>NW_028327178.1:103957907-104259574 GCF_987537825.1 Furipterus horrens
GCCATCTGTTCCTCCCCTTGTCTTTTTACAGGCAGCCCTAAATGTTCAACTGTTTGGGTCACACCTGTTATTTTTCTGAGATGTATTTTTATTTGCATGCCACTCTCTACTGAAAAGTGTCGAACTCTGAAAATGTAGAACAGTTATGAAACCTAACCACTTTTCCTATGTTTGGTGCCTGTATGGTCTGAAGACAGGTGTGCTAGTTACTGCTGCTTAACAAGTGACCACAAACCTAGTGACTTCAAACAACACACACTTAAAACAATCTCACAGCATCTGTGGCGTGGCTGGTCCACCGCTTCAGCATCTCAGTGTCAGCCAGGGGGTGAGCGGGGCTGGGTCACCTTGCATTGAGGGGCCAGGCTATCTAGCAAAGGAAGGGACTCAGACATCCGACCATGGCTCCTCAAGTCTTGACACCAGGATGAAGCTCCCACTAACACCCACTGGCTGGGAAGGACAAGAAGCCCACATGGGAAGTCATTAAGATCGGGAGCACCTGGCCACATGGGCTTTGGGGAGGGCTCCTTCTGACAGGACAAGTGGTTAAGCTGGGGCCCTTCCAGATCCCAGCAATCCCTTGTGTCTGAGATCGATGGCTGATCACGAACTGGGAGAGCTGGGATGAAAGGTGCACAGCCCGTGTTCAACAGTGACCCCTAGTGGCAGTGAGGGCCAATAACTATGCGGGGGTCAGACTCGTGCAGTTCTGTTTGGAAACCGGACTGACCTCGTTAAACCAAAAAAAATCCCCACCTCACGGGACAGTGGGAGAGGTGAGGAAGTCAGAGGCCCACGAGGAGCTGTTAGGCTTCCTAATGAGACTCTTTAGTTAATGAAAACGTGAAAACAATAGCGAAGTAGTTGAATACCTCATAGGTCAAGCGATGCTGGAATAAACCAGAGTTTAGCAAACTTTCATTGAAGGGACCATATAGTAAATATTGCAGGCTTGCAGACATATGTTTCTGTCCCAACTAAGGAAATCTACTCTTGTAACATAAAAGCAGCCACGGACGATAAGTAGAAGAATGAGCACGGCTGTGTTTGAATAAAACTTTATTTACAAAAACAGTCCGCCCGCAGCCATGGGCATAGTTGGCTGACCCCTGAGATAAACAGCTGAGGTCAGACTTTCCACCTTTTATAAAATAGATTATTTACATCTTGGTAAAATCTTCTTTTCCCCCTTGGGTAAATGAAGTCTCATCCAGGGGCCGGCTAATTGTTCTTTTCTCCTTTAAACAAATAGAGGCTCATCAGCAGGTTTTCTAATTGCTACGTCTTTCTTTGTATAAATGGAGGTACTTATTAATTATTATTTTCTCCTTTAGGATAATGGAGGCTCAGTCGTGGATTTGCTTATTGTTCTTTGGTCTTCTGTTGTACTTGATTCAGTCCCTTCAGCGCGTGCACACACACGTAGGAGCTCAGGAATGCGCTATTTGTGGTTGTAACAGTGAAACTGCTCCTCTGCCGCTCTGAGAGTCTGGAAAAGTTTAAGGATATCAAATAGTATCCGCTGGCATTGTCCACCCGGACACATCACTTCCTAGTGTGCGGGCACTTCCCCCGCGTCTAGCCGCATGATTGCGACACAGGCTCAGGCTGGCATCAGGATTTTCCACTAGACAGCCCGCGCTCGCCAGCCGCCGATCGGAGGGAGTCTGCCCGCAAAGCCTCTGCCAAGTCCCGGGCCTCGGGGGCCAAGTCTGGGGGGGAAACCACCAAGCGATTAGGGAGAACCAAGGAGTCTGGGTCAAAGGCAAAGGGATTCCCTCCCACCCCGGCCCCTCTGCTCTCCAGACAGACCCGCCATTCATCTTGAGTGTATTTCTTAAAGGCTTCAGGCAGAGCTTTAAGTCATGATGTGTAGCTCCCGTAGGTATTTCTCATATGCTCACAGATACTTGACATAGGTACTTGCAAACAGCGAAGCTGTGAATACAGTCTTGGGTTATTATATTTTCAAGTATATAAAACGGGAATTAACCTTTATTTATCGTAGAAGGGTTTGATCTGAGAGAATCATTGGAAGGATGTATCTTAGGGGATTGGCCTTATGCAAATGTGGGAGCTTGCTCAGCAGCCTGTAAGCCTGTTTCTGGAATCTGATGCTGGAGCCTCAGGTCAGCAAGGCGGCCGCCCGAAGGAAGGATGGATGGAGGTGGGAGAGGGCGAGAGCGTCTAACCTGGAACCACGAGGCAAAGCCAGAGCCCTCAAGGACAGACTGCGGGCCCCACCCAAGTGATCTGCAGAAGGTGGGCCCTTCATCACAGAACCAAACAGATACTTGCCCAGGATTTGGAGGCGCTGCCAGAGGAGGCTCACTCCCATGGGCGCTGGAAGCTGCCGGCTCACTGCTGCCCTCGCCAGGCGGACCGGCAGAAGAGCATGGGCGGTGTGGGTGAGCGCTGTCCCCTGCACCCTGCCTCCCAGCATGAAGACAGTGTATCTGCTTCTTCACGTCTACCTTCCAAGTCTTGCCCAAAATGTCTCCCGTGGCCCATGCTCCCCAGAAACTGAGAGGGAAAGAAATTCCGAGAATTCCAACATAGCCGAGTTGACACAATCCAGACCCACCACAATTATTACATTAAAAAAGTAAATGGCTGTAAGCAAATGGATTTGAGCTTTTGTTAGAAAGGTGACTGACTCCCCAGTGTCTGTTTAAATGTAGGCATTTCAAATTTCAAACACGCATACAAAAAGGTCCTGGTGTAGTAGGAGAGGTTCAGGGGTCAGAAAACCTAGATTCAAATTACCAGCTGTATGACTGAGGCCAAGTTACTTAACCTCTCTGAGACTGTATTGCTTCACTCGTAAAATGGGGATTAAAAATACCTACTGTGTATAGACAGTATACACAAGATTTAGCACTGACTGCACATAGTAGATGCTCAATAAATGAAATAGTGACTCTTCAAGGCACAGAACAGTGAGTCGTATCGGGTGGTGGTGTTTTCAGAATGCACCAATCCATCCGAGTTTCACTCACAGGAATGAATACATGGACTATAGCCTTGGGTGCCAGGCAGAATGGGGGTGTTCACTGCCATTTAAATATGACAGTAGTTTGTCCATTTAGTGGCTGAGCTGGGACTAGACACCCAACCTCCTGATATCTAACTTAGGGCACTTGACCATGCAGCCTTGTGTCTCTCCTGCCTGTTGGGACAATCTGGAAGTACTGTGAGGAAGTGGCTTTGTGGTTGGAAGCTGTTGCTTTTTTTTTTTTTTTTAATTTCCCCGTTATTCTGAAGTTGTAGCAAATGATCGGAGAGTCCTCCCCAGGCTGCCTGGGAGAAAGCCTTGTGGGGGAAGTCATGTTTCCCCTGTCCTCAGAGAGGTCTGCCTGTTCCTCACTAAGTTCCACCTGGTCCTGGCCCTTCACTCAGTCACTTATCCAACAAAATGGATTAAGGATGTCTGATGGTCCACGCACTGTTCTAGAAGTGAAAACAAGCAGCAAACAAAACAGGTGGTCCTGCTCTCGTGGTGTTTATAATACATTCTGGTAGGCAGCCTCCAAGATGGTCCCAAGGACCCTTGTGTCCTGGTATTCACAGCCTGGTGTGGTCCCCTCCCCACCTGTATAGGACCGACTTATGTCTTATGCGCACACACACACACACACACACACACACATGCACACACTCACGGCAACGTCTGCATAGTGAGGAGCTGAGGCCTCCTGCCAACCGTCGCGTGAGGGAGCCATCCTGTAAACAGCCTCGGTCGGGCCTTCAGATGGCACAGACCTAGATGACAGTGGACGGCCACAGCGCGAGAGACCCTGAGCCAGAACCACCTGCTATGCTGGCCCCAAATTCCTGACCCGCAGAGACTGTGAGATAACCAGTGTTTGTTGGTTTAAGCCATCATGTATTGGAGTGATTTTTTATGCTGTGTAAGATAACTAGTGTGTTGGGAGAGACAGACAGTGCCCAGAATAACACCAGAGGAAGGGTAAGTGTTATGGGGAAGCAGGGGAGTGGAGCGCATTGCAGTTTTAAGTAAGGTGGTCAGGGAAGGCCTCATGAAGAAGTGGGCAGTGATTAAAGACAGAAAGGAGATGAGGAAGTGAACGGTGTGGGACAGTCTTCCAGGCAGAGAACTCAGCAGGTGCAAAGGCCCTGAGGCACCAGCCTGAATGTGTCAAAGGATCAGCAAAGAGGCCCATGTGGCTGGACCAGGTGAGGGGAAAGATGGTAGCAAATGAGGTCAGAGAGATGATAAGGGCCCAACTGTTAGGTACAGAAAGCCTTGTGATGAGATAAGGACCCTAGTGGCCCAAGGTCCTGGGCATGTTTCAGTGCCAGCCATGGCTCTTCCCATGCATTGTCTTCTTTTGTCCTTACCAAATGGGGTAGACACTGAGACTATCCCCATTTGCCAGATGAGGAAACTGAGGCCTGCAGAGGTTACCTGACTCGCTTGAGGCCACACAATCAGGATGTAGCAGAGCCAGGATTCAAACCCAGGTCCTCACACCTGTGGTCTGGCTATCCAGCTGAAACATGAGTGGGGAGGGAGGAAGGGGATTCTGTCTGTTTCCCTAAGGGATCGTTATACTTCCTGATGCCCTTTGTCTGAGTTGGGATCTGTTGAACCCACGTGGTGGAAGCTAAGTGTGCCTATTTCAGGCCCTGGATTGAACGCAGGTCGTAAATGACCCACCAGAGTAAAATTCGAGATGGATCCAAGGTTCTCAGGATTAGCAAAGAACCTTGGGGAATCTCCAGCCCCAGGAGGAAGCAGGGCCAGTGAGTGAGGCCTACTTGGCAGCCGGGCACCGGCTTGGTCCCATCCCCACAGACATGCATGAATCACTGTGGTGTGGGGGGTTGGGGGAGCATCAGCACGCCGTCTGCCCAGGACAGGCCGTTCCGCAGGTACCCCAGCTCCCACCGTGAGCAGGCACAGTCTGTGGAAAGAGGCTGCGGTGAGGACGCCCTGGCACTCTGCTGTGTTCTGTGCTGCCCCAAATTTACCCGAGGCCTCCTGCCAACCAAGTGGGATCTGGTACATTGGTTTTTTTCCCAAAAAGCCAGTAGAGCACTTTTTGAGAAGCCCGTGGCCCAGATGTTAGGTCTCACTGCTTTCTCTGCGGGCTATGACAATGTTCTGGGTAACATGTATTGACTGTGGACTGAGTGCCGGTATGGTACCAATGTGTACATTGTTCTGTCACATTTGGTCCTTGTCACAGAGCAGAAGGCTGACACAGTCCTATAGGCCAGGGGTGGCCAGGACCAGGCTGGCCATCAGGGACAGGGAGACATGTGGTCAGACCTGGGCCTCTGTTGGAAAGAATTAGCCCACAGCACCTGCCCCCAGGCTGGCTGAGGGAATGGGAGCATTGAGGGACACCTACTGTTGTGGTCAGAGTGACAGGTAGATGGTGGTTCATCTTGGGTGATAGAAAATACTGGGAGCCTGATGGTGGGCAGGTTACTTAGCCGCTCCTGCCTGAGTCTTGGTCATCAGTGGAGCAGGGTTAGAAAATTCTGCCTAGTTGGCATTGCAGAAGTTACATGAGGTAATGATTCAAGACACCCGGAACAAGACAAAAACAAGATTCACACACACATGCACATGATGTATACGTGATATATGCTTTGTATATTACATATATGTCTTTCACCTGTATGCTTTTTATATTCTACTCATATTGTATTGAAACACTGGAGAAGGAGCAGTTTTGGGGTCCAGCCCGGGGCACCAGGAGCGAGGATCGCTTCTGGAATGTTTTTCTCCAGTCCTGTCCCCGGGAAGAAACAAGCCACTCCCAGGAAATGAGAGCCGTCTTGATGGAACTCCCTGCTGCCAGTTGTGGCAAAGGCAAATTACATGATGCGTTTGCTGCCATCTGCAAGTGGCGCCGCCCTCCTGAGAAGTGGCCTCTGCTCAAACCAGCAGGGCCTCTGAAATTGGATGCATCTTGGGATGATTCAGTCCGGGCCCGCGAGCATCTTGACATCATTCGGGGTCTAAACGTTCTGTCTCGCCACTGCAGATGTATAGATTTCAGGGTTTCGAGGGCTCCCAGGGAATTGTGACATATTTGTGGGCTTGAGTCACTTCTTAGCTTTGAGGCGCAATCGTGCCCACTCACGTCATGGCTATTTCAGGAGCTGGCCCAAGGTTCTAACTGTCCCGTGTGTCAAACACGGGTGATGTCATTCTCTGGGATGTTCGTAAGTTTCTGAATCTCAGGTGAGTGAGTGCAGGTTATCCGTGGGGTCATTTTTACACTCTAGAGTAATACTTTTGCCCCCGCTCCTTCTCTGCATCCCGGGCAACCTTTGGCAATGTCCAGAGACATTTTTGGTTGTCACACTCGGTGGGGGGGGGGGGGGGGTGGAGGCCAGAGTGTAGGAGGTGGTCCTGGCATCTAGTGGGTGGAGACCAGAGATGCTGCTGAGCACAGAGATGCAGCACAGCTTGGCCGCACAACAAAGAGTGATCTAGCCCCCAACGTCAACAGCTCCAAGATTAAAAAAGTCTGCTCTAAATTTCCTTTTTAAAAAAAAGATTTTATTTCTTTATTTTCAGAGAGAGGAGAAGGGAGGGAAAGAAACATCACATGTGAGAGGAACATTAGTTGGTTGCCTCTTGCAGGCCCCCAACTGGGGACCTGGCCCACAACCCAGGCATGTGCCCTGACTGGGAATTGAACCGGCAGCCTTTCAGTTCGCAGGCTGGTGCTCAATCCACTGAGCCACACCCGCCAGGGCACTAGATTTCCTTTTTATTGAACAAATTCTGAGTGCCTACTGTATGCCAGGTTCTGATCGGCCCGATGGTTAAAACTGTGAATGAGACCTGCCAGGTTCCTCCCCTCACGGAACTAACATTTTGGTGGAGAAGACAGATAAGAAACCATTATGCAAATAAGTGTATTTCCGAAGATAATTTTAGAGAGTGAAAAATGTTGTGAGAACAGGCCTGTGTGTTTCCACACGCAGTTATTTCCCTTGTACCCGGCACAGTGCTTGGCATGTAGAACAGGGCTCAGTGGGTTTTTAATGATTTCACCGTGGTTGACACGACTCAACTCTGCTGTTGGCTACTGGTCTGCCCTTGGACCCGGTCTTCTTTCTGCGCCTCTGTTTCTTCATCTATAAAATGAGGGCTATCACAGGATCAAATCTTATGATGTGGGGGTCAAATGAAAGAATATGTACAGCACACCTGGAAGATACCTGGCCCAGAGTAAGTGCTCCATAAATGTTAGTGATATTCATTCATTCGTTCATTCATTCATTCCTGCCCCCACCAGGAGTCAACGTTCCTTGCCGACTCCCGGTCTACCTCTGCCCTTCTCCTTCGACAGCTGTGGTGGGTTACAAGCACCGAGCACAGTATAATAGACCTTCCAGAGGAAGATGGTGAGAAAAGGAGCTGGAGAGAAAACGGATGTGACGGAAAGCAGCCCATGCCACCACTGGGACAGACACACATGCATCTCTGGGTCTACAGATGACCCTTCAGGGTCAGCAGGATGCATTGAGCGGGGAGCGTGTCTCGTGGCCAGGCACCTTGGTAGCTTACGCAGGTCCCTGTCGGTTTCAGAACTCTAGATAGATTTTCTTTCCTTCCGTTGCCAACTTCTTCCTTCCTGTGGCCAGTTTCCAAGGGGAAACTATGGTCTAGGCTCTCAGTTCTCCACCTGGGTGAGTCAGGAGTCTTTTGGTCACAAGTAAGAGAATCAATTGGAATGGACATAAGCTGAACAAGGGAATGCATCAGCTCATGAACAGAAAAGTCAGGGCACAGCAGGATTCGGGGTGCAATGTGTCCAGGAACCTCTCTTCCTTGCTCTCACACTCTAGTTTCCTCTGCCTTAGCTGTATTCTCAGGCAAGTCCTTCCCAAGCACTGGCCAAATCGCCCCCCTCCATCTGCACCAATGACTCTGGACTCACATTCGACAAGTTAGAAACTTTAGCTGGAAGACAGCATCTGCTTCCCCATTGTTCCACCAAAAGTTCCGGGGCCAACTCTGATTGGCCCTTCTTGGGTCATGTGTTTATTCCTCAACCAGTGTCTGTAGCCAAGGGGATGTGATGCTTTGATTGGCAAGGCCTGAGTCATGCGCCTGCCCTCTTGTCTGGAAAAAGGGCAGCTCTACCCAAACAACCTAAATCGAAAATGGGGGAGGGGTGTTTTCCCCAAAAGAAAATCAGGGTCTTGTTACAGAAGGTTATAGTCCAAACAACAGATGCCCCATATGCCTTTCCTTTGAGCATAAAACTTAAGGCCTGAAGTCTCCCAACTCTTCCCAACTTAACCCAATGTTGGGTTGATGCTGTTGGCTGGCTTTCATTTTTTTCGGTGAGCAGGTGTCTGCAAGGTGGGCTCTTACACAAGGGACGTTCCCCTAAAAATAGAATGCCCTAGCAAGGGTAGTGCCCGGTTGGGCTCAGTGATCTCCCAGTGCCAACTGCTTCGTAGATATCAACCAGAGACACCCCTCCCCCGCCCCCTCCCCTGGCATGACCTCTTGACCTTACAATTGAGCAAAAGACCCCCGAGATCCTCTTTCTCCACATTAAACTTACCTAAATTTGGAAGTAAGACCATGAAACCAGCTTAAAAATAAAGCATATCCAAGATGAAACCTGACTATAAACAACCTTTTTTTTTTTTTTTAACTGAGATATTTGGATATGCCTGCAACTATTATACTGAGTTGTTTTAAAAAAATTATATACATTTTTAGATGTTTTTAAACGTCTTCCAATGTTACCTGCTTTAAAATAACAGGAGGTAGAAATGAATCCATGAACTTTTTCCTAGTTCAATATTTAATAGAATTAATATAATGAAAACATACAGACTAAACAGGCGATAAAAAACTCTCAAAGGAGGACTGACTTCCAATAGAGCCCATGGTATAATAAGGGCACCAGGAGGAGGAACAGCAGCTCATATACAGTATCGCACGGCTCCCATGACCCAGGCATTGTCCCAAGCACTTCATTGGTATTTCCTAGATACTATTTTTGTCCTCATTTTGCAGATGAGGACACTGAGGCCCGGAGAGGTGAAGCGACTTGGCTAGGGCGACATGGCTAATAAGTGATGAAGCAGGGACTTGAAGTGAACTGACCTAACCCTAGAATCTGGGTCCCTACCTACTGGCCCATAGGCCTATCTGGTTCCCAGCCATTGCATCTTAAGGTGACTTCAGTCTTTCTAGATGGCGGAAGGAGAGGCCACCTCACTTGAACCTGTTTTGAGGTTCATTCAGCAAAGGCTACGTTCCATGACTGCCTGATGTTTTTATAGTTAAGGCTGAAAACCCACACTGGTGAAGGGACTTTCAAACGTTCTTACCCTGCCAGAGTTCTGTTAGCTTGCAATCCTCGGAGGCACTTTGCATATACAGACTTCAAAGCCAATTCTCTCCAGCCTGACGTGACCCAAGCATGCCTCCCAAGCCCCTGGCGCAGATGACAATTGGCAATGAAGCTGTTTTTAACGATTTTTTTTTTAATCAAACCAGAAAAAATGTGCAAATGCTCAAAAAGACTATATATAAACTCCAGCTGTGGCCACTTACCCACATCTAATCCTGCTAATCACATAAACACAAGTTTATCCCCACCCATGGAATACATTCCTGGTTCATCCCCACCTTCTATGGTTCCCACATCCCTGCCCCCACCCCAGCCAACAAAACAGTTTCTTTGTCACTCACAGTTGCTGTAATGAGTATTGTCTGCACGGCCTGCTTCTTTGTTGTGCCCTGTCTGAAGTTATGCTATTAAAAGAGAGGTTTGACTTTTGGGGGAGTCTAAACATCTCAAATGTGTCAGGCTGCATTTGTAAAGATTTCAGAGAAAAAGTCTCACTTCAGATTTCCATTTATAACCAGTTATTTTTATTAGGATTAGGTTTCACTAAATGTAACAAATATGTTATGCCTTAAATAAGATCAAAGTTTATTATTGTATTATAAAAATATTATTAGAGACCCAGATGGCTATCTTTTCTGTTCTGCCATCCTCAGCATGTGACTTCCATCCTCAAGGTCATCTCATGAGTCAAAGTGGCTGCAGCAGCTCCAGCCATCACATTCACCATCTAGGCCAGCAGCCAGAAGAAACTGAGGAGTTAAAGGGCCCTCACACCCTCCCTTTTACAGAACGTTCCTGGCAATAACCTGCCAAAGTTCCTTTTATATCTCTTGGGCAGCTTTATAGTCACGTGGTCATGTCTAGCTGCAAGGGATGCTGAGAAATGTAGTCTTCAGACACTGGCTGACAATCAGCAGTCTCTGCACCATCAGTGATGTAGAGTGACTAGACCAGTCCAGAAAAACTGGAGTTCTGCCTACGCAGCACAGTGCCAGGTACCAAGGAATCCCCTCGTGCTTCTTCCTTTAACCACTGTGTCTTCATTACTTGGGACAAACTCCTTCCTTCCAGAGGGGCTGTGATCTGGGGATAGAAGTGACTTATTGGTTTTAGGTAAATTTGGCTCAGTGAAACCAAAGAGGCCATCTTGTGTTCTTAGGAGTGCATCTCCACGCTCAGCCCCAGAGGCAGCTTAGCCCCATTATAACTCTGTAGCCGAGACTCTGTCCTCTCATCCACAGTCTGCTCGCCTCTCCCCAACTACACTATTAGAAGAGCCTTTCAAGCCTCTGCCATGGGTTTCTGTGTCTCCCTCAATGTGGCGTGACCAGCATATCTATCGGCTCTTCTGCCACTTGCTTTCCTTCTTTCTCTCATCTTAATTTCCCATCAGCTCTTTCTACAATACTAGAGGTTGGCTATAGGGTAGGGGTCTCAGAGGAAGTGGGGTCCCCTCCAGCAGGAGCCCAGTGGAAAGGCCGTGGTGGGGAGGGATAGGTAAAAGAGTTGACCAGCTCTTTCCTAACAAACCGTAGGAGATTCCCACTGGGGCTCAATGCCCAGAGGAGAAAACTTAAGTTAAAGCAGGAGTTCTGAATCAGGGGTGATTCTGCACCACGCCCCGCCCCACCCCTGCCCCAGGGGAATCTGACAACATCTGCAGGCATTTTTGGTTGGCACAGCTGGGGTGGGGGCTTTAACTGGCATTGAGTGGGTAGAAGCCAGGGATGTCACTAAACATCTGACAGCAAGTCACGAAACCTCCATACTGTTGAGGCTGAGATACTCCGGTGAAAAGGACAGAGATGATGTACCTTAACAATCAAGAGCGTGTACTCCGAGGCCAAAGGCTTGGGCTGACATCCCAGCTCCGCCATGTGGCAGGTCCATGACTTGGGGCAGGCCCTGACCACCCTGGCTTGTCTGCGTGTGTGCATACTCGTACTTACCTCTGAGGTTTTCGGAGGGTCGAATGAGCTAAGCCCCATAAAGTGTTTGTACAATACCTGGCACCTGGAACTCGCCCAAGTTTGCAGAGTGGAACCGAGTAAGAGAAAGTCATGTGTATACGTTGGGATTTTCATGCCAAGGTTCGTAACTTCAGCATCCTGTCCTGCGGCTAAAAGGAAAGCCGAGGTTGATTCTGAAGTCGCAAAGCAAGAAACAGAAACCGAATGTGATGATGCAAATGCCGTTCGGTGCCAAACCAAAAGGTGAGGCTGCCCTGGGGAGACGGGAATGCCGCTCCACGGGGCAGAACCCAAGCTGAGCGCAGGAGGGTGGTCGGGATGCAGGCCACCTGGGCTCCTGTCCCCCACACTCCATTAATGCTGAGAGCAGCTCCCCGCTTGACATCGCTTGAGGTCTGGACCTGCCTTTCCTCATCTAGCTTTCTTGTTTGTGTTGGTCCCACGGAGAAGGGGCTCTTTAAGCAAAGACTTGAAGGAGGTGAGAGGAGGAGTTCTTGGTGAACTTCCAGAATTAGCAACACAGCCAGGGAACGAGAGCAAAGGCCCAGAGCAGAAGCTCCTCTGGTATTGTCAGCAGCAGCGTGGCTGGAGCAGGACGAGGAGGAAGGCTGAGTCACAGTGGTGGGACAGGGTGTGCTGGGCCGTGCTGGGCCTGATGGGACGGCATTGGGACCTTTGGTCTGCTCCTGTGGAGAGGAGAAGCTCCTGAGAAGTTTTGAACAGAGTAGGGACAGACAGGATGGGCTTCATTTTAACACAGCCCCCTGCTGTTGCATTGAGAGTGGGCTGGGGTGGGGGGCACCAGGGAGTAGGCAGGGAGCCCAGAGAAGGGGACATTGAGTCCGGGTGCGAGGGGACAGTGTGGGATCAAAGAGGTGGTGGAGGAGGGAGACACTTGGGATATATTTTGAGGCCGAGGCCGGTAGGATTTGCTTGGTGGAGGGGCCGTAAGGGAGACAGTCCCCATCAAAGATGACTCCAAAGGTTGTGGCCTGAGAAACCTGAGTCGGGTTGAATAGTGCCCAGGTCCCAACGCCCTGGAACCAGTGGAGGTGACCTCACTGGGAAATGGGGTCTTTACAGATGTCATTAAGTTAAAGATCCCAAGGCGAGGTCATCCTGGATTTCAGGTGGGCTCGAAATCCAATGACAGATGTCGTTATAAGAAAGGGGGTGACCCAGAGACCCAGAAGAGAAGGGCGTGTGAGGACAGAGGCAGAAACTGGTCCAGGAGCGCAAGGGTCTCTGGGACCCACCAGCAGCTGGGAGGGCGGCAAGGAACGTCTCCTCCCTCAGAGTCCCTGGAAGGCCCCAACCCTGACGGAGTCTGTGGGGGGAGGAGGTTTGCGTGAAAGGCGGGGAGGGCGGGAACCCTGATAAATCCTGTGCAGACAAACCATGAAGGTCAAGTGAGGTGACCCTTGCCGTCACCTGAAACCTTCTCCCCTGACTTTCGGTGCCCAGCCTCGGGTCTCCACCCAGTGCCCCCCAGAAAGGGGGGCATTTTCCTCCCCCGCTGTCTAAAATAGCCCGCTGCCACTTCCTGGGCCCCGTCATCCTGTCTCATCTCCCTCCCGGAATTCTCTGGAATAACCTTATTCTTTGTTTGTTCTTGTCATCTGGCTCCCCCACATCAAGACACACACATGCCCTGAACTGCAATTTGTACGAGGGTGGGGGCGTCTCTGTCTTTATTTCATCTTCTGTTTCTTTGTTTTCCTTTCTTATGCTTTGTTTTCTCTTATGAGTCCCCGGGGGTCAGGCAGTGCCGGGCCCACAGCCGGGCCGTGATAGGGACGCAGGAAGGCAGGGGCTGGGCACTGGGCGATCCCTCTGACACCCTGGATGGTTGGCACTGAAGCTTCGCCGTGCCGACCGCACACCTGGGCCGCTTGTTAAAAATGCCTGTTCTCAAGATTCGGATTCACTAGGTGTCGGTTAGGGCTTGGACATCCGCATTTTTTACAAGATCCCCACGTGATTCCAATGCAGGTGACCTGGGGGGCACGCACTTTGTCAAACGCCATCGTCCCGGCTGCTGTGGAGACGGTACAGTGTACAGGCTGCTGCAGGGACGCTGCCCTCCCGGGACGGGAGTTCCTGCCTGCTGGGGGCTCCGCGGCTTGATGATTGACAGGTCACTTCAACTTGAGGGTCCGACACCCAGCCTCACATCCGGCTCTCGGCCCTTCTCCAAAGCGTTGTCCTTCGGGGTGGGGGGCGGTGCTTCAGAGACAAACGGGGTGTTTCTGCACATATCCCTGTCTGACTCATATGACACTCGGAGGGAGCCAGGAAGAAGCCTCCCAACTGGACGCCCACTCTGCTGCAAGCCCCGGGATAATGTCACTCCGGATGCCTTGTGACTAAACTGCGGCCCCAAGGGCACCCCTGGGTGGGGAAGGGGTGCAGCCCAACATCTTCACAGTTTAAAACCAGACATCTTGAGATGACTTATAAAGCATCGAGCGCACTCAGGGGAAACTCAGATAAAGGCCAGGGCTGGAGGGACGGAGGCAAGGAATGCCGGCCAGGAGCTGCACTTGCAAACTTGACTGATGAAAGGCATGGCTTCCGGAGCCCTAGACAGTTGACATTCAAAACGCTGCTTGACCTTGGGAAAGCAATGAGTCACAAGGCTCCATTGCCTGATGGCTCCCCACCTCCGTGAGCCCCAGGGCGTTTCCATCCTGAGCAGGTCCACTTGGCTGAGGCCAGCTGCTTTTGCCTAAACACCACGAGGCATTTTGTCCTGGGAGCTGACCTTGCTGGGGAGAGGTCAGCTCTCTAGGGAGGACCCGGGATAATAAAGGAGCTTTGCATTTCAAATGGGTCTCAGCTGGCTCCAGGCACGGGGTGGCCGGGGTGGCCGTGGGCATTGACTCCACATGAGAATAAACCTTGTTGGCTTGCGAAGGTGAGGCCAGGGAGAAGCAGACAGCAGAGGGCCAGGAGGCGGGTGGGTGTCTGTCTCTACTTCAACCTGTGCCTGTGAGTAAAGGCGCTAAGACTGGAGTGGCCCCGTAAGCCAGACCGAACAGAAAAAGCTCTAGTCCTTGTTTCTTGTTTCTTCTCCCACATGTGACTTACATGCCCACCTCTAACTGGGCGTGTGGGTTTTCCCTACATCCAACGATTCTCGACCCTAGCTGCCTGTCCTGCAATTCAGTTCAGCTCTGCCACTAATCGAAGATGGCACAGACCCCACGGGTTAAGGGCCCAGAAGACTGTCCCTCTTCAATGCCAACTGCACTTGACTGACAATAAATGGGGGTTCCCACAAACCCCTCCTCAGATTTGAAAATGTGACAGAGCAACTCAGAGTACCAGGAAAATCAGTTAAGTTCCTATTGCTGATTTGTTACAAAGGGTGTTTTAAAGGATATGAATGAACAACCACATAAAGAGGTACATAGGGTGGATCCAGAAGGGTCCTGAGTGTGGGAGCTTCAGACCCCAAGGAGTTGGGGTGTGCCACCCTCCTGGCACGTGGATGTGTTCACCAACTCTGAAGCTGCCTGAATCTCAAACTTTGGGGATTTTTATAGAGGCTTCTTCGTGAAGGCACAATCAATTATTAACTCATTTTCTAACCCCTCTCCCCTCCCCAGAGGATGGGTGTGGGGCTGAAAGTTCCAAGTTTCCAACCACAGTGTGTCTTTCTGGTGACCAGCCCCCATCCAGAGGCCCCCCAGAATCACCTCGTTAGAACAAAAGATGTTCCTGTCTGTCATTCAGGAAATCCTAAGGGATTTAGGGTCTCTGTTGGGAACCAGGATTAAAGACCAAATAGAACAAAAGCTGCCCCCGGCAGCCCCAGTTGTAAGGGTTTTAGGAGTTCTGAGTCAGAAATTGGGGGCAGAAAACAACATCTGTCCTTCCTATCATCTCACGCAGCCTCTAGCTAAGCTCTCTGCAAACGCAGGAGAGAGGGAGCGGCAGGTGGAGAGAGGGGACCTAGGCTGAAGACTTCCAGTCTCTAAGTTGTTAGGGGCCCTTGGGCAACTATGACAATGACAACAATGACAATGACCACAGTCCTAAGGACCCCACTCGTTGAGCCCGTGTCACATGCTAGGCTCTGGGCTAAGCCCTTCCCACACGTTGTCTTATTTCAGCCTCACACTGCAAAGGGCAGAGGCTCCAGAGTTCCACAGAGGTGGGATTCTACCACTTACAAACCAGTGACCTTGAACATGTTACTTGGACTTTGGCAACTTGAAAAGCAGCCATTTATTTATTTGTCTCGTGAATCTGCAGTCTGGGCAGGGCTCGGTGGAGCTGTCTCTACGGGGGGTCAGCCAGGGTGGTCTGCAGGACAGCTTGGGCGTCCTTGGAGGCTCGTCCACTCAGCTTAGGGAGATGCAGAAGCTGATACAGACGCTGATGCAGAAGGTGATGCAGACGCAGACGCAGAGCTGATGCTGATGGAGATAGTTATGCAGAGGCTGACGCTAATGCTGGCTGTCAGCTCAAACATCTGGGACTCCATGGGCAGCTCTATTTCCAGGTAATCTCTTTTCATGGTACGTCCAGCATGGTGGCTTTGGAGTGGGGGAAGACTTCATACGTGGGAGCTCAGGGCTTCAATCTTCCTCTCTCATCCCAATGCCTTTGGACATCCTAATTTTTCTACATGATACATACATCATGAGTAAGAGAAATAAACATGTTATCAGGACCCGCTTCATCACTGTGCAATTGTACCATTGTACATGCCCCGTGCCAGAACGGCCTTGCCCTTGGCACCTTCACCGCCTTAAAATCTGGGCTTTATCTTTGAACTTGTGTTTTGTCAGTGAAGGTCGATGAGTCGAGTTGGCGCGTGCAAGAATCACGCCCGCCGTTCTTTGCCATCCTTTTCCTGGCGCGTTCACTGTTCCCCACGATTCCAGACTTCCATGGTGCCCGCCATGCACGGGGATTCAGGAGCGCTCCAAGCAAGTCCAGGGTAAGCGTGCTACACCCACGGCTGAGTCGTCGCCGGGGCACCGGCAGCCCGGAGAGGCAGGGCTTTCCTTCGGAGCCAGAACTGGCTTTGCGTGTAAAAAGGCGGCAAACACAAGACAAAACAGACACGACAAGGAACGCTTTCTCACGCGTGTCCCTTCCTTGTAGGGTCAGCCGTTTACACAGCCTGTGATTCCTTCCCCTTCCTTACTCATCAGCCCGCAGAAGGTTGAGAGTGTTGGCAGAATGTGTGCGTGTCAAGAAGTGAATACAAAGAGCTCGTTTTGTTTGGCGTTTCCGCTGTCTGGTGAAGACGGAGAACGTGGCCTCCAGGAGACACGTCGTGCGATTTGGGCGATTCTGTGTGTGGATTAAATGCTCTTAAGTTTGTATTTAAAATCAGGCTTGTGCAGGATAAGGACAGTACAAATGCGCGCTCATCACTTAAAATTTAAAAATGTTCTATACTCAGGAAAACATGAAATTGCAAAGAAATAAATACCACGACCAGCCAAGAGGGAGATCACAGAAGAAAGGAAAAAACGATATTTTAGGGCCTTTAGCCCCAGGTAGCGGCCCTGCATTTTCAGTGGGCACTGGGCCTCGCAGGTCACAGAGCGAGTCCCGAGTACCCCATGGAAGGGAACGAGAGGAGAAAGGACTGGGCACAGCCGTGTCTGCAGAGGAAGGGGCTGGCTCCGAGCCCAGGCCTGGTCTCCCCTCACCAATTTGCAGAGAGGAAGGAGCTGGGAGATTTGTTTGCACTCGGTTCAGTTAATCAAGTGGCCCTGGTAGGCATCAGCAGTAACTGAGACTTTATCACAATATTTTCTTTGGCTCCTGGCGTCACCTTGAAGGTGAAGTTTGGTGGGGCCGGGGAGGTAGCAGCTGCTCTGAGCTCACTCCCTCGGGTCCTCCTGGAGACCCGCATGCACAAAGAAAGCTCATTCTTCTGCTCTTAAAAAACAATCAGGCCCTTTCCCTCTCTTATTTATTTTTTCATTTTAAGTCCAATTTAGAAAGGGCCGGGGGCCGTGACTCAGTCCTGCCTCGTGCCCCTCGGAGAGGCTGCAAACGGGAGTGTGGGGCCTCGCTAATCTCCAGGAGCGATATTTATGAGCCGCTGGGAGATGAAGGCACACATGGCTGGTTTTCCTGTTGGAGCAGCCAGGAGCCGTGGCGTGGGGGACCCCACCCCCGGGTGGCCCTGAGGTGGCCCAGTACTCTGCACAGGGACAGCCACGCCATCACAGCTTAGCTTCTCCAAAAGCTTCTTGGCTTCTAGGGCTGGCAAGGGTAGGAAGCCAGGGTGAGGGGTGGCCAGTGGCCATTCCTGGGACTGAGTGAGGAGTCATGGCAACAGCATCCTCAGGCACCCCCCACCGGCCTTGGCCAGATCCGGAGAAGAAAACTCTGGAAGGAAGCCTCGGGCCTGGCGGAGCCTCAGCGGTCAGGAGGACAGGGCGTGGGGCGAGGGGCTTAAGGAACTGGCTCCCTGGGCCATTCTGAAGCTCCCGCTGGAACAGCCTCGAGCACACAGGCAATGGGGGGGCGGGGCGGGGGGGGGGGCTTGGCTTTGCCATCACTTGGGGGTGAGTCTGAATGCCAGTTCACAGTTTCTGATGCACCTCCCTCGTGCGGTTGATACAAGAACACACAGAAGCTCTCAGCGCGTGTGAGTTCTATTCATAATCAATGTGTGTGTACCAGAATCTAAAATGTCCTTATTTTTAAATTTCAGTGTGTCAGACACTGCTCTTTGCCCCCAGAACTGATTTTATCCTTCTTTGATAATAGTACTTCTGGCTTATAGCTGGGTTTGCAGCTGTACCAAATAAACTACACCTCCAGCAACTGTGCAAGACCAAATGACCAAGCTCAGACCAATGCGCCGAGCAGGAATGATGTGGCCAACTGCCAGGCCTCGTCCTCAAAAGCTGCATAGGCCTCCCCCGCCCTTTCTGCTGCTGGTTGAATGCAGACCCAGACGGCGTGATGGTGAACCACTGTGGACTTCTGGGAGGAAAGGAGACAGAGCTAGAGGGAGGGAGGCTGGGTCCCCGGCCTCACAGAGCTTCCACATCCAGCAGTGTATCCTTGAACTGTTCTGGGAGAGAGAAAAAATATCTCTCTCCTTTAGGCTGCTTCTGTTCGGAGTCTCAGGTCATCGGCTAGACCTGTACCCTAGCTAAATTCCTTTGGCAGCTACCTCAAGGTTTAAAATAATTGTGTGGGCTGATACCTAGTATGCCAAACAAAACACCTTGGTGGGCTGGGCACAGTTTGTGGGACAGTTAGTCTACAACCTTGGCCTAAGGTGTGGAAACCTGGCCCAGAAGGATAGGGCTACAAATAAATCAAGTTGGTTTAAGAGAATCAATGTATAAAAGTAATAAAAATTAAACACTCAATAATCTATTGTAAATTGTCCATCCAAGACTGTGCTCAGTCCCCAGGGTGTGTTGGAATGGGTTGGGGACCCTCTCAGATTTGGAGACAGCCCCCTCCTGTGGTTTCTTGGGCATGGTTGCTCTGGGGGAGTCCCCTGGCCCCAGGCCCCCAAGAGCACCGCTGACTCACGCTTCTGTTGCCACAGGGGAGCAGTTCTCCCCAACAGAGTGAGGAGGCCTGCGGTGTCCTTATGGGCAGCCACAAATGAGGGGTCTCCGAGCCACTGAACTGGAGCAGAGCAGAGACTATTGTTTCACCAGAAGAGCGAGGTTTAAGGGATTAGAAGTAAATCCCGACAAGTTGGAAAAAATAAGGCATTACTTCCCGGGGCATGGGTTTCAGCCAACACTGCTCCCTTCTGAGCCTTATATGTTTTTGATGACAGACGCAGAAGCGCAATAGGTAGGAACATGTCCTGACTTCACTGCCACTTACTAGGTGTGTGACCTTGGACAGTTTACATAACCTCTCTGAGCCTCAACTTCCTCATCTGTCAAATGAGAGTACAGGAGTAGTTCCCTTGCAGAGGAGTAAATGAGTGATGGAAGCATTTCATTTGCCTTAGGAATGTTGGACGAAACACTACAAATTAAACACCGCAAACTCGTATTTCCTTATGGTCCACAGCCTTAGCTGCCGTCTCTGTTCCCTGTTGCCGCCGTACCAAAGGATCACATGCTGAATGACCTCAAACAACACAAATGTAGCATTTTGAGTTCTAGAATTCAGAAATCCCAAGGTCAAGTATCAGAAAGGCTGAGTGCCTTCCAGAGGCTCCCGGGGCAGATCCACTGCCTTGCTCTGTCTGGCTTCTAGAGGCCCCCGCGTTCCTTGGCTGTGGATCCTTCCTTCGTCTCTAAAACCAGCCGCCCCTTCAGGTCTCTCCCTCTCTGCCCTCGGCTTCTGTGACCGCATCTCCCTTTAATGGGCCCGAAAAGACATCTTGGGGTGGCGGTTGGTTGGACCGTCATTGTTTAAGGCATATGCAGCAAAGGCCCAAATGACAGTGGCTAAGACAAGATGAATCTCTCCCTTTCAAGACTGGGCTGAAGTGGCATGCCTAACTTCAGACTTCCTTCCACCCAAGAAAAATGAACCTCCGGTTGGTTTAATCCTCTCTGCTTTGGCAATTTGGGGTCTCACTGGCCTGCCTGTGGGCTCTCTGCTCTTGTACCCAACAGCGAGGCTTGCTGGTAGGTGTGCCCTGCCCAGGTATGCAGCCAATCGGAGGAGACCATATAAAGTTGCAGAGGAAACCCATGCCTCTTACAGACTTTCACCAACTTGATCATTTATTTGTAAATGAGAAACAATATTTGAGGGACCTTAAGACATTAGAAGAAAACACATATCACAAAAGGGAAGGATCCAAGTGGATAAACTGATATATGTTACTCTGGAATAAGCAGAGATTAATTCAGGGAAGAGAAGAAAACTTATTTTCATCCGAGTTTGTATCTTCAGGAGGATTTGAGAGACCGCTGTATAGACAAACGTAAGTTGTCGTGAAAATGGGGTAGTCAGAAGAAGGAATCGCTCTTGAAAATGAGAAATATGCCTGCCTTTGAAAATCTCAATGAATGGACTGAGAAATAAAATAGATACGGCCAATGATAACGTTAGCAATCTAGACAACAGACTTGTAGAAATCTCCCAGAACGTAAAACAACAAAGCAGGAAAATTAAAAAGTTGAGACGGAGAGGATAAATCTAGGAGTTCCCACTTCTATAAGATGGAAATTTCAAACGAAGAGAAGAGAGAAAATAGAGCAGAGGGAATAATAAATGAGAACATTTTGCTGAACACCAGGAAAGACGAGTCTTCATATTACATGACTCCTGTTATGATAGACACCTACAGACATTAGGGGAAATTTTAAAACTTTACGAATAAAGAGGCTACCCTATGGTTTTTGGAAATAATAATTTTGAAAGTGGTAAACTGCAGAAGATTGAGAAATCAGATTAACACTAGATTTGTCGTCTATTCAGATGCCAGAAGATGATGGAGACATGTCTTCCTTTTTCTGAGGGTAAAAGATTTTCAGTGTAGGAGTTCCTTATATAGCTAAACAAAACAAAGAGGTCCTTAGACATTCAAGAATTCAGAAGTTCACAATTCATGTAGAAAAAAATATATATATATATATACCCGAGGGTCTATGTTAATCCCCTGGAAAAGAATCTGAGAAAGAGAATGGCCTAACACATTTTTTTTTCCAATTAGCAGTTGACAATTATACAGAAGGCGCAAAGAATACGAGAAAGAACGTAAGAGTGTGTATTAGACCCGACACTTGGAAGAGTCTCCCAGAGCGGGAAAGACCCACTGACTCAGGTGCATTCACACTTAGTTCCTCAGTGGCTGCTGGTTACTTGGTCGTGTTGTGGGGGCTGTGGATTGGTTTTCACTTTTTATAGTCAACCTATTGACAGTTTCAAGGACGATTTAGTTCTAAATTCTAGAACAGAATGATGAGAAATAATAGCTAACATTGATTGAGACCTTTTCGTGGCCCCCATTATGTAGCAGAAACTGTCATTGTCCCCATTCATACCAATGAGGAAACTGGAACACAGAGAGGTTAAGTAACTTGCCCAAAGTGACACAGTATAAAGTGGCAGGAGTGGAATTTGGATTTGGACATACTAACCTCAGGGTTCACAAAGTAAAAATGATGTAACTAACATGCATAGGAGAGAGGGCTGAGGAGAGAGAGAAGTCAGAATAACTACGCTAATTTCCTATCTTCCAATGTTAGGCATCATGCAATATCATCAAAAGTTGGTAAATCAAGTCATAGAAGTAGGCATATTATTAAAAATACATGTTACCAAGCCCTGGCTGCTGTGGCTCAGTGGATTGAGCCTTGGCCTGCAAGCCAAGTATCGCTGGTTCAATTCCCAGTCAGGGCACATGACCAGGTTGCACGTCAGGTCCCCAGTTGGGGGCACGAGTGAGAGGCAACCACCCAGTGATGTTTCTCTTCCTCTCATTCTCCTTTCCCCTCTCTCTAAAAATAAAATAAACAAATAAATAAATTATAAAAAATAAATAAATAAAATTATTTTTTAAAAAAATACATGTTACCATCAGAAAAACTAGAAACGCCAAACCAAGAATTAATACCCCTGGGGAGTGGGCGTGTGAGTGCTCAGGTAGATGACTTTGTATGTTATACTTTTATTATTGAAAAAAAAATTTTACCATGTGCATATATTATTGAAACTAGTTCAAGTCCCCCCCCCAAAAAAAGTTCTCTGAATGTGGTGAGTCATCTTGACAATCCTGGGCGGAAGTTACGCATTTGGGGGTAACCATCATGATAGACCCGAGCCCACCTCTAGCAGCCTGCTCAGCCTGACCCGCGGTCTGTCCAGTCCAGCCTCCTTCCCACTCCTGGGAAAAGTCTGTCTGGCACAGTCGTCCAAGTTCAGAACCTTGGCAGACACCACATTCCAAAGGGAGCCCCAAGACTGCTGGGAAATGGCTATTTGCCCTTTCCCCAGAGGTCAAGGGCGGTAGTTGACGAGGCCCTGGGAGAATCCCAGGGAAGAATTACTGACGTTGTGACTGGAATCATCATTGGGGCTGTTTGGAACGTTTGTAAAACTCTATCTAGGTTTAATAGCATCCTCCAGTTCTCCCGGAAATACTGTGGGAGTGCACTCCAAATTTGGGGTGTCTTCCTGCTCACTTCTTGACTGCCCCCCTGGGTCTGCTCTTCTTTGGCCCACCCATTCATGCCAGGTTCCCAGAGGTCCCTCCTGAGCTGTCGCCTCCACCTCAGGCCCGCTGAGGGTCCCCCACTCCGCCTTCATCGGTCACCTCGCTGCGGTTCTCGCTGTGCGTCCCAGCGGGGCGGCGGTGCCGTCCTCGCTATCTCGGGGAACTGGAGATCCCCTTAATTTCCTCCAGCTGCGTCTCTGCAGGACTGAGGTCATCCGTTCTGGCTCAAGAGGAAAGCAGAGGGTTTGTTGTGTCTTTGTTTCATTCAAATGGTTTGGATGATGACTCACTCAATTTCTTCTTTCTTTCTTTTTATTTAAACCGGGGCACCGTCTGGGAGTCGTTTCTGATTAGAAGTTGACCTCAGAAATATGCTCGCATCATTTTGAAAACATCTTCCAGCACCACAGAAACTGACTCCGCATGAAAAAGGGCACGGTGGACGGGGGCCAGGGCTGGGCGTGTGCGCTTTTGGGGTGGTGCTGGCCGGAATCTGCTCAGGGCACCGGACACACGTATTGACCTGGGTCCAGCTGGCACAATGAGGTCATCATTGTCATCGTCCACAACACGAGCTATAAGGACTATTGAGTTCTTACTATGGCCCATGGGGTTCCTAAGGGAGTCGCATCAGCTGAGCCATTCCCTGCCTCCTGTTCAGGCAGGTACCATTGGGGTCAGGGGTCTGAGTGGCATTGTCAGGTACTGCTCAGGAGCTGGGAAGGTCCGGGTGGAAGGTCAATGCCTTCGACCCACCGGGTTGGGACGATGTAGTGGGCACAGCCATGGATTTCATCAAGAGCACAAAGCCCCAAGGCAAAGGCTGGTCAGCCCCGAGGGAGGGAGGGAACTGCTGAGGGTGTGGGAGAGGGAGGTCAGAGGGGGTGAACGGGGCATCAGTGGGGTCAGAGGTCAGCATTGACAGGAAGGGGAGCAGGAGACTAATTGCACTAACTCATATTCAAAACCTTGAGTGGGCAGGTGGCTGCAGAGGTGGGGGCAGCAGAAAGCTGTGGCTGACCAAGGTCATAGCTCCCTGTTTTCATTATTTGCTTTCCCAGATGGTGCGCGGGGACGGGACAGGCCCATTTCCCCAGGAGTCCACAGATTATTGGGAGAGATGAGGCTCGGAGAACCAGAGTGGGAGAAATCACTTCCAACTGGTGGACTGGGGAGGCAGTTTTGGAGATCGGCAGGGTGGAGAGGGGCACCTGTGTATTTAGGTGAGTTATACAGTACCCCTGTGTGTTCCAGTGGGCGGGGCTGTGAGCTGAGGGAAAGGGAATTCAAGGAACTCTAAATGGTGCGTTAAGGTAGACTGTTAAGGCCTAACCATAGTAGCAGCGATGATACTGGAAGAGAGGCCAGGCGCCCCGGCTCCTCCCGCACCAGCGGCTCATCCGATGGCACCTCCAAGTGGCCTCTCGTGAGCCTTTTTGTGGGATGTTTCAGTGTTGACCGGCCACCTGTGGCTGTCAGTGTAGGATTTCCGGGGCTGCCACAAACTGTCACCAACGGAGTGACCTGGGACAACAGAGAGTACCCTCACAGTTCTGGAGGCGGAAGTTTGAAATCAAGGCATTGGCACATCAATGCTCCCTTCAGAGGCTCTGGGGAGGCCTCTTCCTTGCTTTTTCCAGCTTCTGGGGGCCCCTGGTGCTCCTTGGCTTGTGGCCGCATCGCTCCAGTATCTCTGCCTCCGTCTTCACGTGGCTTCTCCCCTGTGTCTGCGTCTGTTCCTCTTCTACTAAGGACGCTTGTCATTGGATGTAGGGCCCACCCGGATAATCCAGAATGACCTCATCTTGAAATCAGTAACTTAATTACATCCCTAAAGACACTTCCCAAATAAAGTAACATTCACAGTTTTCTAGTGGATGTTTTTTGAGGAGGGAGCACTACAGTCAATAAGGTCTGTTACCCCTGCTAAGGGGGAGCTTCTTGAAAATTAAAACAGTACATCTTCCTCCCTCCCTCCTTTCCTCCCTCCCTTCCTTCCTTCCTTCCTCCCTCCCTTCCTTCCTTCCTTCCTTCCTTCCTTCCTCCCTCCCTTCCTTCCTTCTTTCCTTCCTTCCTTCCTTCCTTCCTTCCCTCCTCCTTTCTTTCCTTCCTTCCTTCCTCCCTCCCTCCTTTCCTTCCTTCCTTCCTTCTTTCCTTCCTTCCTTCCTTCCTTCCTTCCTTCCTTCCCTCCTCCCTTCTTTCCTTCCTTCCTTCCTTCCTTCCTTCTTTCCTTCCTTCCTTCCTCCCTCCCTCCTTTCCTTCCTTCCTTCCTTCTTTCCTTCCTTCCTTCCTTTCCTTCCTTCCTTCCTTCCTTCCTTCCTTCCTTCCTTCCTTCCTTCTTTCCTTCCTTCCTTCCTTCCTTCCTTCCCTCCTCCCTTCTTTCCTTCCTTCCTTCCTTCCTTTCCTTCCTTCCTTCCTTCCTTCCTTCCTTCCTTCCTTCCTTCCTTCCTTCCCTCCTTTCTTCATCCCACAGATATTGAGGGTACACCTGCCATGGCCCAGGCACAGTGCCGGGCCCTGGGGAGACTGACACAGCCTTTGCAGATCATCCCGCCCTCACGGAGCTGACTTTGCGGTACGAGAGGCAGCTGCAACCAATACAGAACCACGACTGCACGTTGCGGTTAGAGCTGCAAGGCAACAAGGGAGGGCAGAGGCCAGTAGGGCTGGGCTGGGGCGGGGGAGGGTGGGCAGCTCCAACCAGGGGTCAGGGAAGGCTTCTCGGAAGACGTGGCACACACATGCTGGACCCTGTATGCTGAGAAGGACCAGGTGGGACCTCCCCGTCCTCACTCTTAGCTGCGTGATCTTGGGCAAGTTGCTCAATCTCTCTGTGCCTCAGTTTCCCTGCATGTGAAAAGGCGATGGGGACAATAGCACTGTCATAGAGCCACCCGAGGACCCAGTGAGTGAACCCATGGGGAGCCCTCAGAACCACTGAGTTCCTAGTACTTGCTCAATAAGCAGTGGCTAATCCTCCTAAAAGCAGAGTGCTCCTCCAACACAATTATTTTTGGTAATAATTTGAAGGATATTTTTTTAAAAGACACCCAAATAGTCATCATGCAAAACTCTGAACCATCTTAGACGTCCTTGCTCCAGTTTTGCAGCTTAACGTCGGGTTGGTGTGAATGAGATCAGAGGGCCTGGCACATCCTGTTCCCTTCAGGGCTGGGGCTCCAACGTCTTTGGAAAGGTCTGGCAGGGTTACCGCGGAGGTTGGCTGCTCTTTCGGACAAAGCAAGTTGAATCTTTTGCCCACCTGCCTCGGCCGGCGGGGCTTGGGGTCCCCTATGGCTTGTTGGCTCAGCAGATGGGCTGCGGTCAGGCTCAAGGCTGTTCTGGGGCGCTGACCAGACAGAGGAGGGGCAGGGAGGCCAGGTGAGATGCTCTTGCGTGGGTCCGGGGACAGCATCCCCAGCTGGCCTCTAGGGGGCAGTGGCGCTCCATCGAGAGCCCCCGTCTGGGTCTTCCAGAGGCTAGAAAGTGCCCTTGGCCTTTAAAACGGGCCTCAGCATTTCGCATAAAGGCAAGTTTCTGCACACACTTATCCTTGGCTGGGCCCAGGGGCTGTATCTCTCACATTCAGATGTTTGGGGGAGCAATGCTCCTTAGAAGGGAAAGTATTTAGTGTCACGGAATGCAGAAATGTTTCTGAAAACGGGAGCGCAATAGCTGTACCCATTAGGGGGCACATTGGGGTTCCAGCCGTCACCCCTCAGCCTGGCCGGGGAAGGAAGTTGGATTTCTGGGGCTCCTAATAGTCACATGGAGAAGATGTGTGTTTCCGCTCTCGTGGTCATGGCCAGATTCAGGTGTTTAGACCCTAAAAGCATATCTCTTTGACCAGTTCTTCATCACCCACCTTAGGGAGCATCTGCTCCTCCTCTCTCTTGCTTGGCAATCAAGGCCCAGCCCCTGGACTCATTTTAATGTAGCACTGAGACCCCAGGGATCTGAGACTCGGGGCAGCAGCCCCGTGGCCACATGGTTCCTCTCTGGGGGCAGAGGTAGGGGTTATGAGCGTATCTGCCCTGGGCACAAGAGTCCTGGGTTCGATCCCAACTGCCAATTCACACCATGCGATCATCAGCATGGGTCCTCCCCGCGCCTCCCACCTCTCCTGAAAAAACGAGAGAGACCTCCTCGTTTGCAGGGTGGCTGTGATTCCTGGACACGATTCCTGGAACAGGCTTAGCACGGTGCCAGGTGTGCCACAGACACTTGCCATAACGCGGCCCCCACCCCTCCCTGCCCCCTCCCAACCTGCCCGAGGGACTCCTTCACTCTGACCAACTACTTCCTGTCTTCCATGCACTTGTTACTTACCTCCTGCTGTGCTCACTCTCTGCAGTCTGTCCTCCCTGCTGCAGCAGAAGCTCTGCTAATGTATCCGAAACACCCTGCTCTAGGCAGATGATGGCCTCAACAAGTCGTTGTGGAGGGCAGGAATGAATGGATGGGAGCTCCTGTCAGTAATCTGGGCCACAGGTTCCCCAGCTGCGCAAGGGGCATGATTGTATTAGAAGTATCAAAGATTGCTTTGGATGGATCACGTGAGCACCTCTGTGTGAGAGCGCCTGGCCTACGCACTCGACAGATGCAAATTCATGCCCCCAGTCAGATTTCAAGGTTGTCTGCAGCTTTAAAAATGCAGGCAGGAGAGTTGCCTCCCCACCAGCCACATTTATACTTTCAACCAGTGAGGTCAAAGTGGGTTCTCTGCACCAGGCTCTCTCACATTGGATCCTCCCAGGTACAAAGTGGGGAGGGAGGAGGTCAGGGAGGGGGACCCAGAGGCTCAGAAAAGTGGAGTCACTCTCCTGTGTGAGGGGCAGCAGGGAGCCCAGGACGGTCTCAGCTATTTCTTTGTTGAAGCAGCTGGGACCTGTGAGTCTCCAGGAGGAGAGCTGGCCCGTGGTGGGTGGTGGAGTACCCATGGTGGTCAAGAGTAAGGGCTTCCGAGGCAGAAGGGTGGACGCAGGCATGAGTCCCAGCTTGGTAGCTTACCCACTGAGTGGCCTCTGGCATGTGACTTCACACCTCTGAGCCTCAGCTTCCTGTGAAGTGGGGGTGATGGCAGCCCCTCCCTCTGAGAGCTGTCTGTGGGAATGTAACCAGCCCAGTAAATAAATGGTTGTTACTGTGCTGAGTTCAAAGCTGCCTCCCACAAAACGTCCATGCCCTAATCCTGGGAACCTGTGAATTTGTGTTTCATGGCGCGGGGGCATTAAGATTGCAGATGGAATTAAGGGTGATCATCAGCTGACCTCATGATGAGGACACTAGCCGGGAGCATGCAGGTGGATGCAATGTGATCACAAGGGCCCTGAATAGTGCAAGAAGGAGGCAGCGAGAAAGGCTCCACCAGCCATTGCTGGCTCTGAAGACGAAGGAAGGGGCCATGGGCCAAGGAGTGCAGGCAGCCCCAGGAGCTGGACAAGGCAGGGAAATCCTAGAGCTTCCAGGAGGAACACAGTCCTGCCAGCAGTGTGATTAGAGCCCAGAGAGGCTTCTGACCTCCCAGATTGCAAGTCTGTGGCGATGTGTCAGAGCACATAGGAATCTCACACAGAAGAGCTGTGTTGGGGCAGTAGTCCCCCTGGGCCTCCCTCTTAAGAGCACAATTTTGCAAAATGAGGAACAATCTCAGACCTATTCACAGTGAATTAAAACTCAGAATCCTGGCCCTTTATCAATGACAAGAGAACTTCAGGTTCATCTAGTTCAGCATTTCAGAATGAGATGTCCCCAAAGTCAGTCCTGAACAATGTTCTGGACGATGGGTCAGGAAAGCTGCACTGGCTGTCCATTTTTTTACATAGATAGTCACAAATTCTTCAGTCCCTTAGAGGCTCTGAGAAGGCCTGCAACCAAAAGCAAAAAAAGAAAAGAGGATCTTTAACTTTCACTCAGCACTTCCAAAGATATTGTACCATAAACCAACTTACAGCAACTCCCCCCATCCCCCAATAACGCCTACTAACAATTCACAAAGCATGCATTTGGTGAAAAGGCTAATTTCATCAAATCATTTCACATGGCATATGAAGAAATCGAAGCCCTGAAAGGTGAAAGGGCACTGGAGAAGCAATCAGCTTAGTGGGAAGACTGTAGGCATTGCAATCAAGGACATGTGGGTTTGCAGCCTGACTCTCTTGCAGCTATAGCCGCATGACTCCAGGGAATTCACATCACTTCCCAGAGCCTCTGTTTCCTAGTCAGTAAAGATAATAAAAGTTCCTGCTTTGCAGAATAGCATGGATGGCTGTCCCAGTCCATTTGGGCTGCCATCACAAAGGACCGGGGCTGCTTGGCTTATAGACAACAGAAATTCATTCTTCACAGTTGTGGGGGCTAGAGGTCTGAGATCAGGGTGCCGGAATTGTCAGGTTCTTGTAACGACCCTCTTCTCATTGTATCCTTATAGGGTGGAAAGAGGGCTCTCTGGGGCCTCTTTTATAAGGATATTAATCTCATTCATGAGGGCTGTACCCTCATGGTCTAATCCCCTCCTCTAATACCATTATGTTAGGGGTTAGGATTTTAATCACAGCGGGCACCTGCCTACCTGGTAGTCAGGGAAGAGTATACATTACTTTCTGTATTTGTTTCCTATTATTGCCGTAACAAATCACCACCAACTCAATGGCTTAAGAGAAGATATATTTTTTATCTTACGTGTCTGGGGGTCAGTAGTCCTAAAATCGAGATGTCTGTAGGGCTGGCCTTCAGGAGGCTCTGGGGGACATCTGTTCCTTGCCTTTTCCAGCTTCAAGAAGCTGCCCGTGTTCCTTGGCTCACACTCCTCCATCCCCTGCCTCTCTCATCACGTCTCTAACTCCGACCCTCCTGCCTCCCTCCTACAGGGACCTTTGTGATTACATTGGGTCCACGTGGAAAATCCAGGATAATCTCCTCCTCTCACAGTTCTTAATTCCATCCCATCTGCAAAGTCCCTTTTGTTGTGTAAGGTGGCATATTCACAGGTTCCAGGCATTAAGACGTGGACGCTTGGGGGCCATCATTCAGCTGACAAGGCTATTCTTACAAGGGCTCCTTTCCTGACCCGCCTCCTGCTGCAGTGGGTTCTCTCTTGCTCCAGCCTGGACACCAAAGGAATGATTTCTTTCTCATTTGGGGTTCTGGTTTGGTCAAGCGCTGGAGAGGTCAGTCCTTCCACCAAGTATCCCCCACCCCCCTCAGACTGTCACCTCCAGACCACACAGGTTGCAGCCAAAAATTCCAGGGAAAACTGATTGGCAACTATACCCATTCATTCATTAAATACTGGAGTGCCTACCCCATGCCCAGCCTCTGGGCACTGTGGGTGCCGCTGTGGCCTGGACAGACCAGGCCCCCCCCTCAGGGAGCAGATCTTCTCAGGGGAGGAAAGACCATCACGGGAGAAGTCATATTCTAGACACAGGTTGTGGAGATGAAGGATGACAAAGGGGTGATTAGTTAGCCGCATGGGGCTGGGGGTGCATCGAGGCTGAATCTGGGGGTTCCAGGTGTGACTGTGGGGTAGACGGTGATATCATTTTCTGAAGGGTTTGCAGGAGAAAAGCAACACTTTGCAGGCATGGGAGTGGCAGCTGAGTTCCATCCTGGGTGTGACGGCATGAAGGGCCCGAGCGAATTCCACGTGGGGTCTCAGCGGCTCAGGGGAGAGCCAAGCTGGACCTAAGGAGCGTGTGCATTGTTTGTCTCAGGGTGGGAAGCAGTGCCATGGGGCCCCATGGACGAGAAGATGAGGACCTCAGGCTGAAGTCTGGGGTGCTTCCATTTTAGCTGGAGAAGAAGAGGGGCCAGTGGGGAGAAGCAGGGAAGTGGGGTATCCTGATCCCAAGAGCGAGGGGACGGGTTCACTGGAGAGAACTCAACAGGGCCAAATGCTGCAGAGAAGTCCCAGAAGAGAGGGATGGAGATGACTCCATTGATTCAGCTTGAGGGGGCCCTGGTGACCTGCGTTTCAGCATTGTCGTGGGGGCAGAAGCCCCGGGGCAGGGGCTGAGGAGGGAGCTGGAGGAGAGGAATCAGGACGAGACCCATCAGCAATTCTTTCTAGAGCCTCAGCTGGGAGGGGTGGCGAGAGCCTGGCTGGCGGCTGGAGGCAGCAGTGGGATGGATGGCTTTTTCTATTTTTATTTCTGGTTTATTTAGGCAGGGGACACCTAGCATGCTTGAATGCGGATGGTTGGGAGCCAGGAGGGGGAAGATAAAGTGGGCAGAGGAGGCTCCTTCCCAATCCTAGGTGGGGGCAGGATGGAGGGGCGGGACGGCCCTTCCTGCAGGAAGGACCCAGGTGCAGGGAGGCCTGGGGGCTGGTGACAGACGGTGACTCCTCGGGCTGGGACTTGCCTCAAATACGTGGGCCCCTGCTCTGGGCAGTGCAGGGATGGGCTGGGCCTACTCATGGTGGCCCCGAGAGCCCCATGAAGGGGTCCTTATAGGGCTTTAAATTTCAGATTGACAGGGTCTGATTTGAGTTTCAGAACCAATGTCTGGCAGCTGATGAATGGGTTGTGGGTGGGGGAGGCGGATGTGCAGGCCCATCTCCGGTTGGGAGCAGGGCTCCCAGAGCATCTACCTGCTTTGCGGAAGTGCAGATAGAAATGTCCATCTTAACTCAAGGTGCCTGATATTCTTAAAGGGGGTGTGTTTTGAGATTAAAGAGCAGAAGCTCTCAGGGGATAGACTGGGCTTGAATCCTGACTCCCTGCCAACAAGCTGTGTGACCTCGGGCTGCTTACTTGACCTCTCTGTGTGTGTTCTGATCATTGCTGTATAACAAATTACCTCCACACTTAGCAGCTTAAAACAGCACATTTTTGATCTCACAGCTTCTGTGAGTTGGGAATCCAGGAGCGGCTTCCCTCGGTCCTCTGTCAGGGTTTCTCATGGGGTTGAGCTGAAGGTCTCATCTGGGGACAAAGTCCTCTGAAGACCCAAGTGGGGCAAGATTCACTTCCAGGCACAATCAGCGGCTGCTAGCAGGATTCGGTTCCTCCTGGGTTGTTGACTGGGGACCTCAGTGCCTCACTGTCTGAGGCCGGAAGCCACCCTGAGTTCCAAGTGGAGTCTGTCAAGTAAGCAGGTGAAAACTGAGCCTGGAATTCAGGGGAGGGATCCAGGCAGGTGGTAAAAAGTGGGGACTCCTATGCACATAGATGGTATTTAAAACCACAAGAGGGGCTGAGATCACCCAGGAAATGCAGTGCAGATAGAAAGGAAGTTCAAGGCTGAGCCTGGGGTGATGGGTGATCCAATGTTAGGAGCAGCTGAGGGTGAGAGGAGCCCAGTGGGAAGAAGAACCAGGGCTTGGAGCCAGTGGGAACCACGTGAAGGACACGCAGCAAGAAAGAAGGAATGGAATCTGCTGCGATTGCTGATCAGTCCAGGGGCGTATGATGCACCATTGACCACTGAATTTAACAATGGCCTGGGGGTCATGGGTAACTCGGATGAGGTGGCGTCAGGGGCCAGGGAAGCTGATGGGAGTGATTCAGGAGAGGAGGGGAGGGGGCAGGCATGGGAGAAAGTGGATACCCAGCATTCAGGTAGTTTTGCTGTAAAGGAGAACAGAGCAAGAAGGCCACAGCTGAAGGGGGTTGTACGCTCAACAGTTATGTTTAAGGTGGGAGAGAGAATTGCACATTTGTGTTGTGGTCGGAAACATGGATGGGGCAGAAGAAAGAGGGAGGATGCTGGGGTGATGTCTTGAGGAGGAAGGAGGGAATGGGGGTGCTGAGATAGAGCAGGGCAGTTACTGAGACTATCAGGGGGAGACAAAGCCGAGCACAGGGGCCCTCATGCTGGCAGGGGCTCACAGCACCTCCGTCCCTAGGAAATAGGAAGCGGGGCCACTGGGAGAGAGGGAGGGTCGGGGGGAGGGGGTGCTGGGAGCTGAAGGAGAAGGCGTGAGTCAGCGGGAAGCGTCAGGAGTAGACGGATGAGGAGAAATGGACTCTGGCATTCAGGCAGTGATAGCAGCCCGTACATCCTGGGTGGTCACGGACGCACGGAGAGTCCATGGTTTTTTGCAGCTACGTTCATGGTTGCAGGTGCAGAGGAATCAGCGTTGGGTTTAACCGCCTTGGACGAGATGCTAAGGCTGGGCCGTGGGACTGAAGCTGGGAAAGGGGAGGAGGGAGCACGTCCAAGGGAAGGTGACAGTGAAAACGTTGTAGGGGCGGAGGTGTGTGGTCACAGGTGGGATATGGAATGATGGGAGGCGGGCACTGGGGAAGGGGAGACGGCCTCAGGGCCCCGAGGGGCTACAGTTATGGGTCATTTCAAGGTCTAGGGCTGCCCCCAGACTGGGAGCCTGGGCATCACCTGGGACCTCGGCAGAAATGCAGATTCTCTGGCCCTGCAGCCCTGAATCAGCATCCCTGGGGCTGGGGCCCGCCATCTGGGCTTTTACAAGCCCCTCAGGTTTTCTGATACGCACCAAAGTTTGAGAACCAGGGCTCCAGGGTTGGATGGCTGAAGGGGGAGGAAAAAAAATCGCAGAACAGGAAGAATTTAAGAAACTGAGAAGTCGGGATGTGGCAGATGAAATGGCCAAAAATTAACACAGGAGTAAAGCAGAAAAAAAAGGGAAGCGTCGTTGCCCAGAAGATGAAATCACCAAGAAATGAGCAACACCCCCCCCCCACCCCGGGTAGAGAGCAGGCTAAAAATGGCAAAAAGGAGCAAGGAAGACACCTATGTGAGGGTGTGGGAGACGGGCGGCCAGCTCCTGAGCTCCTGAGGGGCACAGTGGACAGGCCAGCCCCCCACCCCATGTCCACCTTTTAATCCCTGGCACCTGGGGCTACGTTCCCTTACACCCAGGGACTTGGCAGGTGTGACTGCTGAGCTTCACGTGGGAGGAGTATCCTGGGTCATCCAGGTGGGCCCAATGTTAAAAGAGGGAGGCCAGAGCTTCAGAGGGAATGCCATGCCAGGAGCAGGGGTTGGGGAGGTGATTTCTGGCTTTGAAGATGGAGGGAGGACATGCCCCCACCCTGGACCCCAGGTCAGGAAGTAGATTTTCCCCTGGAGCCCCCAGAAGGAACACAGTCCTGCTGGACACCTTGACCTTCACCCAGGGAGACTGTTTTGGATTTCAGACCTGCAGAAGCGTAAGATAATGAGTTTCTGTTTGTGATCATTTATCAGTCGTCTGCCAGGGCAGAAAGTGAGGTTTGAAAAGCCTCCTGGCATTTTGAGTGGAAGCCAAAGGGGCTTTGGGAGTTGGCTGGGAACAGGGACAAAGGGGTCAGCCCTGAGGACAAAGCGGGGGGCATTGGAGGTGGAAAGGAGTCGAGTCAGGACCCCCAGTGCATGCCTCTGAGGGGGCCTGGCCCTGCTCTGGGCAGTGCTGGGCCCTGCGTAGGACGACCACGGGGGGTGTCCAGGGAGGAGATTTCGGAATGACTCTGCAGGGTCTGCGGGGAGATGGCAGTGGCACCCGAAGGGGCCCGCGCTCCTCTGCCCCCCCTGGAGGCATGCACCGCGGCAGGTGTATCTGGGGAGGAGAGATGGAGAGCAGCGGGCGTGTTAACACAACAGGAGAACGTGGCAAGCAGAGGCCCACGTTCCAGTCGCTCACCTTGCCGAGCAGACTCCCCAGAGTCTGGGCGGCTTTGCCCTTGGCTTCTAAACGGCAGCTGGCCAGCCGCCCTCGTCTCACTTTTCCCCGAGGCGCTGCGGAGCCACAGCGGGGAGATTTTACAGGCAGGAGGGTCCCAGGTGACTGCCAGACGCCAGAAAGCAGACAGACGGCCCGGCAGGCTCGGGGTTCTAGGCAGTTCTGGCCTTCATGGCTGTCTGCAGTGAGGGGCCGGCTGTTTCTAGCAGACGGCCTGGCATACCTGCTGTGTCGTTAGAGGTGAAGACACTGAGCCGAGTGGGACGGAAGAAAGGGCTCTCTTGAGTCAGAGGTTTGGCTTCCAAAATGTGTTAGCCCTGGCCGGAGTGGCACAGTTGGTTGGAGTGTTGTCCTGGGCACCAAAAGTTGTGGGTTCAGTCCCCGGTCGGGGCATATACTGAGGCTGTGGGTTCAATCCTTGGCGGGGTGCTTACAGGAGGCAACACATCAATGTTTTTCTCTCTCATCGATATGTCTCTATCTGTTCCTTCCTCCCTTCCTTCCTCTCTAAAATCAATAAACATATTCTTGGGTGAGGATTTTTTTTAAACGTGTTGAGTAGTAGGGCATGATTCATTTTCCGTGCATTCCGGATGAATCCGTCATTCTGTGTCATGTGGGCACCTCTGTTCACTCGACATACAGTTTTGGAGGACCTACTGTGTGCAAATACTATCTTTGCCCTCATGAAATTTACATGTGTGGGAGACCATATACAAGCAGTGGGTCGTCCAAACAATTTCATGTGTCGCGATGAGTACGGGGTTGGAGCAGGTCCCACGTTACAGCTGGTGCTCAGGGGAGCCCTCTGAGGCGGAGCTATTCGCTTGGAGACCTGAAGAATGAGCCAGGTCTTGGAAGCTCTGGGGCTGGAGCATTTCAGGTGTTAGGAGAGCAGAGACTTGTGGGAACGGGTTGGGTCTGGACCAGGATCAGACGAGAGGCCCCCCGTGTGGCCAGAGGTGGGTCCGGAGAGTGGTCGGCAGGGAAGATCGCTGGAAGTCTTGCCTGACATCTGGATCATTCTAAATGCAAAAGGAAGGCTTTGTGACCAGCACTGTAACAGACTCGAGTGGCTGAGCTGCCTGCTCCAGGTTTGAAATGTTTTTTAAAAAGCGATGTTTGTAAGATGGCAGAAGTTTTCTACCGTCGTTCTCTCACAGAATATTGATTTTCCCCTGGCTTTATTGAGGTGTAATTGACAAAAATGGAAGCTATTTAAAGTGCACATTGTGATGAGCTGATGTAGATATGAGTTGTGAAAAGATTCCCCCAGCCAGTTAATTAACACACCCAGTACTTCACATATTGATCTTTTCTTGTGTGTGAGAACAGTTAAGTTGTACTCTGAGCAAATTTTCATTACAGCTGACCCTCGAACAGCAGGGCTTTGAGCTGCACGAGTCCACTTATATATGCAGGGTGTTTCTTTTTTTTTTTTTCAATAAATGTGCATCCTATAAATGTATTTTCCTTATGATTTTCTTCACACGTTCTTTTCTCTAGTTTACTGTATTGTAAAAATATGGCATATAATACATATAACATACCAACTGTGTGTTCATCAACTGTCCATGTTATCGGGAAGGCGTCTCGTCGAGAGCAGGCTGTGAGTAAAATTGGGGTGGTGGGGGTCAGAAGTTAATACACAGATCTTGGGTTGCATGGAGGTCGGCACTTACCCCCTCGTTGTCAAAGGGCCCAGTGTGTACAGCAGTGTTACCCACTTCAGTCACCATGTTATACCTTAGAATCTCAGAACGTACTCATCTTATAGCTAAACGTGTGCACCCAGGGCCCAGTAACCACTTTTCTACTGTTTCTGTGAGTGTGACTCTTTTTTTCTTAGATTCCACATGTGAGTGCTACCTTGCAGTATTTGTCTCCCTCTGTCTGGCTGACGTCACTGAGCATAGCGCCCTCCAGGTCCATCCACATTGTCACAAATGGCAGAAAGCCTTCTTGTTCGCGGCTGAATAGCTTATGCTGTATACGATATATACCGTGTTTTCTTTATCCATCCATCCATTGACACTTTGGTTGTTTCCATGTCTTGGCTACTGAGAATAATGCTGCAGTGAACATGGTGGGGTGCACATCCCTCCGAGATCCTGTTTTTCTTACCTTGGGACATATACTCGGAAGTGGAATTACTGGATCGTATGGTAGTTCTATTTTTAATTTGTTGAGGGACCTCCGTACCGGTTTCCATAGTGGCTGCGCCAATTTGCATTCCCACCAGCAGTGTATAAACGTTCCCTTTTCTCCACATCCTGGCCAACACTTAGCTCTTGTCTTTTTGATAACACGCAGCCTATCTGATGTGAGGTGATATCTCACTGTGGTTTTGGTTTGCATTTCCCTGAGGACCAGTGAGGTTGAGCACCTTTTTATATACCTGGTGGCCATCTGTGTGTCTTCTTGGGGAAAATGTCAATTCAGTTCCTCTGCCAATTTTTTTTTTTTTTTAATTGGATTGTTTGGGTTATTTTTATTTTTTATTTTTGGCTTCTGAGTTATGAGTTCTTTATATATTTTGGATATTAACCCCTTGTCAGATTTGCACATATTTTCTCCCATTTCATAGGCGGCCTTTTCATTTTGTTGGTTTCCTTTGCTGTGCAGAAGCTTTTTAGTTTGATGCTGTGCGAACAATAAGCTCGGGATGCCTAATGTCTGTCATGGTGACTAGAGTTAACAATCCATATTTGAACTTGGAAGAGAGTAGTTCTCAAGTGTCCCCATCACAAAAAGGAAATCTACTGGAAATCTAAGCAGAGGTGTGATGTGATCCGAGTCTTCCTGAAGCTCCGCCTGGCTGCTGGGAGGACAGCGGGGAACCACTCTGCCACCCAGGAGGTGCGGTATCCGAGGTGGACCCCCGCGACTTGCTGATGTGTGGGGCCTGGGGACAGGAAGCATCCAGTGTCACTCCCCGGTCACCGACTCAGCAACCTCTTAGGTGGTGTTGCCACACGCAGATGGGGAAGACAGGGTATGCTGGGAGGGACAGGGAGGGTGTAAGGGGAGGAGACTGGGAATTGGGGAGACTAGGGGAGGTTTGAGCTAGAAATGGCTTGTAGCCATCAGAGAAGTCACGCAGACAGGTGCCTCTGAGGCTGGAGAGTGTGCATGGTAAGGTGCATGCAAGATCGTCCTAAGAATGCTCTCACTGAAGAGCTGTCCCCACGGCACTCGTGCCCGAGGGCTGTGGACCCGATCTCCCTCCGTAGCTGTCCTCTGACATGGGAGGACCAACGACAATAAGATCAGTGGGTTGTCTTGGGCAGTTTCATCAGTATCTCATAGAAGGCTAGCATCTCCTCCCTCTCTGGTTTCAAAAAAAAAAAAGGTTGGGATCAGATTGTCATTTTATTTTGTGTCTGGAGTTCAGTGACAAGAGTCAGAGTTTAAAATACCTAGTCAACCAAGAATTCCTGGAAACTGTGGCATAGGGCAGGGTTTTCACCTTTTGGTGGTAATTCCGCATCAAGCTGTTTACTGAGTTTGACTTCTGAACTGTACCAGGAGGGCGAAGGGAGCGACAGGTTGGGGGGGAAGCCCTTTCTGCAGAAAGTCTGGTCCACCCCCGTTCATCTTTGTGCCATAAACTGACATGAAATCAACAGCAAACTTGGCTCACCTAGCTCATCACGGCTCCCAGCGCTCCTCAAACAAAAGAAAGAGCTTCGCTCTCATTTCACTTGGTCCCTGTGGCCGGTGCCTTCTTCACACCATGATTTTACATTAGACCAGGTCCTGCCCCCCCCCCCCCCCAAAAAAGTTTCCTTCCGACGTGTGAACCTGAAAGGCCGTATAGGAGTCAGCACTCCGCTTCCTGCTGCAGCTCTCATTCCTTCTTACATCCCCACTAGTTACGAGCCCAGTGTGCTAGCGCATCTCAACTCTTCGGCACACAACTGCACCACGCCGCTGTTCCTGGAAGAAAGCAAGGGACGTTCACAGGTTTGCCAAGTCGCCCCAGGGCGGAGAGATGTCCCATTCTGTTCAGGATTTGAAAACTGGAGAAGCTCACGTTTTTGTCTTGACTGATCTAGTTAGAAAAACTTGGACACCTATTGTCAGAGCTCTGAATCCTTCCTTCCAGATGCTGGGAAAAATGAGGTCCAGTTTTGGGTGAATTTTCCATCTGTTTGCTAAGTGACGGAATAGTGTATCAGTAGTTAATGTTTGTTACTAAGCACGCCATGCCTCTTAAGTGGGGACTTATCCTCGTTTTACATCCGGGGAAACTGAGGCCCGGGCTGGAACTGATTGTGTTTACCAAGCATGGCTCACATATAAATGTTGAACACAGCTTTATGTTTTAAACAACTGGAGAGTTTTATCCTTGTCTGTTTAAGATGATTCTGGGTTTCTATTTAGGAAAAGTGGCATAAGGTTTTCAGAAAGTGAGTTAAAGAAAGTCACTTGTCCACAGCTGCAGCAAAAACCACAAGGGGCCGAGTTGCCCCCCGTGTTGCATGGGCCTGGGCCAATATTTCATGTGGGGCTCCTGACTCCCTAAGCAATGTGAGGCATCCTCAGATCTCAGCGCCGTTCTGGGGGCCCTGTCTCACATGATCCCCCGCAAAAAGTAGTAGAAGTACTTATGGGCTGGCCACGAGGAAGTTCTTCTGGAAACTGGTTTGGACCCTTCAGGGGCAGGTTCTGCAGTTCTTTGGGGCGACTGGTTGACCTTGTGGCCTTAAGGGAAGAAGTGAGAGCTAGCCGGTCCCAGCCACCAGAGGGGACTCCGGGCTTTTCAAGGTGGGTGCTTTCTGCAGCCAACACCTATGCACGGCCCTGTGTGTGCTTGGGGAACCCCACCCACGTGACCCATACAGGAGCGCTGGCTGCAGTTACTGGAAGGGGGCTTGGAAAAGCCCCAAGAAGGCGTTCCAAGAAAAAGGCCGAGGGGTTCCTTAGGCCTGGGCCTGGGGCGGCACCCTGCTTGCCTGGGGCTGAAGGGCAGCACTGAAGAGTGGGATGGAGGAGGGAACAGCAATGACTTCCAAACCTCCTAGGTGCTTCAGCTATGAGGGCAGGTGGGGGAAGCTGCTGTTTAGGGGCAAGCCAACTGGAAAGTTGTAGCATTTACAATATCTAATTCTGTTTGTGGGTTGATGGTAAAGATACCTTTTTTTTTTAAATTTTAAACTTTGGAATTTTGTAAGTTGTTTAACACGTTGCATGCTGGGGGGAATTTAAATGCCTTTTAGAAATGACGAGAATCCTCGCCACCCGTACGCAGTGTGTTAAGGTCTTCCTTCGCCTCCCGAGCGGCCAGCTCAGCCCAGTTCGCTGTAACTGCACCGGGACCCTCTACGAGGGTGCCACCAAGGTAGACGTTATCAATCTGTCTTAACCTGAGTGCTCCTTCTAGAGAGGTCCAGAGATGCAGGTCACAGCAGGGCCACAGGGGACAGAGCGGGGGGGTCATCACACAAATGCAGGTCGACCTGTGTGAGGTGTGAACAGTTCCCACCTCCTAGGGCTTTGGCGAGGAGTGAACACATGCAAGGTGTATGTCCCCGAAGAGGGTCCCTGCTGGATGAGCTCACCATGGAAAAGGGGTATCTGCACAGCCGGCCTCTCTACAGAAGAAAACACACACCGCAGCCGCCCATGCTTTCAGCCGTTTTATTGCTAAACTACCATGATACAAGCCGTATAAAAATACTTTACATATAGCAAAAATAAACTACATTAAACTGGAGATTAAAAACATTTTGCATAGGAATGTGATGTATTCAAACGCCTTTAACTGTCAAGATTTTCAAAGCCACGGCCTCCCAGCGCCCCCAGGGGGGAGAGAGTTTGATTTGCGGGGAGGCCCACCGGGACATTGTCCCACTCAACCTTCTCCCCTCTCCGAGGGCAGCAGAGGCGGTGGGGGCAAGCAAGGGTCTCAGACAATACATGGGGGGGGGGGTGCTAAGCCCATCCCAACCACAGCCAATCAGAAGGCCGAAAGCAGCTTCTCTCGTGGAAGCAGCATCATTTGCATCCAGTACACCCAGGCCCTGAACGAGGCAGGTGGCGTGTATTCTGGTCAGGCAGCAGCTGCCTGGAGGCCGAGTGTTCAGCCTTTTTTCTGGCACCCAACACCCCGTACGGGTCTTAAAGGGGCTTGCTTAGGGAGCCCTCTAGCTCACCAAGCACCAGAAAAGAAAAATTTTTTTTTAACCAACTGAGTTAAGACAGTGATGCTGGCTATAACTCAAGGCACTTGGAAAGCTCAGGGAAATGGATGCTTGCCAACCTCCTTTTCATAAGCGTTTAGTTGGGGTGCAGGAGAACCAGCACGGGCTGGCCTGGCTCTGGGAGACTGAATGCCCAGCCCCCAGCTTCGCAGAGCTGAGGTTAAGATGTGCTGGGCACCCGCTAAAGGTCTGTCCCTCAAAAAAAATAAGGTCAGGAAAGTTTACCCCCCGCTTGTCAAGAACATCACAACACCATGCTTCTCGTAAACGCAAAGTGAACAAAGTCGTTAACCGGACCCCTGACATTCTTTCAATTTTGAAAACTAGAAAACACTTGGGAAGTATCTGTTGACATGAAAATAAACAAATTCTGCCTCCCTTCAGTCCAGAGTGACAATCAAGAACACACGGGCTTCCGATCCGTCTCAGGGTGACAGCTGCCGCCGTGGCCGAGGCTTGGCAGCTTCCTTAGACGAGGTCTTGGCTCCTGGATGGAAACAGGAAAGGCTACACCACCCAGGGCCTCCCGGTTCTTGGAAGGAATCAGCTCCTTCCACCCGAGGCCGTGTCTGCGCTGGGAAACTTTGGGTCTCCTGGGGATAACGGGAGCGGGGGTGATCTACCGGGGTTCAGGCAGCTCTGTAAACGTTAGCCCGCACCGGGGTTTCTGTGAACGGAAGCTCCTCTAGCACCCCGCTGCAACACAGGCAGACCGTTTTTTACTATCCTCTACTTATTGGGGATCTGAACACTTCAATACGATTCTCCTCAGTCACGAGATTGGGGCTCAGAGCTGAAGTCAGGCCGTGTCTGTCTCAGACAAGAAACAGGCGGTTCCCTCTGCCCCAATCCCCCCACCCCCTTTTCTCTGGAAATGATTCAGTCTAGGAGGCAGGTGACTAACAGGCTCTGAGGTGAAGTTTTGTTTTCTGGAATGATTAACACATTTTCAAGAATACATCATTTCTCTTAGGGAAGAAGAAGAAAAAAAAAAACAAAACCCCAACATATATGTAAAAAGAGACACTTGAGAAAAGACTTCTGACCATTTATAAATACTTTTCTAATCCAACGGGGTGCGATAGTTTTGAGGACAGATAAAAAGCATAAAAATACAGATAAGAAAATAAAATTTAATAACATACTAATGAATTTGGATTGCTGTTATATATTATCAAGCAGCAGCATTTCTGTACAATGCAGGAAGACTGGCAGACCCTGGAGACGGACTCCGTCCGGCAACATGGTAGGGGTTTCTGCTGGAAGGAAGCGCTCCACATTTAATTTACCTTGAATGTAGCAAGGGCAAACCCCACCTACCCGAGACCCTTCTGAGCCACGTGCCACACACACACCTTCCCCACTTCGACATCTTGCTCTCTCCTTCCCTTAGAGGACCGGGGGGCCTCTCCCCATCCTGGAAACAGTTCACTAGCATCTGCTCTTCGCCACGTTCCCTCCTGGCCTTTGAAACTGACGAAACTCTCTCGGTGGCTGTCGGTCCTTAACAACGTGTTCTCTCGTGCCTGTCTGTGTCTGGACACAAACGCTTTTGCTTCTCTTTCCTTGGCTGCTTGGGAGAGTTGTTTATCCCTACGATAGCCAGCTAAGACATCTTTGAAAAAGAGGCTCCGGGTGGGAATGACATGTGCGTGTGCGCATGCATCCTATGTACATACAGGGGTCTGAACTAACAGGAGGCCCTTGTCGCCCACGTGGTTAGGTGGTGATGGAAAACGCATCCGTCCTTTCTCACCCCGTGCTCAGTGAAGCTGAGCGGCTGCTACAATAGCAGGAAGGCACTTGGGTCAAACATTCAGATAACTGAGGAAAGGCCAAATTCCCTCATGTGCAAAAAAGAAAAGAAAAAAAAAAAAAAAAGGCTCCGAGCCAGGTCAAGGGAGAACAAATCACTCGCCGATAGCTTGAACTCTTCCCCGGTGACGTCAGTGTTGCTGGAGAGAAAGGTCTTTCGCTAAAACCGCTTGCGGAAGGAACTTTTGTGTTGGGAAGAACTTGGCATCCTGGAAGCTTTGCAGCAGCGGCCACCCTCTGACTGGCGTTCTGTTCGTTTAAAAGAGGTTTTGCTAAACTTTGTGCTTCGGTGGGTGGAGGAGAGGGCCCCTGTTGTTGGGGAAAAATAAATGCTCGATCTTGAGCAAAGGGTTATAGACAGGAGGGTGCACAGGCCCCAACCTGGGCGCTCTGTCCTCTGTTGGGGGCACCACACACAGCAGGCCATGGTCCCCAAGTCCTGCGCTCCCAGCCTGGCTCTCAGGAAGGTTTTTGCCTCTGGGTAACCTTGATGAAGAAGCCAGCACTCACTTAGGAAGCGCACAGCGGGCCCTTAACTGCCTTGCCTCGCTCCTTAGGCTTCCCGTCTAGCAGACTTGATTAGGGAGCCCTGGCAGGGCAGCCTTTGGCAGAGCGCTGGGCACACGTACACCCTGGTGATCACTGGGAAGCCACCGAATGGCTGAGAAATGGTTTGTTCTGGGGTTGGGGGGGTCACACACACCGTACAACTGGTCGGTCCGTCTAAGGGAGGCGCCCCTGGGGGTGGACCTGCTCCCATTCAGGGGAAGACCTGGGCTGGACCAGGCAGCTAATGCAGGCGGGTCTTTGGGACCGAGTGGGGCTCCCAATAGGTTCAGGTCAAAATAAACAATGACCTTTAGGGCCAAATCCTGACCTTGAGGGCCCCACTTTGAGTCCAGACCAGAGAGGGGAGCTCACTCACAAAAATGCTTAGACCTGCCAATTGCCTCATTTCACGATCACTTTACTTAACAAAAAATACCTGTGCTTTTTTTTTTTTTTTTTTTTGTGGGGGCGGCAGGGGAATTGCTTTAGCCCTTTGCCATTCCTTCTGAAAACGCGATGCACATGCTCAAGAATCTTCGTAACTGCTTTATGGACAAGCACCTGGCTGTTAGGAAGAAAGCAAGCGGGGACGTCCAAAAGCTGTTAGGTGGTGGGGTGCAGGAGCCCACCCCGCAGCCTGGGTTACCTTCTCTAGTCCGCGACCACGGGCTGCGGGGTGGGGGGGGGGGGGCGGGGAACGCTGGCCAACAAGGTGCCATCCCCAGCCACCTTGGCCAGCTTTCTGAAGCAGGAAAACAAAAGCATGTACATGTCATAACTTAACGCCAAGAAGTTGGAACAGGGGATCTCGTGTGGGCCAGACAGTTTCACTCCAGAATGAGAATTTAGAAATGCGCGTTAGCTGTGGCCCCACGGTGGCATGAGCAGGTGACCCCTAAAGGTGACAGTCAGGCTTCTCTGTGTTTCTTCAGCCTGTAAGCTGGACCTCGGGCCACGGTCCTTTGCTTGCTCTTTTGGGAGCTCCTTTCCTTCAAAAGGTGCCGGAGCTGGGAAAATGAACCCAGGGCTGCGTCTTCTATCCCCCACCCAGCCTGCGCCCCGAATGCCAGTCGCCCTGTCTGGGGTGCGGTCCGGCGCGCTGTCTTGATCAGAATATGGTTTTGGTCAGCAGGCACTTAAGGTCGGGATGGGACGCCATTCAAGTCAACCGAAGAGGCTCTTTGGGATTTAAAACAAAGCAAAAAAAACAAAAGGCAGAGCGTCCTTGCCGGTGTTTCCAGAGCGAGGTGGCGAGCTCCTGAGGGGAGATCAGCTCTCTGCCAGGACACGGCCCGCGCGTGGACTCCGGGCCGGGACAGGTGCGGCCGGGAAAACCGGTGAGGGGCAGCAGGAGGCTCCGAGGGGACGGGACGGAAGGCGGCCTGCTAACGGCTTCTTCTACGTCTGATTTCTGGTGGGAGGCCCTGAAAACTCCTTCCTGATAATTTCGTTAACTACAAAAGAGAAGAGGGTGGGGGGAGGGAGAGTAGGGGTGAGAGAGAGTGGCACCAAACAAACAGGTCAGATGCGCTTTCCGGAACCCAAAACAATCGGGTGTTTTTTCCCCTCAAAACACACATTTGTTCTCTGCGATAATACATTTGACAGTTTTTCATGTAAGAAACACCTTTCCACATTGTTGTTTTCTGGACAATATTTTGTGCCAAGGATTCGTTGGTGAAAGTTGTCCAAATGGTAACTTAAAAAAAAAAATCATGGCAGCAATGGGATTGGTCCAAGTGGCATGTTTTCAATAATGCCCTTTTCTGTTTACTTAGTGCACTGTAGGCTCTCTACTACTGTGTGCCAGACCCCTTCCACTATTACAACAGCCAGAAAATACCTACTATGTGACTAAAGCAGTTCCTGGACCCACAAAAGGTACAGCTCTCAAAAGAGGGGCGTTTAGAAAGAGTGGGTATGAATACCACAAAGACTGGCCACCAGTGGAAATGTGATCTCTATTCTGCTCAGTTCCCCACCCCCCATGTTGGAGCCTTTAGAAGTAGAGAGTGTCCTCAGAGGAGAATTTTGGCGCCTCTTTCCTCAGGGGAACAGGTGGAATTCTGAGCACGGAGCCCAGAACACAGAGCCGGCCAGCGGCATGAAGGGGCAGCCCTTTCTCCCACTGGGACACTAGTTTCTGGGGTCCAGGCAGTGAGGTCTTAGAATCGTGGATCTAAGACACAAGGTCAGCCCATCCCCCAGGTGTGGGTACAGCTGCGGTTGACAGTGGAATTGTGCTGACCGGCCCCAGGGGTGGCGGAGGAGAGGAGGCAGACCCCGTCGGAGTCCCATCAAAGGTACACATATCTCCCCGCTCTCCTAGTTCTGACACTAAATTCTTCCCACAGTTGCTTCCTATTTTCTTTCTCGTCTTGGCCTGACCTACAGTGAGAGGTGGGAAATGCACAGGGAGTGTTGACGGCTGAGGTTTGCTCATGGTCGCTCCCTGTTCAAGCAGGGTCCTCCTAGATGCAGGGTGCTTTCCCCAGGGAGACCCCGCCTGGATGAGCCCGCACCCCCCGTAAGAGGAGGAGAGTGGATATTAACTGGTTTAGAGCTATACAAGCCAGGCGTGACTCATGGTGCCTCACCCACCTGGCCACGTGACTTTACCTCTCTGTGCCTCGGCTTCCTCATCTGTGAAGGAGGAATCACAATGGTGTGCATGCCCTTCAGGGCTGCGGTGGGGATGCCAGGTACTGACAGACACAAGCTCCTGGCACGTGCCTGGTAAATGAGGTTCTGGAACCGTAGGGGCGATGGTTAGGGATCCCCCGTTCCCCACGTTTGGTGTTGGACTTGGCTGGACCCAGTGCTTTGTGCCAGAAACCAGCCGGGCACAGCTTGCCGCTCTTCAGAGGTATGTGCTCAGCACACACAGGGTGGGAGGTCATGGTCTAGAGCCTGCCAGCCAGGGTTAGACTCCCGCCTCTGCCGCTCCCTCACTGGCTGAGCCCTGCCTGAGTGGCAGAGCTGCTCTGTGCCTCAGCTTCCCCATCAGTACTAGGGTTGTGGAGGAGCTTGGATGAGATAATACAAGTGACACAGTTACCACAGTGCCCAGCGTATAGCAGGTGTTGGTTCACGGAACAGTATGTACGTATGTGTGTGATATGTATGTACAATATATATTAGAATATGATACATGTATGGTAATGGATGAGAAAGTATCTCTTAGAATAACAAGCATTTCCAAAATGTGGACAGGGATCCGAGCACAGGAACTCGGAGGATGAATTCACAGGTTCAGCTAGCCAGCATTCATTGGGCTCTTACTGTGTACCAGGTGCCAGCGGACACCTGGGCACCCCACACAGGAGCCAATGGGAAGGGCTGCCGCCCTGCCCCCCATGAGCCCTGCGGGGCCTGGCAGGCCGGGGCCTTTGTGAGGCCCAGTGAAAGCAGAGCTTTTCAAAGCCCGGATTCTGAAGGGCTTCCTGTTTTCTCAACCTAGGAAACGAGAGGAGTCAGTCCTTAGTGGAAACTTTCCACAGACTCAGCTTTCTAAAAATAGCTGGTAGGCAGAGATGTTGGCATCAGCTCCCCCCCCCAACCCCCAAAAGGGTCGTTTCCCTTGTCAGGATGCAGGGGCTTGGCCGGGGCCCAGATGGGGATGGGCGTGGGGAGACAGAAGCGGGTTTCCCCTTCTGCTTTCTGAGAGCTGCTTTTGGGGAGAAGCTAATAGCTGCGTCTGAAGCTTAGCGAGCCCTGGGCACTTCTCAGGCCTCCCCGCGGTTGGGGGGGCGGAGGGGGCTGTGCAGCGGGGCCCACTCGCACCCCACGGAAACCTCACTGGGTAGAAACCTTCTCTCTGAAACCTCAGAGCTGGCTCCCTGGGTATGAACAGACAGAAAGTTCTAGAGCAGAAAACGCTAGCTGGGGGGTAGCAACCACCACGCAGACACATCATTCTGAAAACGAGCGCTCCAAGGGCCAGGAGTGGGGGTCTCAGCACGACCCCTTCATCCAGGCCCGGGGCTCCTGCCCGCCCGGGGGGCCCCGCCTTTGCCGCCCTTGGCCTCAGTTCTGTGATGTGCACCTGCTCCCTCTGTCTCTGTCTCTCCCACCTCCTGTCCCTTGGGAGAAGGAGGGTCCCCCACTCTGGCCCTGTTGGCGCCTGGCTCTCACATTTTCTGTCTCCCTGAACTCCTCTGTGTGCTTAGGGGCTAAAACCCTGCTCTGAGCCTGGCCTCCCTGCTTCCCCGCAGGCCCTGTGCTCCGGTCCCTGGTCCCCGTGCCTGCTGTGACCTCGTGACCCCGCCTCCTGCTGCCCTCCCCCACCCCCTGCAGGGCAACCACACCAGCTTCCTGTGTCCTGTGGCCGACCCTGCCCAGCTGTGCCTCAGAGCCTCTGCCCTGGCTGCCCTGCCCTTCCCGCTGCTTCTAATGCTTTTCTCCCTCCTTCTTTCAAGGCTGTGCTTGAGCAGAGTGTGCTCTGGGAGCTGCCCTGGTGGCAACCTCCCCCCAACACTGTGCTATTCCCTGATCTCCTCACTTACCAGTTCTTGTCCCCCACTGGACCCCTAGCTCTGTAACAGTGCCTCTGCACACAGGAAGCACTCACTAACATTTATTGATGAATGAGAACAGGGGTGCTTAGCCAGAGGTTACGCTGCACTTTGCCCCCAGGTCAGACTCTGAGGTCATTGCCATCAGCATGTCATTCATTCAATAAATGTTTAGAGCGTCTATCTTATGCCAACCTTTCCTCCCCCCCGCCCCCCCCCCCCCCCGCCCCAAATTGGCCACGTGCGTTCCCTGGCTTGCCCCTCCCCTTGTCCAAACCCTCACTTCTGTCCTGCCCCTGCCCCCCCAGGCCGGCTCACATTCCTCCCACGGGGCCCTCACGCCCTCCAGAAGCAAGCAGCGCTGACCCTTGAACAACACGGGCCAGGACCACGGAGCCCCTGCGCAGGGAAAAACCCACATATCACTTTTTACGCTCCCCCAGAATAACTGCTAATAGCCTCCAGTTGGCCAGGAGCCTTCCTGAATCACGGTCAGTTAGCGTATTTGTAAGCTGTATCTGTTCCTACCATAAAGTAAGCTAGAGAAAAGAAAATGTTATTAAGAAAATCACAAGGAAGAGGAAATACATTTACAGTAGTTATTGAAAAAAAAATTCACCTATATGTAGATCCACGCAGTTCAAACCTGTGTTGTTCAAGGGTCAACTGTCCTGAAGTCTCAAAATGCCTCGCTTGCCCTCCTCTGCCAGGCTATTGGAATCATTGTGCCATGCATGGGACCGTGCACACAGCAGGTGCTAGTGCATGCGCCTCAGCCCACCTCAGGGACCCCACCATCATCAGCCTCGGTCATTTGGGTTAGGGAAGCTGCTTTTCCTTTGCCATCCAATTGACAAATGGGTCACGGGCATCCAGATAGGTTGCCCATCTGTGACTTGTCTGAAGCCTTTTCTCTACAAAAGAATATAAGCCATTTGCATTTGTTGAGGGCTAACTGTGGGCCAGGCACTGCCCAAGGAGCTGGGTTATTTCTCACACCAAATCTAATAATACAATCATGCTTATTTTACAGATGGAGAAATGGAGAGAGGCAGTACCTTGCCATAGCAGGATAAGGGAAGGGATCGGGATTTGAACCTGGGGCCCATTTTATGAACACAGACACTACATGGCAGGTGGTTCAGAGACTGTACTGTTAAGCTCCTTTCTTACGGGGCCTTGGAGTCCCTGGTGTCTTCTGTGTGAGTACACAGCAGGGAAAGCCATGTGCCCAGTGGTTACGTGGTCACCGAGTGTCACTTTCTCAGAACAGAATCGAGGCCAGCGGTGCTGGGTCTGCCACAAGCACCCCTGACCTTTGATTGCCCTTAGAGAGAGGCCCCATGATAAAAACACTGACGGGCGCGTGTCTCCACCTCAGGGTGGCTGCTAAGCCTGAAGCCAGAAAGGAACAGATGAACAGATGCTGATACCTAAAAATTCCACCCTTTCTTTCTTTGAACCTCCAAGTATTTTCAGTATATGACATAAAGTCATTCATATACAAAGAGGTGTTACAAATCAACAAGAAGATATAACTTCCAATAAATGGCTGCAGACGTAAAGAGAATACACGAGGGGTCGCCAAACTTCTTCTATAAAGGGCCAGATAAAAATATTTTTAAGGGGCCACATGGCCCCTTACTTCCTCAGCTCTGCTGTTGAAGCGTGAAAGCAGCCATAGACAGTATGTGAGCAGATGGGCCTGGCTGTATGCCAATAAAACTTCATCTACCAAAACAGGCTGGGGGCCAGATTTGGCCTGAGATGTGCTTTGATGACCCCTAGTATATACCAATGGCAAGGAAAAAGAGAAAAGCAGAGTGTTTTCCTCACCTACTTTTTGGGGGTGGCCATCTGGGGAAGCCAATGCTTCTTCCTGGTATTGAGCAAACAATTCTGGGTTGACCGAGTGTTAAAAGTTCTAAAAACTGAATGGATTGCTGTGAGCACCCCACGCTGCCCCAGGAATTTTCTAATTCACCTGAAGGTGCAGACACCTGTGTGCTGACTGCTTCTGTTAGCTGCACACGGAGGAATGGCCGCTCAGGGCTGCATGCAGAAAACCACACACGTACACTTTCAGGTACAATGTAAGAGACGCTCAAGGGTGATTTTGACTTTGAGGCCTTTCCCCCTTAACTGCTGACTTTGGAACTTAACCCCCTGAGAAAGAAGCAACAGGAAGGGAGTGGATAGACCCCATCCTGCCTCTCTCCCAAACCTCAGGCATGTTTTCTAAAATCTGGTTTAGGCCACGTGAGTGCCCATGCGAGCCTGGGGCCAGCCACAGAGGCCACGGCCAGAAAGGCGCTCAAGTTGGGATGGGAATCAAGGAAGCTGCACACTCTGGGCCAAATCAAAGAGTCTGAGAGCCAACCAGGGTGCGAGGCCCGTCCCCTGCCCTTTTCCCTGGCAGCGCCTTGCTGAACTCACGCCCCAAACCCATGTGGGAGCAGAAAGCGCATGAAGTGTTCTCTGGGTGCTTCTGCCTTTTGTTCAGCTGCTCCTGGGGAAAGCTTCTCTGGAAGCCAAGAGCGAGCCCCAGACCTGTGCCTCGCCTCCCCCATGGCCTTGGGTCTTCCCCCAGAGTTCAGAGGCTCAGCCTGGAACCCCCAGCTGGCCAGCCCCCCGGTCTGGAGGAGGGAGAGTGCGGGTGGGGGGTGGGGAGCGGCTCATGTGAGTCCCCTCAGAGCCTGCAGAACAGACTGGCCAGGCGAAGAAGTGCATTTACAAAGGCCTGTTTGGCTTTACTCTGAGCACTGATATTGCAGATGCATTTCTGTCATCCTGACCCCCTCAGAAGCGAAGCCCTCAGGAGGGAGTCCGGCACCTGGTGGGCACCCAGCAAATGGTCACTGGTGTCACTGTTGCCTTTGCCTATTGACAGTGTTTGATAGTCACAGGTTGAGAAGGTGCCACAGAAAAGCGCCCCTCCTGATGAAGGGTTCACGCTGCCTTTGGGAAGTGGTCTCTCAGCCGGTCCCACCCTCTGGGGAACAGGGTTTTAGAATGTCACCTCGCTGCGTGAGGGTTATTTTTACTGTGTTTTCAGAGTGGGCTGTTGGTGTGATCCCGCTGAGGGCTTCTGGGTCTGGCCTGTGATGTAACGAACCCACTTGCACTGACAAAGGGACCATTCAAAAGCCGCAGCCCAGTGACCTGGGGAGGTGTCAGGAGGCACGGGACTCACCAGCGCTGATGCTGGCTGACTTCCGGTGAGTGCTTGCCATGTGCTGGGCACTGCATGTAACTGAGTCTGATCAGGATGGGCAGAGGTTAAATAACAGCAATAGCGTCTGGACACTTAGGCACAGAGAGGTAAAGCGACATCCCTGCCATCCCACGTGAACCGCACACCCACACAAGCCTCCTGCAGGATGAAGTCTGCTAGCTGCCAGACGCTGCTGTGCAGGCCCCGAATCCACAGTCTGTGGAGGTGGGTCTGTGGCCTGATGCTCAATGGGGGGCTGTGCTGAGCTCAGTGGGAAAGGCACGGCTCTGGTCCTGCACCGAGCAGCCGGGTAAAATGGCCAGATCAAGACCAGAAACGGCTAAGCATGGTAGTAATCTTTGAGAGGGGCTTCCCGGGTGTCATCTGCCTGCACTCTGCTCCACCTCTGATGGAGAGCCTGCCTCACTGGCTACACCAAGCAAAGTGGACAAAACCCCAACAGAGATGGGGAAATAATAGGAGCAGGACTTTCAAATGGGAGCAAGACATAGCTGCATTCTCCCTGGGACGGGGTGACGGAGCCCCTGGGAGAGCATGCAAATTCCCAGAGCCTCATCCCCCGCCTTCCCACCCCAACCTTGAGCCCCAGCCTCACAGACCCAGAGAACACCAGGGGTGTCCCCCAACAGGGGGGTCCCCTGACCAAGTGGTGGGGGTCTGGCCCTTAAGAGCAGGAAATGGTGTCTGTGAGGATGGACTTCAGGTTGTCAAGTTTTCTCGTCAAGAAAACACACAGCTGGAAAACAAAAGGAGAGGCAGAAGATATGAATTACCTTTAACTTTGATTTCTCGGATCAAAGATCACAGTCATTCTGTTTCATAATATGTTTTGTATCCAGCTAAGGTGTGTGTCTATCAGCTCTGAAAAAGATTTGCAAAACCGTTTTTGAGAAGAAGAAAAAAAATTCATGTTCGACCTCTATTATGTTTCCAATACACGCTCGTATCATCCATTTAATGAGGATCTTCTAACTTAGGGCCACTCGGAACCCCGGGATAGAACTTCACACTCTGCCCAAATTCGGTGTCACCTTAACGTCTGTGTCAGAATTAACCCTGAACCAGGGCAGCGGTCCCTGAGATGAGGGGCTTTGGGCAAAGAAATGGGGATCTCTGAGATCAAAGTGCATCAGCAAAACAAGCTTAAAAACAAACAAATCAATCCCCCCCACCCCAAACACAGAACCACCCTGCTCTTGGTTAATTCTGTCATGGAGTCTCAGACGTGGCCACCTAACGAGCTGGCTTCTGCAGCAAAGGACGTCAGGACTTCATGAGGGATCTACTCAAAGGTCACCCTTTTTCTTCTTAGTTGTGACAGAGTGCAGGCATGCAGATTCCTAAGAATGCAGATTTCCTTCCTGTTTCTATGCTCCACATTTTTTTTTAAGAGACTATTTTTATAGCCCCTGCCCCATCAGAGCGCCGAAGGCACTTAAAGAGGACCCAGGAGCAGTGGACTTTACAAACTATTCACTTATGTCCTATTTTCTCTTCACTGTTAAACCACAATCAACTCCTCTACAGCTTTCAAAACATGTATTCTTTCACTCCCCTTTACGTGGCCAGCTGGCAAGGCCAGGGTCCGTTTGGAGTGCCTGCTTTAGAACGAGTTGGAGGTGAGTTTCTCCCAGGGACTGATGGACTCGCACTAGCACGCTTGTTGATTAGCATCAGGAGATAAACCAGGATGTTCTCTTAAGGACAGGCACTCGGTGAGGCTCGCTGGACGCTTACCTCCGAGACATCGAACATTCCCCCTCAGCTCTTTTCTGAGGTCACAGGCCTGAGCTCCCAAATGTTGGGCTCCCAAAAGGCCTGGGGGGGGGGGGTCTGGGGGGGTTCCCCACAGGCTGCTGCAGCCCAGGGCAAACAAACTGCCTCTCCCCCCCCCCCCCCCGCCCCCAGTAGCTGCTGTGACACAGTTGGGACTGCGCACTCCCCAAACTTCCAGGTGCCTGTGGCCTTGAGGCCACGCTCCCACTGTCCTCCTCTAGCTCTGCCACACGTCAGCGTGTTCCCAACCCAAGAGCAGAAGGCCTTCAAATACCACCTGCGGCCTGACAAAGGGCGAATGGGTGTTTTCCAGCCCAGAACTCACGCCTGAACTTCAGACTTAGAGCTCCCTCTGCCCACCAGGCATCTCGCACAGGGCCCACACCAGCCTCCTGACTCCCTCTCACTCCCACGACCCATCCCCCGCTAAAAATAACCCTGTTCCACTTGTCCCCATCACAGGAAACACACTCCCTGCTTCCGGCTGTTCAGGCCCATCTTGGTCACAGCCCACACCCGCTCCATAGACAAATGCTTCTCGATCCACCCTCAGAATACAAGCGGAAGCAGAAACCTCCAGCCCCGCTGTGTACATTACTGCGCAGAACCCTCGGCTGTCACCTTGCCACACGCAGTGCTGGGACCCCTGGTCTCTGCCCAACAGCAGGGGGGTCTGACTGGAACTTAAGGTAGAGCATTTGGCTCAGTTACTTCTGGGGGAAAAAAAGCTCCAAGGGACTCTAATGGCCAGGACATTTTTACTTCATCCACACATGCCCACTCAAGTAGTACTGGTCAGGTATCAGGGGCCAGGCACATCCTCCAAGGTCACGCCCTTGGAGCACCCAACTGGAACTGGGGGGAAACCCAGAGATGAGGCTCTTCACACCACTGGCCAGTACGTGGGTGCTTTGAGGGGGAGTCTCAGTGGGCTCAGAGGGCCAGTCCCCAAAAAGCCAAGCTCGCTCTAACTCCACTCCCTGCCCCACGTCACCCGAGTTCAGAGAGTGCACAGATCATCAAACCCATCTGGGCGTCTGCGGCCTTTTGGGGTGCAGCTTCCTGTTTAGTCATGAAGTTTCACTCTTTTACTGTCTGTCTCTTGGTGGAAGACAGAGCAACCAGAGCCAGGGGAGGGCTTGTATTAATGCAGCTGAGCCCCGAACTTCAACTCCAGACCCAGACACCCCCACCCCCCAGCATCGTTCCTCACAGGTGGCAGTTCCCGGGCCTTCCTGCACCCTCGCAGCCGTCTCGGGACCGGAGGTGGAATCCCCGCTTCTCAGGTCCCCTTACTGAGGCAGAGAGACATGGAGTGACTGGTACGGGGACAGCCCCCGGCGCCGGGCAGAGCCGAGACCAGACCCCAGCTCCATGCTGCCCCAGTGTCTGAAGTTACCGTAGGCCACCTCGGTGACACTGGCAAACCCTCGCAAAGACAGGGAGGGACGCTTCTGGTCCTAGAATCACTGCCCCATTCGGTGGTGGCTCATGAAGCTATAGCGAAAGGCCTACACAGTGATGTTGCATCTTTACAGCCCTAGGCATAAACTGGTGATCGTCCCATGAGCCTTGTGGATCCATTTAGGACACAGACTGGAGGAGGCTCGCTGATCCACCAACACTGGTAATTAACATGAAAGCATATGCTGTCAAAAACACAGACCGAGGACCTGTCACATGGACTAACATTTTGTACAACTAGCCCGCAGCCTTTTGAGAGCACAGATGTGGACGGAATCGCGTAGGGACCCCTGCGTGCGTCTGCACCACAGAGACGATGGGAACGAGAGAGACCAGTCAAAGGAACATCCGTGCGCTGATCCTACCATGAAAACATTGGCGTCTCTCCCAACCAGTAGAGAACTCGCTACCATCTTACCACTGGCCACCGTTTTCCGTAATCACACCTAGGCTTAAATCAGGGGAGAAACGGCCGGGACTTTCCCCAGGCCTCGCGGCCGTACAAGCACGCAGCAGCCGCGGGTGCCGGCCCTGGCCGGAGCCCGGCTTACGCCCGCCCTGCGCCCCGTCCTTTCCCCCAGCTCAGCAGAACCTCTCCTGCTCACATGCAGCTGAGCTGCGCCTCCCGGACCCGGCAACCACACCGCGCTCGGCGGCGACCACAGGAAAGCGGCCGAACACACAGCGCTCGCCTCCTGCTCGGCAGCCGCCCCGTCACGTCCTCAATCCGAAACCTCTGCTGAGCGGCCTCAGCCACAAAGCAAGGACGGCACACTACGTGGTTGCCTTTTTTAAAAAAACAAAAACAAAGACAACAAGGAGACAAAAGTACTCGTGACTCCGTCCCGTTGCCACTCTGGGAAGAAACAGCAATCCAAACCCACGCAGCGGCCCGTGACCACAGATGAGATGATAAAATAAACACCTAATTGTTTGGGAAGCCGTCTTTCTCGGGGGCAGGGGGCAGAGGCATTAATCGAACGCTCATGTTACAGCGTTTGAGTTACCTCTGCACGTGCGTGAAGGTGGAACTGAGACTGGGGGAGGGAAGCGCAGACCCTCCAGTGGGTCAGGAGGTGAAAGCTGGAGCAGCAGGAAGCATGTCCACCGTGAGCTGCGTTCCTCATGTCACAGAACCACACAAAACATCCTCGTGGCCTCCGGGGCAGGTCCAAACCCCTGCCCCCACCCCCGCCGCCTGTCCCACAAGACCTTTCCTGCTGCTTAGAAGGGGCTGGCTGGATAGTTGTCGGGTCTTCCAGCCCAGCCCCCGTCTCACCCTCCCATAAACTCACCTTCCAGATCATTCCATGTCCTGACCAGCTCACCGCGCAACCTCACACTTCCTAAGCCCAACATAAGCCCATCCTGGAAGGAAGCATCCGACTCCCTCCTTCTCCCTCTCATGACGCCTTCACATCTGTCTTATGTAATGTCTTCCAATTCCCTGCTCTCCAAGAGATTTCAACACGTCGGCCTCCCTCTGGAGTCTCCTAGGCATGAGAACGGACTGACCTGCAGTCAGCCTGGGAGTGCAGGCCTGGCCCTACATGTGCGTGGCAAGACCACACTATGGGGTCCTACCCTGGACAAGCCCACCCACCTGCCTGTCTGAGGGAGAGAGAGGGAGAGGTCAAGGGCAGGGCCAAGCACCCTCCCCCTTCCTGGTTCAGCCAAGAGCCTGTGGGGAAACAGAAAGATAAAGTAGGGACCCCCCTGGGCCACCCAGCACTCCCCTTCCAGGCTGGAGCAGGGACCAGACCTCGTAAATTTCCCCGAGTGAGAGTCACAGATCCGGCTCTGACACTTGCTGCTCTCAACTCAAAGGCCTCCCAGAGTGACCGACAAGGACTGTATGTGTGTGACATTACACCAGGTGTCCCTAAGATACAGGAACTCTCCCAGGACATGCAGACAGAGCCTAAACTGATTCATCCCCTGGACCAAACCTTCCACTTGTACAGGACCTGCTGTGGACTGAATTATGTCCCCCAATGTGATGGACTGGGACACAGGGCCTTTGGGAGGTGAATGGGGTTAGATCGGGCCAGGGGGGTGGGGCCCTGATGATGGAATTAGTGCCCTGGTAAGAAGCCCCCCTCTCCGCCCCAGAGGGGGCAGAGTCACAGGGAAACACACTTTTGGGAGCCAGGCTGCTGGGATCCAGACCCCAGACCCCCAGCCAGTACGTCCTGCTGGCCAGGTGAGCCCACCCCTCTCTGCACCTCTCACAGGTGGGCCATCATCGTTCCTGACAAGTTTACAGGGGGTTTCAACAGTTCCAGAGGGAATCAACAAGGCAGCACATGACAGATGCTTCAAATAGGGCCTGGTACTTAGTGAGCACACACACTTATTGAGGGGACGTGTGCTAATCACTGAGCCTCAGTTTCCTCATATGTAAAATGGGAATAATAACGAGCGTCTCAGGTGCTGTGCAACGGATACAGTGGGCACAGTGCCAAGCCAACAAAAAAACATTAGCAGCTGCCCCCGTTCTCACAGTTAATGCGCATTAGCCCACCACAGAGAAAACATTTGGTTAACAGACTGACTGGGACAGACGGCCAGGCCGCCCTCCCTCACCATAGCACTTTCACCTGGGGAGCTATTTCTGCATTTTCAGAGTGGGTGGGCCTGAGGTCGGCTGTGCTCTCGGGGGTGTGTTCTCACATCCTGCAGAGAGGGGCCCCTCCCCGGCCACCCTGCTCGGTGCACTGGCTGCCCTCTGAGTCACCGACACTCTGCAAGCCAGAGGCCTCCGGAAGCCGGCCCAGGCAGCAGGCCCGCACAGCACCCAGCCACCCAGACACCTTACCAGCAAGACCTCAGTGTTTATGAGAAAAATGTGCCATGCTGCATTCCAAACTGTCCCCAGCTCTCGGGATGAGTAAACATGGCAGTTCTGAGGCTCTGGTTTCGAGTGAGAAACTGAGGTGCTAACTGGGAGGGGGGACAGGTAATTGGCAGATGGGGGTGGCAGGTCAGCTTGCAGCCAAGAAAGTGGCAAGGAGGTGGGGAGCACTTGCTCTGAGCTAATGTCTAGGGACACACATTTGTCCTACTCTGGCTAAGCACCACAAGACAGGCCATGACCCCCAGCCCAGCTTTCTGGGGCCTTGATCCAGCACCCTTCCCCGAGCCCGCCCCCCACTGTGAGCCTTCAGGATGCAGAACTCCAAATCCACACGTGACGTGATGCCACTGCTGGGCCAAGAGAGCAGGGCCTGCGGGCAGGAGGCAGAGAGCTGCTCCTCGAGGCCTGACAGGCGACGCCACCTGGAAAGACAGGAGGCAGGCAGCCAAGTTCAGCTCCGCAGCTCCTAAAGGACATGTGTGTTCAGGCTGACGAAGCCAACAGTTCTGTGAGCACATGCCAGTGTCCACAGAAGCTTAGCGTCAGATGGACCAAGGCAAACCCAGAGGGTAGACTAGTACAGGCACAGCCCATGGTTGCCATGGCGACAGATCCTGGGTTTGGGGAAGGGGTGGTGAGGCTCGGGCTACAAGGATCCTACATCACTGGGTTGTAGTAGCCCCACAAGGGCAGGACCCTCATCTCTCATTCATGGCACATAGCCAACACCCAGGACAGAGTCCAGCCCATAGTAGGTGCTCAGTAAAACTATCAAGGAGGGCTGGCTGAGTGAATGAATCAGGTGCAGTGAGATTAAGCCACATACCCAGGTGAGACAGCTACCAAGCGGTTGGGACCTGATTCAAACCTATACGGTCGGGCTCCAGCTCCTGGAAAGTGGGGATTCTGTTGCAATCACAGTCTGGCAAGCAACGCCTGCTTCTTCGCATGCACCTCTGAACCAAGACAGGTCCTTGGGAGACCGAACTTTCATCAGGGTTACGCAGTAGAAATCACCCACGGACCATGTGAGCTAACACACATGTTCACTCTAGTTAAGCCAGGGGATGAGACTTAAGAAGCAAAGAGTGGCTTGTCCCCTTGGGGCCACAAGCCAAGCCCGGGGCACACCCCTAAAAGGTGAGATGGTGCCGGTGCCTCCCGAGACTTGGAGGCAGGATGGGAAAGTAGCATATCCTCAGGAAACCGGAGACGCTTCGAGATGGGAGGGGCTGCCTTTCCATCGAAAGCCCGCCATCCTCCCAGCCCTAAGCATATGTCCACAGAGGCCACCAAGCTTCAAGGGGGTACATGGGCTGCAGGGCCACTTTGAGCTCTTCAGGTGCATCCCAGCCCATGCAACAGAGTCGGTGGCCAGGAACGACAGCAGCCCCTGTGAGAGGTGACTCTACCTTCATTTCAGTTATGAAAAGTGACCTTGAGCAGGTTTTAGAACCCCCTCTCCCCCAAACTCAGTAGTGTACAATGTCCATTTTTTCCCCATTTGAGCTAGTGACTCAGCGATCTAAAGCTGAGGGGCCTGAGAGCTGACCCTAACATATGCACAGAAGGGCAGAAAGCTGGGACCATCTGAGACACTTCTGGGGACCACAAGCTGGGGACTGAGCCGGCCAGAAACCAAGAATCTCTGCAAAGTGACTGTAATGAGGCATTGCTGAGGGGGACAGGAAAACTTGTCTATGGGACGAAGCCAAGAGACCGGAAAGCGGCCCACACCTCTGTGGGAATGATATTCCCAATACCCGTGGGAAAAGGACAGACTTCTCCAGAGAAGACCCTGGACCACCAAGTGAGCTGTATGGAAAACAAGGAAGTCAGAACCACCTCAAACTGGACACAAAAAACCCAACCCCGCATGGATGACAACCCTCAGTGTGAAAGGTGAGACTGGAATGTATTTAGAAGACCATATAGGAGACACTCTTTCCGGCATCAGGGCAGAACAAGATTTCCTAAACCGGTACTTCAGACTTGAGGACATCAGATATCCGCGAGGGCTTGTAGAAGTGTCCGTGGCAAAAACTAAAAGCATTTCCCTTCAGATCAGGAGTACGGGAAGGGGGTCTGCTCCCACCACTCTTCTGCAACACAGTACTGGAAGTCCTAGCCTCAGCAATCAGACAAGAAGAAATAAAGTGGGGGAAAAAGTGTGGATGGCAGGCCCCACCCCTGCCGTTTCTGCCTCAAGAGGTACCATTTCACACACGCGCTACGCAACAACTACTTAAAAACCTCAGAGCCCCTGTGCGGGAGGAGGAGAGCAATGCAGTGACTTCTGTGCTGCTGACGGGAGTGTCAACAGGTAAAACCACTCTGGGAGACAATTTGGTACTGTCTGCTAAGGAGCAGGCGTGTGCGCCCAGTGACCATGCAATTCCACCTGCAGGTACAACCCTGCAGAAACTCCCTGTGTGCGCACACTGGGACCAGAGAAAGAACATTCTAGAAAGCACCGTAATAGCAAAGGGGAAAGACCTGGAAACAAACTGCACCTGTCAATTTACCTGGCTGGTCACAGGTGCCGATAAATCACGCTGGTGGCTGGTGCGTCCTAAGCACTTGCTCTGTGCCAGGCCCTGTCCCAGGCACTCTGTGTGCGTTAATCGTTCCATGTTCACAAGGCCCCGTGGCAGGTGTTACTATTTTTATTCCCATTTTGCAGTTCGGTAAACCAAGGTTGAGGGTGCCGAAGGGACTTGCTCAGAGCCACGCAGCCTGCAGGTGGCTGAGCCTGGATTTAAAAGCAGGCGGTGATTCCAGGGTGCAGACTTAAAACCCTTGCCTGTCTCTCCTGCCCTGCTAATAAACTCTGGTTTAATGGTAAAGACAGAAGCTTTTTGTTCAGGCCTGAAATGATCAGAGTTAACCACTGAAGTTCAAGGAGAGCCTGATTAGGCCACATTATTAAATATTTCTCCTGCCCATACCAGCTGCTGGCTGTTCCTTGGTGTGGATGCGCACACACACCAACACATGTGGCCGTATTGCAAACCACAATGCAAGTGACTCAATCAATGCTTTGACTTGTTTTCTGCCTGGCACATAGTAGGCACTCAGCAAATGTGTCAAGTGGAACTAACAGCAGTGCAAAAAATTTAGGCCAGGATGCCAAACGGCGTGACCACATCCCATCCCAGTTCTGCCTGAGAGACCCACTGGCAGGAATGACCCCCTCTTGGAAATTTAAAACACCCACGGGAGGGGCTCCAATCTTACCAGTCACTCACATTTCAGCTAGATTATCTTAAAAGTTTGCTTGCCTTCCTGGCCCTCTGCCGACACCAGCCACATGGAGGGGACTCTGAGCGCCTAAGAGCTCCCAGAGAACAGCAGGTGCCCAGGCCTGTCATCTGGAGCATGACTTTAGGAAACTCTTTCCAGGGTAGGCCTAGCCACAGTCAGGCGCCAAGAGACCATCTTGGGCTGAGCCCCTGAACCCGAGCTCTGGCATCAAACAGCTGGGGGACTGGATCGGGGAGGGGCCCGTGACCAAAGGGGTGGCAGCTGTGCAAGAGGCAGAAGCCCATCCCCAGAACTTTCTCCCTCACCCACCATAACAGGAAGTCAGCCTGGGTGAGTGGGTAGCCCCTTCCCTGAAAGGGGTCAGGGGTAGGCAGGAGAAGGGAGTGCCAGTTCCTGGGCTGAGGCCTGAACTTCTCAGAAGCCTGGCAGCTTGGAAAACACAGGGCTGGTTTCTGTTTTCCACCCCCCAGAAACGCCTGGACCACAGCAGGATGGAGGCCCTGCTGGCCAGGAGGGAGCCCTGGCAAGGCCTGGGATGCAGACACTGTGCTGTTTACAGAGGGAAGCCATCCCGGTTGTATGCCCATTCCTGGGAGTCCCTAGCCACCTCCCGCTCTGCACCAGCTGGGCGCACGGGGACGCTATCTTCAGGAAGAACAGGGAGCTGAAAGGCAGCAGCAGAATAGGGGACACGTGTACCAGCTGCACCGGTCTCTTGGCACGAAAAGGGGGAGCGAGCTTGCAGGTCTCCCTGCAAAGGGAGTGCTTCTGCGCGCCCAGAGCAAGCCCATGCCAAGCACAACAGAATACCAGAGGAGTGGGAGGGGAAACAGAATGAAGCACCGAGCTGCGAGCGAGCTGATGCTGCCCGGCCGTGCAAGCAGCCTGCTCCTGGGGTTGCACAATCGTTTCCATGGCACTTGGTTTTGCTGTCACAACAACCCCTGGACGGCCCGGGCCTGGGGCAGTGCTGCAGGCTGGAGGCGAGAGACTCATTTTCTAGTGGGCCCAGCGGCCAGCACACACTGGAGGCCTGCCCCAGCCTGGTCTTCGGCCACTGCCTCTGTCCCGTCCGAGGTCTGGAGAGCATGGCATCGAGAGGGAGGCCAGGGACCAGCTGGCGCCTCCCTGTGCAGTTCAGACGGGGATGCGCGTCCCTCAGTGCGACCCCACGAAGTCTCTGCGGGACATTCAAGGTGCCCAGCAATTTTACTTGTGGAAACTCCAGGCCGGGTCATGCCAAGCAACTAAAATGCTCCCATTGCTCTTAGTAAATATGATATAAGTCTTGCTGTAACAGCTGAAGGGGACTGGCTGATATGAATCACTTACCACTTCAAGTTTGCAGCTCTCTTCCTGGAGTTAGAAGTTTATCCCTCTCCCCGCACCCCCACACCCACACCCTGTGTCTTTCAAGCTTTTTTTCGAGCCTTCTGACAAGCTCATGGCCCTAGGTTCCAAAGCTGTCTGTGGAGGCCTGAATTCTAGGACCAGGACACAGACTGTCTCCCAGTTTTTATATGTGATCAAACCTTACTAGCAGGTGCTACAGGGTGTTTTGTTTTGTTTAATTTGCATCCCTGTACTCCCATGCATGTGTGGTATCTTTCCTCGAAAAAAAAGAAAGAAAAAGAAAACGCATGAAGAACATTCATAAATTTACTCACTGGCTGTGTGACCTTGGGTCAGTTACTTAACCTCTCTGAGCTACAGAGTCCTCATCTATAAAATGGAAATAATAGTACATGTCTCACGGGGCTGTTGTAAGGATGACATGAACTAAAATAGCAGTCTTAGAGGAGTGCCACCTGAGTATTAGCTGCTATGATTATTGTTAAAAATAAGTACTTATTATTGATGTGGTGTGATGATGAATAGTTTTAAACCATTTAAGCCCCAGGCAGTATATGATCTCCATTTCTTTCCTGGATAGTCATTCAGCTCCACAAATACGTTCTGAGCATCTCAGGGGCAGGGAGCTTGGCCTGGCTTTGAGCAAAGGGGACATCAGCAGGTGCTGTCAAGGGCCTGCTATGTGCAAAGTCAGCCCAGGGGCACTGGTGGCACAGACAAGTCAGAGACGTTAGTCCTCGTCCCCCAGAAAGCTGGGTTTGAAGCAGGGGAGGAAAAAATACATAGAAACACCTGAAAAGCACATGTGAGAAAGAGCCACCTCAAGAAACCACATGTTCAGGACTCAGAGGAAGAGAAAAACCCTCCGGCTGCAAACAGAAGGGAGTTGGTCGGAGCCTCGAAACACTGGTCTGATTTCCAAGGGCCCGAGAGGGAGAGGATGGCATTCTGGGTGGAGGTGAAGGTGTGGGCAGAGGCTCAGAGGCAAGGAAGTCTCAGCACAGTCCTGTGTCCCACTCCTTTCAAAGCTAAAGGGGTGGGAAAAAAGGACGATTACATCCAAACAGAGGGAGACACACCCCTAAGCAGAACTGAAGCTTTCTAAATCCCCGTTTTTTAACACTGGTATCTACGGTCAATTCCAGGACCTGGAATGTGTCCTCTTTCTAAATAAATAAATAAATTTTAAGTCATACTTGCATGTGTCAGAGAAGCAAAGAAAATCCAAAAAGTGTAAAAACACCAACACGAAGAGGTCTCCTTCCACTCCTGTCCCCAACTGCTCAGGATTCCCCTGTGTGGTTCTAATTAACAGACATTTAGGTGACTCCTGGGCATCTGCTAGTACAAACAGGACTGCAATCAACACCCCTCACCCAGCAGGGTGTCTGGGTGGCCCGGCCAGGGTCCCTGAGGGCGAGGCACATTGTAGTGCCTGAGCAGAGGGCCCAAGCCTGGAACTGGGAAGAAGATGTTGAAAGAGGTTGTCACAGCCCAAACGCAGAGACTGAGACATTTCCACCGCCCTGGGCAGATGAAGATGCCGCCGAGGAAGGCGGTAAAGCTGACAGGCACTCGCTACGGAGCGCTCACTATGTGGCTGACTCCCTTAGCTGTACAGAGAGGGGTGATGGGACCAGAGCAGGGCTGGGGCGGGGGGAGGGGGGGGGGGCTGGGTGTCCCCAGCAGCACCAGCTGAATGTGAGATTCCTGAGCAGTCAGGCTGAGGGTCTGGGGTGAAAGCCCATGATCTGGAGTCTCATCAGACAGGGAGTGAAAAGACCCAAGAGAAGTACAGTACAGTATTTCCTCACTTATCGGGGGCATTACGTTCTAGACCACCCCACCCCCACGACAGGTGAAAATCCACGAAGTAGGAACCTTACATGTATTTTAGTATTTATATATACTTTAAAGCATTATAAACCCTTCCCACACACTTATAAACCGTTCCCAGGCCCTTATTAACCTTTCCCACTCCCTTATTAACCTTTTCCACATTTTTATAAAACACTATTTATATTCTTAAACATATTCTACACTCTTAAACCTACATAACTTTAACAACATACATATACAGTACCACAAAATCCCGCGATAGAGCAAAAAATCCGCGATAAATCATTAAATATAATATTTTTAAAATCCTGCAATACAGTGAGGCCGCGATAAGTGAACCGCGATATAGAGAGGGACATAGTCACGTATTGTGGTTCACTTACCGCGGCCTCACTGTATCGTGGGATTTTTTTAAATGTTATATTTAATTATTTACTCTGTTCTGCTTCCGAACTGACTCAAGATCACTTTCTCACACGCGTGCCTCTGACGGCTCAGCCGGCCACAGGCCTCCAGCCTTGTGACCGGAGACAAAGGGCCCCCTCTCAGCCTGATTTCATGGGTGCGATGCTGAGATGCTGGGCTCTGCCTCCCCAAGGTGCCCATTATGTTATAATTAGTTCCTGTCAAACACAGCCAGCAAGCTGCAACCTTCCACCTGCTGGCAGCTTCCCTCCCCTCCCCGAATCGAATGTAAACCTCATGCTGGGGCCTGTGAGACATTTTGTGGTCCGGCCTGCCCTCAAAATCCCCCTTCCTCTTGGTGACACCAGGCTTCCTTCTGTCCCTGCACACAGGCTTCTTCCCAGCTCTGGCTCTTTGCACAACCTGTTCCTCCTGCCTGGAATTCCCTCCCCCAGCTCCTCCTTCAGGTCTCAGATCCGGGTCCCTTCCTTGGGGAAGCTGTCCCTGACTGTCCCCTCTGAAGTTACTCCCTCTCCTACCATCACCTTGTCTATTTTATCCAGAGCCCTGAGCCCCATCTGAAATTCTTAGTATTTATTGACCAACTTCTAATTAATAGCTTTCTCCCCTAGAGAGTTTCGTCAGGGGAGCAGCCTCACCCACTGCATTCACTGCTGCATCCTAGCACCTGGCACAAAGCCTAGCACACAGTAGGTGTGCATGCATGAATGGGCACCGGGTGATCAGAAGCAAACCAGGAAGGCAGATTATCTAAAAAGGATGTTTCCTGGCAGCCCCCTAAGGCAGCCGGCCCCCAAGGCCATGCTAAAGGAGGCTGTGTCCACCTGGCCAGACCTCCCCAGGACTTGTGGGGTAGCTCACCCAAGGCCACGGGCCAGAAAGGGGCAACGCGAGGCTCCAAGTCCAGCTTCCTTTGACAACTACACATGAACATCTTCTGGCCCCAAAGCCACTGCCCTAGGCTCTCACCGGGGAATGCAGTGCGCACAGCGTGAAACCAGTTTCTGATAGTGTCACACACCAGAGAGCACTGAGGAGCCTCCAGTCTACAAATAACAGCCTTTCTCTAGAGTGGACACCTGCCCTATTCTCCCCAAATCACATAGTTGGGTCAGCACTTGATATTATAAAGCTGTTGATTTCACCAGAATCAGGCACTAAGTCCTTCAGGATAGCAGTTCTTAACAGGTAACAATTCTTCCCCCCGCCCCAGGGGACATTTGGCAATATCTGGAGAACTTTTTGGTTGTCACAGCTGAGATGGGGGTGGTGGGTGCTACTGGCATCTCATGGGTAGGAGCCAGGGGTGCTGCTAAACATGCTATAGTGCACAGGACAGCCCCCACCGCAGAGAATTCTCCGGCCCCAACTGTCGGTAGTGCCGAGGTTGAGAAACCCTGTTTCAGGCAAAGAGGTAATAAAATGTTTGGGGTTCCTGAACTGACCCTGAATTTGAGGAGAATCAGCAATAACTGGCCATTGAAGGCCTTTCAGGTTTTCTTCGTGGTGCTGTTCCCATCTGACATTATAATACATTTATTTAGCTGTTTGTTTGGTAAGCTAGGAGGTAACTCCATGAAGGCAGGGACCTCCCCTGTTTTATGTAGCATGTGTCCCCAGGGCCTAAAAATTATACTTGGCACATGGGATAGATATTTGTGGACCTGATAAAGAAACTCATAAGAATATTAAAGATACAAAATAGCCCACCTCCTTTTGGAGCTGTTTTCCAATTTTATGATCATGCTTCCTTTGTGGAGACCCAAATCCACTCTCCCTGGCTTCCATGAGAACAGGTTTTAACTCTGCACATGGCTGGGTAATGTAAATATATAAACTACATTTCCCAGCCTCCTCTGCAGCTCAGTGTGACCACATGACAAGATTCTGGCCAATGAGGTCTCAGATGAAGAGATGTGTGTGATTTCTGGGTTATACCCTTATGGGGAAAGGGCATACATACCCTCCTTCCCCCCATTTTCTCCTCCCATCCAGCAGCCATTCTGAACAGTGCAGATGAAGGCACCCCCCGCCCCCCCAAGAATGGCAGCATAAGACTGAAGACACCTACTCTTGGCACCTCGGGGCCAGTTCACCAGCCCTGACTGCTTGTGCTTGTACTGTTACATGAGAAAGAAATCCCCAGTCTTATTTAAGATACTGTCCCTTTGGGTTTCAGTTAGGGCCGCACACCCTACATCCTAATCAATCCATAACCTCCCCCTGCCCTGCAAACTCCAACTATTCCTTCACACTTAAAGACTCCTTGAGGCGACAAGTATGCATGTAGAATTATTCCTTCCTCGAAGCCTCAGAATATCTGAGTGCATTGCTACACCAGGGAAAGAGGAAGTCATAGTATCTCGATCTATCCAACTATAAGGACAAAAGGAACTACCAAAAAAGAAGTCCATTAAAATCTTAAAACATCAATTATGCTTAAATCTATGAATTCATAATAGTACCCACCCCCCACCCCCCAAAGAAAAACCCTAACTGAGCACCATTGGAGGATGTTCATGAACTGACCCATTATTTTAAAAACTGGTAACTGAAGGGAAAGAGTCAAGCATTCATCCTGCTTTTCCTATATGAATTCTGCCATTGTTGATGAAGGGAAGTCTCTCTTTACAGAAGTTTTCCAGCCGGCAGGAGAGGAAGGGAAGACAGAATGAGAAGAGAACGCCACCATTTTGCAATTACGGCACCACTGAATGAGTGGAGCAGGGCAATAACTGTCAACAGACGTCGCCCGGAGAGAGGTGACCTGACATCACGTGCTACGTGACAGGAGGATACGCCCCGTCTGTGAGGCGGTCTTGCCAGAAGCAATTGCACGCCAGTCATTTAAGCGTCTAGAACAGCAATTTTCCACCTTTTTCATCCCATAGCACACATAAACTACTTAAATTCTGTGGCACACCGAAAAATATATTTATTGCCAATACGACAAATAATAGGTGTAATTTTGGTTCCTTCACATTGGGCAGCTATTGCTGTGTTGGCTGTTTGTCATTTTTGTATTCAGTGCCCCGGACTGAATTGTCAGGTAGTGCAGGTTTTAAAAATTCTCACGGCACACTGGTCGAAAGTTGCTGCTTTAGAATCAACTGCCAAATTACAGGAAATACAGAGGACAGAGGAACGGGGTAAACCTCGCCGTGGGGGAATAAGCGGTAAAAGCCAGAGTGTGAGAAATTCTACAGGGCAAACAACCTGGTTTCTTCAAATAATGGTGATAAAACAAAAGAAAGACACGACTATTTAAAGGGAGCACTTCCAGACTCAAAGAGACTCAGCAACCGAGGCATCCACTTGCAACGGGCGGGCCTCGTCTGGATCCTGATTCAAACTATAAAATAATAAAAATAACACAAAGAAGAAAAAGACTTAATTTTATGTATGAGACAATCATACATGGAAGTTTAAACTGGATATTTCATGGGACAGCCAGTTCCATGGAGAGTTTACACACTGATTATTTCTTGATATTAATTTTCATTGTTTCATGCAGGCTAATGGTATTATGAGTATTTTCAGAATCCCCTTATTCAGAGATACAGCCTAATTCTTTTACACATGAAATGACATGGTTTTGATATCTAAGACCTTTGAGGTCTAGGATTTGTATCGAAATACGGCTATGGAATGGAGGTGACAAATGACAGAGGTACAGACAAAATGAGATTAGCTGGGAGGTGATAACAGCTGGTGCGCAGGTACACTGTGCTACTCTCTATAGGTTCAAAATATTTCATAATAAAAGGTTTTCAAAAATCTTACTCCTGGCCACAAGGAAGGAGCAAGAAGAAAGGTAGAAGGGGTCAACACCTCCAAAGCTCCCACTGTGTGCCTGGGGCTGCGTTAGTCAGTCACAGATATGAGGGACACAGAAGAGAGGTCACACAGGCAAATGCCTAACCGACCACCGTCTCCAGGAGACCGGAGGGAGCTGGGGGACAAGGCCAAGGACGTGCTTCTGTCTAAAGGAGCCTTGACTTTGGCTCCCGGTAGCCACTATGTAGAACGTGGGGCCTGGGGCAGCCAGATCCTCAGCTTTTCCAAGGAAAGCCGGAAATCTGTATTTTTATGTGCAATCTCCTGGTTTTTAAACACTGGCATCTAATCCAAATATTTTTTTAAATTACTGTGTGGGCCAAACAAAATATCTGCAGGCAGGGCGCAGCCCATGAAACGCCCGCGGGCCACCCCTGTTCCAAGTCCTGAAGCAGACCACAACTCAGTCCATCTGTAAGAAGCAGAGAGGGTGCATTAATCAACTTGGGGTCGGTTCTTTTTCAGTCATCCAATAAACTGAGAACTGAAAAGGCACCATCAGCTTCCAGAAATCTATAAGAACCGGCTGCTGAACATTTTGAACGAGGCCTCCCCATCGTTGGCTGATGCAGCAGACCCTCCACTTGGTCCAGGGTCTTGGAAACTAACCACCAGGGAGTGGTCTTTCAACATGCCCAGGATGGTGGAACTAACAGGCTTCAGATGAAACCCATTTGTTGGTGTGCAGAATGCCCGGGACTAAAGTCCAAACCGCCTACAACAGACAACCCCGTCATAAAATCAAGTTGGGGTGTTGTGCATGCATTGGAAAATGAGCGGGGAGCCCCCCACTTTGCTTGCCTTGAGGCAGATGTCATCCTGAAACCTGAAGGGCTCCTCCTTCAACTTCAGGCCTCACTTTGCCTCTGGCTTCACCCAGAGAAAGACGCTTGCCATCCTGGATGGGCAAAACAGGCCGCAGCCCAACCTTTATAAACACAGTCTCAGCTTAACCAGATTCTCGCGTCAGTACCAAATTAAAGAGGTGTCAAGAATGCAGGGAGGGGAGCCGAAGAAATGGTTTCATCATTCCCAAGAACAAAGCTCCTCTTTTTTTTTTTTTTTTTTTTCTGAAAAGGTAGAAAGTAGAAGAAAACCCGTGCTAAAATAAAGTTAAATAGATCCAGGGTGAGAAGAGAGTCCAAAACGATTCTGTGTCAGCGGACACAAAATGCACCTAATTCTCAGCTCTGCAGAATAGGGCAAAACCAGAACGATTTAATAGAAGAAGGCTGTTTATTCTGGAAAAATAAAGCTTCGTTATTTATCCAAGATGGGTTTATTGATGACAGAGAAGGGAAGGAGCACGGAGAAACACTTAGTATTGAAGTGAGGCCTAACCACCGTCCTCCCTCTCCTTCACGGACTCCAATAACTAAAGCGTTTTGATTTCAAATGCTACGTTCCTCACGAGGAAAAAAAAAACGTTACCGCTAGAGCTGAGGAAGTTATGTATGCTTTAACATCACTTTGGATCCATTCTTTTTTTTTTAGGCCTCTGATAAATGCAAGGCACAAAACTTCTGGATTCTCTTGGGTCAAGGTCTCGGATGAGTGAGGACCCATCACAACGACCGACCTGCACCCCCTTGCATGTCACCCGGAACGAGCAGCGCCCCCCAGCTCGCGCTGGCTCACTACGGGAGAAAGTCAATGGCAGCACGTCTGTGCTCTGGGCTCTTATGAATGAAAGTTCAGAAGGGCCTTTAAGGAAGTTGTGGATGCTGACCTACCCATAAATCTTGCTTCTTGGGTCCCCTTATTCCTCCAGAAGGACAGGCACTTGTTGCCACACGAGAATAACCTCATTCGGAGGTGGGAATTCCATGCAGCACAAAGGACTCAGAATCGTTGAAAGCACAGGTTTGGACGAATGAGTCTGGGGCCACCGGATGACACCAATGATGTCTCCCTTTGTCCTCTTTGCTGGGCTCGGTCTGTTCTTCGTGGGTCAGATGCTGCTCTGGAATGAGGGCTGGGTGGACAGCAAGTCTGAGAATGCACTTTCTTGTGGTTTGGTGGCTTCTGACCTCAAGATGCAACAGCACATTCCTTTGGAAACATCTGCTTCGCAGAATTTAGAGAGATGGCTGAGCCTCCGTGGGTCTGGAGCGCGCCAGCAACGCTTGAGGTTAAAGGAGAGCTACGTGACCCAGCTGGGAACTGAGGTTCTTCAAAAGAGAGACAAAGTAAAACGCCCCTGGAGCCAGGTACCTGCCTGATGTGCACTCTCCTGGGAGAGGGACAAGGACCTGTGACGAGGCCAGTCACAGACTTGCTGCAGGCACTGAGTGGCCCCAATGACAGATCCTGACCTGCTGAACAAAGCCACGCTGGCCACAGGATGCTCCCTCCTTCTCGGGCCCTTTCCCCTTTCCTGTGCCTTGGAGGGTGCGTCTTCTGTCCTTTCTTCCCTGGCCTGTATCTCACGCCCCGGCACATCCAGCTTCGGGTCAAGAAGCTTTTCAAAGGACACCCTTGGCCCCTCTGCCCACAGCACAGCCAGCAACATGGTCCACTGGTCCACGGTCTGCCAGGTGAGCACAGCAGGGACGCACTCGCTGGACTTCCCAGCTGTCCCTGGGCCAAGCGCATCATCTCCCTCATGCAGGTCAACATCCCAAAGGGCTGGAAGCATGGGAGGGGTGGGTGGGCCTGTGCTCTGGGGCCTTGCCCTGCAAGTGCACCCACGTGGAAGACTTGCAGCATGAAGGTAAGCGGTCCCCATCTCCAAAGACAAGGACAGCCCATTTTTTAATTCTCCTATAAAAACGTTTTAAAATTTTTTGAACCACATCCTATAAGATGTCAATTAAACTCATAAACCAATAAATAAATATAGGAGCTAACGCTTGTCGAGGATCACTTTGCCGAGGCTGTTCTGAGCAGATGAGGTGCAATCACTCATTTCACGTGACCCACAGCCCATGGGGAGGCGTTAGAATCATCTCCACTGTCCAGATGGGGAAACGGGGGGCGCAGCAAGGCCAGTAACCTGCCCAAGGTCACAGATGCGTGGGGGAGATGACACTGAGCGCTCGTGTCTTAGGGACACATGGTGAGTAAATACTGCGGAGAAAAAAAAGAGCACCCATCAGGCCAGGCCACTACACGGCGCGTGTCTCATGCAGAGGGCTGACCCCAAGGCAGCAGCCAGCTCCATGGAAATCCCACGTGGTGTGATCCGCTCTTCCCAATGCACCAGGGGTGATTCCAAAGATGGAGAGAAACTCTCGGCAGTCAGCTGCCCTCCCCGGGCGAGCTCGGTGGTGGTCATTGTAACCTGCTGGGTTCTTTCACTGGTGGGAAGATACAGGCCTTGGGGAAGGACAGCAGGACCCTTCTGGCCCCCAGGTGAAGAGGACCAGTGGGTCGGTTACAGCCCGAAACCCAGTCCCCAGTCCCGGCCCGGCCCAGACCAGCTCCTGCCCCGGGGCTCTTTGCTGCTTGTTTTTCACCATTTTCTTCTCAAATGCAGAAGCCCCCAGCCTTTCCGCGGCCAAAGCCAAGGGGAAGCCTGGAGAAGGCACCACAAGAAACTCGAAGGGAAGCCGTGCTAGTACGGGCGTCATGGTCATTGTCAATGGAGCAAGTATTCACTGTGGCCCATCTTTGAGGAGCCTTATACCCTTGGCTGGCAACTCCAAGTCCAGATCTTCATGGCTCTTTGGCAGTTTGAGTATCTGAGCGGGAGGTACAGTTGTCATGGCCCAGAGTTCAGGTCGGCGGCCCAAACAGGGGTCAGAGCAGCTCACACCCAAACAGCCTGCTGCTCCTGGGGTCTACTGCCCGGATCCCCGGGAACTAGGCACATTCTTCAGTCGTGAGAGCAGGTCCCAAGGTCAGAAGATCTACAATGAGCTACACTTAGAACTGTCTCCCACGCACTGCTGTGGGCGTGAGTGCAGGCACGCTTACGCCTGACCTTCCACGCGAGCCCCAAGAGAAGAGCGCTCGGTGCTCACAGAAGTTTTATTCATAACACTGGAAACAACGCAGATGTCCATCAGCAGGAACATGGCTTTAGATATCATCCCCCAGCGCCTCTCTCACTGGCCCGGGCCCACACGGCACAAACAACCCCCGCCCCCCTTTGATAAAGGTGCCCTGGCGGTGAAAGGCATGGCTGCCCTTCATTCTAGGCAAACAGAAGTGGCAAGAACTACTGGTGAGCAGATCACGTTTTGGCAATTCCGGTTACACATGAAGGGGCCACACGCGTGAAAGGGTGCAGTGCCCTTGGTAAAATGCGCCGCCCCTCCATCACACTCCTGCTGCAAGGCTCGCCTGCGTCGTATCTGGCTTGGTCTGACATGAAGTAAGCCCCTTCTTTTCCAACTCTTGCCTCCCTGTAATTCATTTTCCAAACGCAGCCAGAGTGATCTTTTCAAAGGCTAAGTCAAATCACATGCTGCTGCAGCCCGAAATCCGCCAATGCTAGGCCGCTCCTCAGACCTCTTAGCCACCGCCCTTGCTGTTCCCTCTCCCTAAAACACCCTTCCCTCACATCGTCCCTGAGCCCACTTCCTCAGACCGGCCTCGCTGTGCACTTGGTCTGAGGGGGCCAACGTCATCCTATCCAGCCACATGCCAGCTCCTAACGTAGTTGTCATTTCCCTCATGGCTTTTATAGTCACCTGAAATATGCTTAGTTATCACCTTACCTTACATGCTGATGTCTAGCCCTACAGAAAAAAAAATAATAATAAATCTACGGGAGTAAGGATTTCGCCTGACTTGTTCACCATTGTATCCCTGAGTCCCAGACAGTGCCAGGCACAGAGAAGGCCGTGGGGGAGGCGGGGGGAGTGGGGAGTGGGGCGCTAAGGACAGGAAGGGGTTGGAGGGGAGAGGAGTGGAGGGAGGAAGTGGGGAGGGAAGAATTCATTCACAGAATCATGTGACCACTGGGAACTGCTGGTGTTTCCCAGGGACAACCAGGGACTTCAGAAGAAGACATTACTTACAGAAGGGGAAAGGGAGCAGAGGAAAACGGGTGAGTGTGCACTTATTTCAGAACCAAGAAAAAGGGCCTGCCGCGGGGTGAGCGGAGGAGTAGCAGAGACAGGGCCTGAGGACGCATTCTGCCCTGGAACATCACTTACTCTGCTAGTTCCAAAAGAAGACTTTTTGAAAACGTCTCAAGCCCTTGGCGTGGAGAAAGTTGAAAGTTGCATTTCGGAGTTCCAAGAAAAAACAGAGCCCAGACAGACAGCGTCTGTGCGCAGGAATGCAGCTTGGGGAGAGGACAGAGAGAGGAAAAGCAGATGGAACACAATGCCGCCAGGTGGGACCGCAGACAAGACACCGAATGGTGAGCAAAGGGCCGGGAGCAGGTGACCGAACACCGGGGGAGTCCCCAGATCGCAGGCGAGCGGCGCAGTCCGCTGCTCGATACCTGTCTGCGTCTGGACCACGTCCCCTGGTCTGTGGAACTCTCCCTGGACCTCGGAACGCTCATCTCAGCTTTCGCGAAGTCCCCAAGAAAAGTCTACTTTGCTAAAATCCTAAGGCAAATAGAGGGTCCCTGAGAAACAGCCACAGGCTGGAGTTTGTGTAGCCAGATACGTATTTTGTGGGGGAGACCCCCTTTGGAGCCATCAAGGAAAGGGGCAGAGAAGGACCTGAAAACCTATGATGTCTCCTAGCCAGAGCAGAGAAATGACCCGGGAACTCCCAGTTCACCGGTCAGCAATAAACGCAAAGCAGCAAACTGAGCAGAGTGAGTCCCCACCCACAAAGCCAACGCGGCATCAGAACGTTCCATGGCCACAGGAAGACCCAGTAGAGGGATCCGAAATTCCAGCGCTAGGAGACCAGACTGCAGCCACCTCTTCCTGATGGCTACAGGGTGGTGCAGGTGGGGCCTTACCTTGGGGACAATCGGAGGGTCCTGTGTTGGGCAGAACCTTGGGGACAATGTTGGTCAAGCACTGGACATGCCACCAGCATCCACACTGCTGCCCTTCGGGGCCCCCAGGAATGCGAAGGCCAAGAACTGAGAAGCCTGCATATGGCACAGGGGGACGGGGCAGCTCGGGCGTCGTCAACCTGACACTTCCTCGTGTTCTTTGTCCCCCATGTTGGGGGGGGCTATCCCAGGCCTGCCCACGCCGGGCACAATACTGTGAACAGGGCCCCGGGAGCTGGGCACTCCCTTATCTGTCACCTGGGCTGTGCCACATCCCCTTATGGTAGAGATGTATAATGTCCAGGAAAGGCTCAGGGAAGGCCCACGGTATGTGAGTTTTTATAAAGCTTGGTTTAAATGAATTTTTTCAGCTTTTCCAAAGTACAGCATAAGGAATATAGTGGACGATATTGTAATGGCTATGTATGGTGCCTGGTGGGTACTGGAAATATTGGGGAGATTGCTTTGTAGTATCCCCTCACTTATTGCAGGTATTACGTTCCAGACCCCCTGCGAAGTAGGAACCTTACATGTATTCTACACTCTTAAACCTACGTAACTTTAACAACATACGTATACAGTACCGCAAGATCCCGCGATAGAGCGAAAAATCCGCGATAAATAATTAAATATAATATTTTTAAAAGTCCCGCGATACAGTGAGGCCGCGATCAGTGAACCATGATACAGCGAGGGACCACTGTATATGATTGTCTAGCCCCTGTGCTGTACACCTGAAACTAATACAGAATAATACTGAATGCCAACTGGAACTAAAAAATAAAATTTCATTTAAAAAAGAAAAGCCTCACATCAGACGATGCTTCCTCCAATCCCATGGAACTGTGCAGAATGCTCTTAAGAAAAGGCTCCATCAGGAGAAGCAATTCCACTTTGTCGCCACTCAGTTCTCCAAGACATGTTCAGGCCGGCACGTGTACTGACCCGCCCGGCATTCCTTCTCACCTGAGCCTGCCCGTGTTTAGAACAACACTCAGGAGGCCAGAGAAGGCCTCCGTTCTCAGCTGCTTCCTCTAAGACGTTGGCTCCTGTGTGAACCGGGAGCATCTCTGTGGGTCTGGGGCTGTGATGGACACGCCAAGGCGACTCCTGACCATGACAGGCCCACTGGGATATTCGTGGGTCACAAAGAGCCGGGGCACGGACTAACCCCTGCCCCTCCCCAAGGCGCTCACCGCTTGTCTTTACTGTGGGGTATGGGCAGGGTGGGAGGGGCTGGCACATTTCTCATCCTGGACGTGGAACCAACACTGGACACAGAGTGACCTGGGGAAAGTGACCGGCCCTGTTCAGGCACTCATTTATTTATAAAGCACCTCAGCCCTGACACGTGCCCCCAGGTGCACGTGGAGGGAGGTCTGGTTACAGCCACATTTCATGTATCCGCTCGCAACAGGCATTCTGTATCAAACGTTCCACGTCACGCTCTCCTTTAAAACAGGCACCCCAAATTTATCTCAGCCATTTTGGGTGTAATTTGTTCAAGAATGAATTGCACGTGGATCTGCCTTTCAAAACCAAGCCCCGTGACCCTAACTCAGGCTGTGTTTGATTATTCAGGATTAGACAGATCAATCATTAATGCAGCAAAACCTCGAGGTCAATCTTGTTAGCCACGTGGGGCGGTCTGACCCCACACATACAAAGTGGCCCTAGAGATCTTTGCTTGATGCATTTGGGGGAAGTTTCTGATCGTTTCACTAGCGAGAGGATGTGGAAACTTCTAGAAGTCAGAGTGCCCCCAGATAACACAACTCATCAAAACTTTTCATAGAGTAAAAGTCACTGATCTCTGAGTAAGCACCAGAAGAATTCCTGCCACTCCAGGACCTGATACCCAGTACCTGGTCTTTATCATAACTCCCGTGGCGATGCTGAAGCTTCCTGCCTTACTTCCTGCTCCTTGGCTGGGTTCTCCAGGGTAAAGTTTCCTAAATAACTGAGGTTACAGGATGCACCAGATGCTGCTGTCTCTAAAGTGTGAGGCTGGAGCTGTGGGTGGCAGCGGGCAGTATAGGTTTTCCTTCTCCATGAAGAAACCCAAACCTCCCGTTTTCCTGTGTCTGGATTCCCCAGGGGAAGGCAGCTGGCTGATCCCAGGTGAGTGTCACAGACCAGTGTCACCTGCCGAGCCGCTCCAACAAGACTACCCTGCAGTCGGGCCCCCCACTAACACACTCAGGCACCTACAGACTCACACAAAGCCACCTCCGCACTGGTCCCCGGCCTCACCACGCCATCAGCCGGGCTCCCCACAACGGAAGCCCACTGTTTCCCTCCCATCAATGCGCCGCTCTGTTCCGCAAGCATGCAGCGGCGAGATGCCTGCGGCCCGCCTGCAAGCCCCCATTCACGCTCCCCTCTCACAGAGCCACTCTTCAATGAACTTTCTCCTTCTCCTTTCTCTGCCCAGCCTCCCCCCACCCCCCCAATACACAAAAGAGGGTTATCAAGTGTTGTTTTTGTCTCTACAGGAATAAAAGGTTAGCTTTCCTTCCTTTCTGTTTTCCTAGCCTGGGTCTAAATTGGGCAAATGGAAAGCGAGTGGAAGCAGTTAAACTGACCCAGTTCATGACCCGGGGGACACTCCTGTGGCCAGAACATTTGCTCTTTCTCTTACGACGATTCTGGGGCGGGAGGGGGCGGGGGCATCATAACTCTTACCACCCACCCCGGAAGTCCTGCTGGGAAATGATTCATGCACAGAATGAATCATGATGCCTTAAGGGTCATCTTATTCAACCCCTTAAATCACAGAAGGGACACTGAGGCCCAAAGGGGTAAAGGAGATACGCAGGCCACATAGTGAACTGGGGGATGCTCGGGGCACCGTCCTTGGGCTCAATAAGAAACACGGGCATCTTACCGTCATCCAGGTAGGTCTGATCCAAGTTCTGCTCCTGTTTAATCGTCACTCCTGAAGGCAATACTTCCTTTTGGTCACTGACTGGGGGTCCGTTTTTGGCGGCTCTTTGGCTTGGGGCATTCTGCTGTTGAATGACTGTGGGGTAGGACCCCGGGCTAAGCCTCTGACCTTGACTGACGGGGGGCGGGGCGGGCCTGGCAGTGCCCGGTGCGAAATTCTCGCAGTACATGATGTGCTGGAACTCCTGGTGGCTCCCGCAGCGCAGCTGCTGGTTGGTGGGTGAGTAGTGGATCACCGGAGAGGCCTGCTGGGTGGCCGGAGAGGAGTGGAGCAGGGCCGCACCTTGGCCCTGGGAGCCGGCGTGCACCAGCACGGAGCGGTGGGCGTCCGCGAGGGACAGGGGCGTCGTCATGAGGGCCGGCTGCTGGTAGCCTAGCAGGCTGGGGCTCAGGCTCTTGCTCCGTTGGTACAAGACGGCCGCTGGGCTCTGCTGCTGGTAGTGGGCATCGGGGGACGACAGCCCTGAGCGGAACTGCTGGCAGGGAGCCATGGTGGCCACGAGGCAGGAGGGGGACTCGGCCACCCTGGGGTGCTGTGGGTAGTAAGGCTGGCTCCCCAGGCCCCCGTGGGCAGGACTGCAGATCAAGGTGGGGTCATATTCATCTGTGGGCTCCGTCTTGATGGCTGGGACTGCGAGAAAAGCACACGGGGTGCACCATTCTTAGTGAGCCACAAATGTGCACAGAATGTTAGCAGACGGAAGTTGGGAACTTGGCCTTGGGAGTCCAAACAGGCAGATCAAACAGTCAGCGCTGTCATTTGTTAGCCTTGGGCAAGAGGCCCCCTGTGCAACGGTCTTAGGGCAGAAACCTAACCCTGGGCCATGATTTTGAACTCCGTACAGGTCTTTCCCATAGTGGAGAGGTGGTCTGTGACTCGCAGGTCTGTCTCAGCCCTGGGACCTCGGTAGCCTTCTTCCGGGAGGCGAGCTCAGAGAAGAATGCTTGATTTAAAATCACGCCTCCGCCTCCACCCTCTGCCCTACCCGTTCCCATCCCCCACGCTGGCTTGTTCTTCATGAAACTTATCACCCCCTGAAATATCCTGCATACCAGACATGCTCATTTACCAGAACACACCCCCACTAGGATGTCAGCCCCTCAAAGGGAGGGGTTTTGCTTTTTTCTTTTTGTCTCTTTGTTCACGGCTGAGTCCTCAACACCTAAAACAGTGCCTGGAACTTAACTGACACTCAGAATATTTTATGGACAAGGATGGGGGGGAATGTCAGCCTCCTTAGTCCTATAGTGCTTCGGGGGAATGAGGCCTGCGGGCTTGGGCGTCAGTTTCCCCACCTGTGCCTTGGCACTAACGAGCACACGCCCCCTGTGGGGCTGTGGAGGGGATCAGAGGAGCTGCGCGTGGGAAGCACGAAGCACAGCGCCTGGCATACAGCGAGTTCGCGTTGCTGTTATCTTAGGAGTAGTATTACTGCTGCTGCTGCTACTGTCAGTGGTGCTATGGGTGCTGTCCTCTCTCCCCACCTAGGAGAGCCACCAGAATTTCTCCGTCTCCAACATCCAGTCCCAGGAACTGAGGAATCAGCTTTCCTTTCACTGAATTAAATGAATTGGTGACAAAACAGTAATCAAGTGGCCCATTCCCCGCCCCCCGCCCCCCGCCCGGGGTTGGGGGTTGAAAGAGGCAACGAAGTGAAGCATCTAAAGCAAAAATGCAGTTTTGACATCAGCCACAGAAATCACTTCTCAAGATGCCACTCAAAGGCCATCATCTCCATTGCCGGCCTAACTTGGGGGCAGAGTTCTCGCTCAGGCCACGCTCAGACAGCTACGTGCCCATGGGGCCTGGGGAGGCCTCGCCGCCACAAAGGAGGGGAGGTGACTATCTCCACAGTTTTAGGTCCCATTAGGACACTGTCATTCACGACATGTCACGTCAGTCCTGGGCTGGGACCACACAAACCTGTGGACACACCCCACCAAAGCCAAGGCCCCCCAAGGCCAAGCTCAGGACCGCCCCTTGTTTTCATGCTTCTAGCGGCTGAGACTCCGTGTGAGACTGTCACAGCACAGCAAGTGTACTCTGCGTGACACCGTCAGGTTACAGGTTTTCAGTCATGCCAAGGTGGCCCGTGGGCCTGTCTCAAGCCTTGGGAAGCTCGCAGCCTGTTTCTGCAGCCCCATCATAATCCGGCATGTTGACAATGTGTATATAATCGATTGCCTGAGACCCTCTGTTAGGGCATCTGCTCCTCGAGGGCAGGGCTTTTTATCTGTTTTGTTCACTGCGGGGCCTCAAGCTCAGAACAGTACCAGGTACTCAGGTATTTTCTGGACAAGTGAATGAATAAAAAATGGCACTTCTCACCCTTTGTGGCACCGCAGTACTTAGTGGGAATGAGCCCTCCTGGCCTGGTTATCTACCCAGGAACGTGGCCACAGGGTGACTGCCCACACACAGTGGGGTCAACCACAGATTCCACAGGTTTCAGGGCTTAGTCACCTCTGCCCCTTTCATGATCAAATCTAAGACAGGACAGGGGCCGCCAGCTCTGCAGCCTCTGCGGACCACGTCCACACGTGCCTCTCCCAGAGGAGAATATTAACAGCAATAATAGCTCATGTCATCCGTGTCAGTTCACCTCCTGTTTCCTGTGCTAAGCACTTCTGTGCACTTGAGTCTGTAACTCTTCTAAAAAGGGTACCATCTGAGAGGTGAGGAAACCGAGGCTCAGAAAGGTTGAGTCATGGGCCCAACGCCGCCCAGCTGGCAGAAGGCATCGTGTGTCCCCACCGCCACGCTCATGCCGCCTCCCCCACCGCAGGGTCCTTCGGGGAGAACCCCTCACCTGGGTGGTAGGTGAAGTGCTGAGGCTGACTCCGCTTTCTCTTCCCATTGATGACGTAGAAGTTCACCTTCACCGAGGTGCGGGTGTGCTTGTTCCGATACTCGGGGATCTCAACAAAAAGCATGTTCTGGAAGGAAGGAGCTGTCATTAACTTCCCCACGATAACATCTAAATTCCTATCCGACCTGGCGGGTGTGGCTCAGTGGATTGGGTGCCGGCCTGTGAGCCAAAGGGTCACTGATTCGATTCCCAGTCAGGGCACCTGCCTGGGTTGTGGGCCAGGCTCCCCGTTGGGAGGAGTGCAAAAGGGAACCACACATCATGTTTCTCTCCCTCTATTTCTCTCTCCCTTCCCCTCTTTCTAAAAATAAATAAATAAAATATAAAAAAATAAAATAAAAATAAATAAATTCCTATCCAAGGCCCCAGGTACGTCAAGCCAGCCCATCTACACAGAGTCAGGACACACTCCACATGTGTACAGGTGAAATTCTATTCAAGGGGAATTTGGCTTTCCAGCCTCAGCAAAGCAAGAACTGCCACTAACTCTATCAGAGTATATTAAGATGCCACCATGACAAATGAGAGGGCCTGGCGCTCGAGGGGTGTTTAATTCAGTCGCCAATACGATGCTACTGAGGGCCTGTGAGGCCCAAGCACCGGGATTTTGATGCAGGAAAGGAAAAGGGGGCAAAGAGAACATGAGGGAGGAGGCGGGAAAAGCAACGGAGCACTCGGCCGTCTTGTGCGGGGGCTTACAGGTTGGCTCTTGTCTTTATCCACTGTGGCCTCCATCTCCCAAATTTGCTGCCCATCTGGAAAAAGGAAAAAAGGACACAGGCTTCGTTGGAACGACCGGACACCAAAGACTTCAGACCAAAACTCACCAATTTCTGTTTATCTCGGTTTTTGCGTGATATCGTTTCGGTAAGGCGGATAGGTGTGTTTGTGTTACGCAGGTGTTTATGGGCACATACGTATTTTTATTTTCATATATGTATATTGTTTTTGCAAAGGAAACATATGGTAACAATGGAAAACAGTAGAAAATAAGGGGAAAAGCTGCCTGTCATCCCAGCCCCATTATCTTTTTCTCTACATCCGAATACTTATATATCTTTCATTCTTTAAAAAAAAATAATAGTATTGTTATACATTACATTTTACTACATGCTTTGTTCAACCAAAGACTATTGCCAAAGTGCCCCACTACAGATTCCTGGCTGTCCCAGACACAGCTTCTTGGCTGTCTGAGACCAGAGGTGGCTCAAGCAGTCTGTCCTAAGACGTCCTGGCTTATGAGTCACTGGACAGAATGAAAACACGGGAGCCAACCCTCCACCTTCCAGTCAATAGACAGCCTGGATCTCCCACGACTCACGGCGACAGTGGACGAGAAGTTTCGCTCCATAGTAACCTCTCTCCTTCACTGGAGCACAGCATGAGCTCCCCCATTTGGGGCTGACAAGCCAGGCCAAACAAAACTCGGTATTTGCAAATAATAGAGGTCTTTTGCTGAGCACCTACATTGGCCGCTGGGCAGTTCTGGGCTCAAACAAATCATTTCCACCAGTGTTTCCAGGGTGTTTTGTGGGAACACTGGCTCTGAAGATTATTAAATGGGTTTACGAGAATAGGAAACAAATTCTACCAGCTAATAAGCATTTGGAAAAATACTGAGTCAAAGTCACTTGGGTTTCTTTACTGCAGGACTTCTCAGAGCCTTTAACTTGCTCATGTGCAGCGTGATTCTCCAAGGTGGGCTAGGGTACGTACCGTGTCCCAACATTTGGTCAAACTCCCCCACTTACACAATTATGTAAGTTTCAGGCGTACAGCATTAGAATTCAACACCTGTGTACAGTACGAGCTGATCACCCCAAAAGTCTAGTTACTATCCATCACTGCACCGCTGACCCTCCCCCCACTTTCACCTACCTCCCAAGCCCTTCCCCTCGATTAGCCACTGGTCTGTTCCTGTTCTCTGTATCTATGAGTTTGTTTTTGTTTTGTTTTGTTTTGCATCTTTTAGATTCCCAAATGGTGAGATCATACAGTTTTTGTCTTCCTCTCTCTGACGTCTTTCACTCAGCATTATACCCTGAGGTCCCACCCTAGGCTCCCCTTTTTAACACACAGCTATTAGCATCTTCTGGGATAGGTTAGCTTTGAACCTGTACCGTCTTGGCTCTCAAGGTTCAACCAAAGAAACCTGGTATCTGTGCGTTATTTGCACTTTCTAGTATAGAATATATTTCCCAAAATAATAAATAAGAGGTCTTGCGATTGCTACCAAAGCGAATGCAGTCTAGGTGATCTTAACGCCGAACGAGCCACGACGCAGCTAGAGCCTCTGCACCGCATCAGGCCGCAAGCCTTGGCCTCACCGGTCCCTGTCGGGGGGACCAAGTAGTAGCCCTCACCCTCTCCTCAACACCCAACAACATGCAGGTGCCCAGCAAACGTCTCATGTCGGAGCAAACGCAAGTGCCAGCGGTTCCCAGGGCTGCTGATGGGGCCAAGAAAAGCCACCGCCATCAGTCTCAGTCACAACCCAATGGGCAGCCGGGGAAGGAGCCCATTCTTTCAAAGGGAGCGGAGGTCCATTGGGAGGAAACGACCCAAGTGTCCATCAGCAAATAAACGAATAAATAAAATGTGGTCTATATGCATAATGGACTGTTATTGAGCCTTCAAAGGGAAGGAGATTCTGACATGCTACCACACTCATAGACCTTGGACCATTATGTTAAGTGAAACAAACCAGACAAAAAGGACCAATACTCTACGATCCCACTTATATGACGTCCACAGGGTGGGCAGAGTCATAGGCATGAAAAAAAAATGCAGGTTACTAGGGACTCGGGGGAGGAGGCGAGGAGAGTTATTTTTAATGGGTGCAGAGCTTCTGTTTCAAAAAATAAAAATGTTCTGAACGTAAATCGTGGGGATGGTTATGCAACCTTGTGGATGTATTTAATGCCACTTACAAATGGTTAAAACGGTCAATAATATATTATGTGTATTTTACCACAATTTTTTAAAAAAACCAACTGGCCTCACCCCCAGAGACCTGGCTTGTTTTGTGGCCCCTGGAGTAGCTTAGAGGTTTTTTTTTAAATTAGCTGCTGCCATTTCAAAATGATATTTCACCTAAAAATGCAGATTTTGCTCTTGAAAAAAATCCAGACGACCTGGCTGTTCTGGGCACCCACACTGGAACCTGACCGGGTAGGGCATCCTCTCCAGATGGTGCCACGACCCTTCCTTTCCCAGGGCACCCCGGCCCTGACCTCCACATCCGTGTGCCCTTCCTCCGTGGGCCTTTGAGAGACAGACAGGTGCCACCTGCCACAGTCTCGTGAGGAGAACAGGTGTCCTCCCATTGGGATGTGCCTGACGTCATTCTCACGACTAGAGAACCTCTGACCCAATGCTGTCTCGGTCACTGCCCTCCGCTGCTGCTCAGCCCCTCCCAGACCAAGGACCCCTGGCTCTCTGTCAGGATGGGCAACAACTTGCATTCCTTTCTCCTGGGCCGTGGGCCCCTTGCTGTCAGGACTTGACCTTCCCTTCTCTTGCCGATCAGAGCCTTGTGCCCTGGAGAAGCGCCCTGAGCCACCAGGCGGCCCAGTCTCCTTTGAGGACCCCAGGGTGCCCTCAGGGGCCTCTCCACTGGGCTCACAGGGACATCCCCAGCCACCTCTCACGCAGAAGCCCTCCCCTCCCTGCCCCTCTCTGGGCTCCGGTCAGGGCAAACGGGACCTGACAGGCAGCCGGGCAGCCGCCAGGCCACGAGCCTGTGCCCAGCGCTTGCAGAGCTCCTGACATCGAGCAGCGTGGGGTCAGAGGAGACAGAGGAACGCCTGCTCCCTCACTCCAGGGCTCTCCCAGGCCCTCAGCAGCCCGTGTGCCATGACCCTGAGCCTTCCTGAGCATGTTTTGCAGCCAGAACGGACATCCCTCTGTGTGTCCCCATTCCATTCCTGTGTACCCCGGGTCTGGAGTAGACAAACCTGGCTTCAAACCCCTGATTTTTCCCCCAGTTAACTGTGTGAACTTGGAAATGACCCTTCATCTGTCTTTGCTTCTTATCCAAAGTATGGGGAAATGATAGCACCTTAACCTCACGGGGGTCAGTCTGAGATAATAGACCCCAGGCAGGAAGTGTCCAGCAGACACGGGCAAACATTATTATGAAGGCCCATGGAGACAGATTATTGAAATAATGTCATTTGAATCTTTGTTGCATGCATTCCAAAGCATTGGAATAAAATATTGGGAAAAACCACCAACATTTTCTAATCAAAAAATAATACATGGTCTGGTGATTATCAATACTTTTGCCTGTGGGCATAGGCGGAAGGAAACTTACAAAGGGACACTATCTGATATGGGAGGCAGGTGGCAGACTGCCTGACTTTCCTTCCTGGTGCTTGTCCCTGTTATGTCACCTTTGAGAGAGAGAGAGAGAGAACTCTTGGGAATGAGAAATCAAAACCTAACCATTTACAAATTAAAGCTGAGTCCCCATCTTCTTTTGCACGCACAGGTTTTAGAGCCCAAAGGGCAGCCTGGTGAGTCCCGCCTGGTCGTGCACCTCGAGAGGGGTCTGCACTCAGTTCTGAACAAACAAGTCCCCAACAGGAAGTGAAAGCTCAAACTGCTATCCTCGATTTTATGTGGCACGTGGAACACATACTCAAGGGGGCTGGTCCCTCAGGGAGCTGTGCTTTGTCCCCGGTGCTATGTATCTGGCACATAACAGATGCTCAATAAACACTGGCAGACTCAAGGAACAAACAGCCAACGCTCAGAAAGTGTCCGACGACAGACCTCTTCGGCAAAAAGACCCAACAAAGAGAAATCACCGAGCCCTGGCTGAAGACTCCTTTTGGGAACTGACTGATGAGGAGGAGCCTGGAATCCGGGTGCTGACAAGAAATCAAAGGCACCCAGAGCAACTCAGCCCTGAGTTCTGTTGAAACCCACCTCCCGTCCCACACCCAGGCCTGAGCCCCTGGGAAAGCCTGCCCAGAACGGAAGAGGCCCGGGGAGACCAAGTATGCTTCTACTGCTCTGGGCAGAGATGAAATAAAGGACGTCGGTCTCCTGAGCAGATGTTCGGGCAAACGTCCCCCATCCTAAATTAACAGGGCCTGGCAGCCAGCTCGACAAAGGCCCTTCCAAGTCTTACTCAGAGAGGAAGAAGAAAGGGCCAACTTCTCTGGGCAAAGAGGCTGGATCTAGAGAAGACTTAGCGAGAGTCTGCAGGAACACAAAAAAGAAAGAAAAGGAGGGTGGGGGGCGTGCCCGGCTGGATTCACTTCAGAGCCTGCGCTGTCACTTGGCGACAGTCCAGACGCACAACAGCCAGACAACCCGCACATGTGCAGATGCCCCCCACCCCCCCACGTACACTTGAACTGGTTTAATCGTTTCTCTTTGCAGGCTGCTCGGGATCCCCACGTTGGAGCAAAGTGTCAGGGAGCGGGGGTGGCGTGGAGCCTGGAGTCTTAGCACTCGGCCTCAGTGAGCCGGGGGCTCCTGTCCACGCTCACGGGAGGAACTGGGGGGCCTTCAGGAGGAGGAGGAAAGTGAATCCGTCCTCACTTGGGCCGCACGCGGGCCACTGGGCTCCAGGCAACAGGGAGGAGATCAAAGTGTCAGTTTGGGTTAGGAGACCGTGTGTGACACGTCCCAGTCCTGGCTTTCAAAAATCAGCGAAATGAAGATGGTAGAAGTAATTTTGGTTGCTTTACAACTACTAATGAGGAGAAAAACGTGTACTCCCTGGATACACAGACTTAATGAGCCAAGCAGATGGGGGGGCGGGGATCAGGAGGGTCCCCTTAGCTTAGCATTTCACCCACCTGAATGGCACACCTGCCCGCATGTGTTCAGTGAGATCTGGGAGGCTCTGGACCCCCAACACCTCCCCTCTCTCCTCCTGCTCCACCACATTCTCCGTGGGCTCACCCCCTCTGTTCCCCACCTGGACAACTGCCTCCCAGCTTCTACTTGTCCCCCCAACCCCAAGCCCATTCTTCATCCAGATTGCAAGAGCCATCTTTAAAATATGTCACACCGCAACTCCCCCGCCCCCCGCCCTTAAAAGCCTCCAACAGCTATTCCTTGCTGTGGGAATTAAAACCCAAGCTCCCCACCATGCCCACAGGATCCGGCCGGAACCCATCCTCACCCACCCATCTCACACTGCACCAGCTGCCTGGGCCTGCTTTCAGTTCCTCAAATGCCCCAGGCTCATCCCCACCGGGGGCCATGGCACTGGGCGGTTCCTTCTGCCTGGGCCATTCTTATATAGTCCACCAGTTCCCTCTTCCCTGGTTTTAAGGCTGTGTGCAAAGTCACCACCTCAGGGAAGCCCTCCCTGACCACTCTCTCCAGAGTTGCCAGATTTAACAAATAAAAATACAGGTAATCCAGTTCAATTTGAATTTCAGAAAACAATGCATAGTTGTTGCTGTTGTTGTTATTTACTACAGGGATGTCTCAAACTCGGTGCCATTGCACGGAACATATTCTCACTCAAGAAATTCATTATTTGTCTGAGATTTGGATCTAACTGAACATCCTGTATTTTCCTCTCAGACTTTTTGCCCATGACCTGGTTTCACTGTCCTCAAAGCACCTTCCCTAGCTCAAAGCGACCTGCTTATAAACAAGTTTCAGACTGTCCACCTCCTGAAGGCAGGGACCTCATCTATCATGTGTCCCCAGTACCTAGCACAGCGCCTGCACATAGTAGGTGCTCAATAAATATATGGGGAATGAGGATGAAAGCCCTGGGCCCGAGTGAGCGAAGCCAAGGCTAAAAGGGCATCACTCAGTCATCTTACAGAGGTCGGGTGTCAGCTCGTCCTTCATCCCATCCCACACAACATGCCTCTCGGGAATGAGCTGTCATCAATAGATGACCTGCACCAGCCCTCTGCTGACTAGCTATCACCTGCAGGGAGTCAGTCACCCTTGCTGTGTGAATTGGTCTCCCATCTGTAAGGTGGGGACAGGGAATGGGCCTAAGTCAAGCTCCCTCCATGTCCAGCCATGATGGCAGGAGTCCCTGGTCTGGGGTGACAGGAGGGGAGAAACGCACCTGTGCTGGGAAGGACTCTTCTCCCAGTCAAGAAACCTACGTGGCCCCGCCTGTCCCTGTGGGAAGTAAACTGAGCTCCCAGGGGACGCACAGAAAGTCAGCTGACATTTCCAGAGCACCTACTATGTGCTCAACACTTTCAGATCCCTGATCTTTTATCGCAATAACACTACCAAGCCCGTTTTAGAGGTGGGGAACGTGAGTCTCAAAGCACAAGGCAAGTCTGCCAATGGGCCCAAATCCAGCCTGCTTACTCCTTAAACACGCAATCTCAAAAATGTAGAAGAAAGCATAGAAAATGGTGTGAGATAGTTCACTACTAAAAGACATTATGACTTTCTTGGGAGGGGTGAGGGGAATTCCGACCTGCTAATTGCAAATTATACAATGGCCTGTTGGCACACAGAAGAATTTCTGACGGTGGCAATGCTAGGACCCGAGAGGACTCACTTCTCTGTGCCCTCTTTCCAAGTAGCGAACTGCAGGGTGCTTCCTTCCCCTCAAGAGTCTGTTCTTACACGCAAAGGACTGAAGTCTGGGCAAATACTTGGCTCTCTGAAAATGAGACCTTTTTCTCCATCCCCAGTGGGGCTTCAGAGTGGGGGCCTGACCTCTGTCTTCGGAGGCCAGCGTTACGTCCCAGCCAGCTGTGAGCGGGGGCCTCCAGACCAGGGGGCCGAGGACACTGCAGACATGAGTCACCCAGGGCAAAGGTCTGCAGAGCCTCAGTGGTGGCCCAGCCCCGTCTGGGGCTGACCTTTCCCAGAGGGAAGCCCAATCTGGAGGGACACCCATCCCAAATCTATTGTTTCAGAAAGCGCCTCCCTGGGTGAACCCACAGAGACCAACATCAGGTGGAAGGCGGCAGCGTTTTCTCCAAGATGGTTCAACTTTTCCAGGATACTAATTCATGGAAATATACTTAATTTAGCAAAAAAAAAAAAAAAAAAAAAAAATTATTTTAAGTAAATGCATTTCTATTTATTAAACGAAGCTCAAAATATAACCTTTGGGAACCTCCAAGTAATAAAATGACTCATACTAGGATATGATGACTCAGTGGGGGAGAGGGAATTCCGCTGCCCACGCCTCCTCTCTAAAAAATCAATTTGCCCTCTCAACAGGTGACGGGGGCCTCTGCCATCAGACCGATCCAAGAAAATCGTCCAACAAAACAAAACACAAATTCTCTTCAAGCTATTTAAGCTTCAAAGCTGAGTTAGCCGATGCAGGCACATGTCCAACCTACACCCCCACAGGAGAGAGAGCCAGGGAGCTACTTGGCGGGGGCTGGGGGCCCCAAATTAAGAAAGATTTACCAACTGAAAAATTCCAAAACTCTGTGTCATGTGGAGGAAGCTTCCAAAACATTGGATCCCACCCAGGCGCGGGGAATCACTCAAAGCCATGGCAACCTCGTTTCCGCTGCCACATCACTTATTTTTCTGCCCTTAGATTTTTTCCTGTTTTTGCAATGTTTTGCTGGGACCCCCGACTCCGCCTGGGGCCTGGGCGGCCAGGGGCCAGGGTGACCAGCTGAAGTCAGGAACAGCCTGGACTTCGCAGCATGAACTTTGCTGGAAAGGTTACACATTTTTTACATTTCAGAGAACATATAAAGGCTTTTCAGCCATCACCGAGAATGGTAAATAGGAAATAGCCCGGTGGTTCTGTTTGGTTTCTGTTTGTCCTCTTGGGTGCGATAAGAGAGATTACTCAGGGGGTTGATGACAAATGTTGCTTGGGCTTCCAGCTCTGTCACCAGCTGTGGGTTGACCTGGGACCCATGACTTGATCTCCAGGAGACTCAGTTACCTCATCTGTAAAATGGAGATAACGCCACCCCCCTCTCGGGGCCAGTGTGACAATGAAAAGAGATGACGCATTCATTCAGCAATATATATGAGCACCTACTGTGTGCCAGGGATGATTCTAGATGCTGCAGACACAGTCACAAACACCACATCCCTGACCTCAAGGAACTAAGAGTCTAGCGCAGGAGACCAGGTAATAAATGAGCGCATGGAGAGACGAGATCACCTCAGTCGTGCTAAATGCCCCCAAGAAAACAGCGCAGGATGATGGGACAGGAGCTGACAGGGGGGTAGCGGGGGATGACCAACTTCGAGGGGGGGCGGAGGCGAAGGAACCGGTGGATGCCGCCTCAGAGAGAAAGGACAGAAGAACATTTTATGGAGAAAAAGCAGAAGCCACAGCTCCAAGACAGAAGCCAGCATGAGTGTTTGGGGACAGAATGGAGCCATGTAGAGACATCAAGTGAGCAAGGAGCAAGGAGGGAAGAGTCAAAAAAGCTGAACTCAGAGGTGATGGGCAAGGGCCAGGTCCTGCTGGCTCTTGGGAGCCCTGAAAATAACTAAAAACAGTCATCCGGATAACAGAACCATCAGCACGATTGCTGCTGCTATAAATAAGGGGCCCTTTTCCGAAACACCGAGCTTCTCTCTAACGTCGGGAGCACCGTGCCGCCCCTCTCCTCCTGCTTTCCCGCCGCGCTCCAACCTGTCGTCCCGCTGCAGTGGAGACCGCCAGCCCCATTTCGGTCCACGGCTATAAAAAGAAGGCTGGGCTGATGGTGCCCATGACCCAACGTGGGGGCTAAGATTAGCCCTGGAGGCTGTCACCTTTCCTTAATGTGAGAACCAGCTGGGCTTCCCCTTGCCTTGGAAAACTTCAGCTGTTCCGCCCCACCCCGCCTTGCAGGGCCTTTGCCGGCCAAGCTGTCCATGGAGATGGGAACGGGGATGCATTTTGGAAAAAAGTACTTGAGCAACAGGGATTCCCCCTGCAAAAGGCGGCTCTGGGCGGGGAGGCCAGTGCTTAGGGACAAGAGATCAGGATCAGCTCCCCGTAAATGCAAAGCAAGCTCTGCCCTCTGGCACAGCCACCAAGAGCCAGGCAGCCCGCCAGGGAAGCCCACCGCTCCTCGGGAGGTTCGGGGAGGTCTCGGATAGCCCTGCTTGTCTGCGGGCGTCCATCCAGGAACCGCATCCAGCTGGGATGCTTTGTTACACGTGAAAGGGTTCGAATTGCATCCTCGTGACCCCAGTGACCCACTGCAGAAGTCAAGGCTCTATCTCGCCGCAAAATTATTCTAGTCAGTGGCTCAGGGCAGCTGCAAGGTGTTCAGCCAAAGGAACAGGGTTCTAAGTTTCTTCAGAGCAAAACAGCTAACAGTCAAGGGGGCAGACTCTGGCGTCACACCCGACACTGCCATTGGCCATCTGTGTGATCGTCTCTGAGTTCCTTACCCTCTCGGTGCTCAGTTTCTCATTAGTAAAACTGGGAGAGCAGTAGCTCTCTGGTAGGACTGTCATGCTTAGGACAAATCCTGGCACACAGTTTATTATTATTATGTTTTTTTCAATGTCTTTTGGTTCCATGAGCTAAAATCTTACTCATCCTTGTCCTTCCACAGACTAAATACAATGATAATAATAGAAGCTAACATTACCAAGCAGCTACAAAGCGCCAAGCTCTCCAAAAAGGGCCTAATGTGGATGACCTCATGTAACCTTCTCAGCTTTCAGGAGAAGTCAATCATCCCCACATTACCAACGAGGAACGCCAGCTCCAAGAGGTGAAGTGATTTCCCCGGGCAGGGCGCCAAAGCTACTCACTAAATGCAGATCGTGGATTCGAACCCAGGCCGTCTGGCCTCAGAGTCTGCGCCTGTAACCGCCCCCGCAGGCAGCAGCCCCAGAGCTTGCACCTGGAGCGGCATGTGTCGAATAGACAACGTGAATGGCCCGAGCTGTGATAATACTGGACAGACCCTAAAAATGATAACAGATACCCAATGAGCGCTCTCTGCACACTAAGGCCACGCTGCTTGTTGAGGCATTTAACCCTAAGGGGCCAGCGAAGACTGTTACCATCTCATTCTGCAGAGGGAGGCTGAGAAACTGGATGATGAGTCCCCTGACTTCTTTGCTGTCTGCCTCCCACAGGTGGGTTAGAGAAGACAGCATGTGGCAAGCAGTAGGCAAGGGTCTCCCATTGACAGGTCCAGTCACAGGGAGCTATTAACATTACTCATCTTATCAACAGGCCGCTTTCCAAAGTTGAAACAGGCCCTGAGTTTTCATCCCTTTAAGAGGTAAACTGTGAAATTTCTTCAGAGGCCAAAAGAAGAAAAGCTAGAAAGTATATACCATTTATTCATTCATTCATTCATTCAACAAATACTTAACTGAGCCCCTCAAGTAGCTTCACAAGAACGTGAGTTCCCTGGATGGCGGGAAGCTGGCGGGCTCGTACCATGGGGATCTTGGTGGGACCTGACCTCCGAGTCATCCCTACACGGTCCCATTGCCCACTCCCAACAGAAACTGCCAACCTGGGCAGAGATAACAAGACACTGTATGCTATTAGCATGTCCTCCTCTGCTAATAAGGCATTCGGAAGCCATATACTTCTTGTGAAAGTCAGCAGAAGACCAATGGATGGTTTTCTGGTACAGGAGAGGCATCAGAACCGAAGAGGCTAATTTCATAGCACTCTCCTGCTCAAGAACTCATCATGACTCCCTATTACCTTACCCATGTGCAGCCTGAACCAAGGTTCTGTCTCCACCTGGCATTGGAAGACCTCTCCAGAGGCGGGTTTAATGGCGGGCGCACCGGGCACGCGCACTGGGCCCCGACTTCTGAAGGGTCCCGCAAAACCATGTATTTTTGTTTTCCCTGTCTCTCTCTCTTTTTTTAAGGGGCCCAATATTTTCTTCTGCGCCCGGGGCCTCAACTGACCTTAATCCGCCTCTGGACCTCTCTGTTCTGGCCTCTGCCTGCTCAGCGAAGCATTTCCCCACCTTAAACAGCCTCTACTTCAGCAATTGGTTTGTGAGCCTCACAAATTCCTGCTATAGAAAATACGTTACATTGTTTCACCACCTGAAAAATAAGCCTCCCCCAGGACACTTAAAAAGGTGCCACTCCCCTTGAATCCACTACACGACATACAGGAAATAAACAAAACAAATCGCATTAGCTAACACCAAGCACTTACTATATACCAAGAGTTTTATAAATACTGAACATACAATGAACATGCCATGAATCTCATGATGACCCTATGAGGTGGCACTGTTGTCATCCCCACCATACAGATGAGGAAATTGTTGCCCAGAGAAGGTAAGTAACTTGCTCAAGGTCACCCAGCTAGAAAGTAGTGGAGCTGGGTTTTGAACACAAGCAGACCGGCTCAAGAGCGTTGGGTGCTCATCTAGCAGACAAAATGAACGCGGAAGATGTTAATCACTGAATTACTTATACACCAGAGCTGGAAGCAGCCTAATGCCCAATACAAGGGGAATGAAGTGTGGACAAACATACAACAGAATGCAATGCATGCATTTCCATGTCTGCAGTCCTCACCCCTCGCCACACGACCCCTGACCGGCCCCTCCCAAGCTCATCTCCAGACCCCACGGCCACAGCCTGCCCGCAGGCCTTTTTCAATTCTGCCTCGTGTAGGGCTTCCCAAGTGGCCGGTCACAGGGCCCATCCCAAGAGAAAGCTTTGTGTGAACTGGGAAGAAGTGCCCTTCCCCTCTGACACCCTGCTTCCCGCTATCAGCAGGTACTTAGTAAGAATAGAGCCGGGACACCTCCCGTTTGAAGGGCAGGCCCCAGAGGAGCTGCCCCTGTGCTGGGACAAGCCCTGCAGCTAGACAACCTGCCTCTTAGAGCCTCCGGATCATCCTAAAGGCAATAAACAAAGAAACAAACATCAACGCCCCTTTGAATTAACCTACTGAAACCACGTCCATTAGGAAAAACAAAACAAAAACACTAGGTCTAGCATCCATAGCTAACAAGCAATTGCATAACCTGATATTTTTCCTACTTCTGATCAGTTTCTCTTTATCACATCCTCACGGACAAAACACATTACCAGCCGTGCATGCAAGAAAGAATACCACACGGCCAATAAACAGAAACATAAAACTTCTCACAGCAAAGGAATGTAAAGGAAAAAGAAGGATCAATTCAGCAAACTTTTTAAATTCAAAAAATGGCATTTCTGGGAAGGGGGGAGACCAGTACTGATGTGTATCAGCCGGGAGTTCCAATTTGTAGATTTCTGGAAGTTAGCAATCCATATGAAAAACCCTCAAAATGACTCTCCAGAATTCCACTGCTAGGAATACATCATAAATAAGCAAACAAGATGCACATGGAGATTCATGTCAACAAGATGAATTAATCTTAAAAGTATAAGATTAATCACAACATGATTTATAATAAAAATATAAGTAGCCAATGTTTATCAGCTTACAATATACCTGGTGCTGTTAGAATTGTTTGACATGTAGTAACTCACTTAACCCTGTGATAACCCTCTTGTTAGTATCATTCTATACACGAGAAAATAGAGGCACAGAGAGGTTAGATAATTTGCCTAAGTCACACAGCAAACAAGCAGCAGAGCCAGATGTAAACCCAGGACATCCAGGCCCAGAGCAGATATACTTAATCACCATACTGTCTGGCCTCCCTTCTTGATAACAGTAAAAAAATGAAAAAGTTTACCTCTCTATGTGAAAAAGTAATTTAGAAAAAAGAATTGGGGGTGGGAGGGGCCAACCTTATCATCCCGTGAAGCAACCCAGGATCAGCTAAAACACATTCGGGCACATTTGTGTAATCGTGAGCTGTGTCCACATCGAAATCACATGGGAGGAAAAAGGCATTGTGTGAAACTCTACACAGTGAGACCTGCCCCCAAGTCAATGCTGCTTAGAACCAAAAGACAGTGACTTCTGTATGGTGCCAGGGGACAAAACGAGCTGGAAAGGGCCCTGACCTGTGGTCTTCTCCGTGAACACGACCTTGGACTCGGCCGTGAAGTTCTGTCCCGTGAGAATCATCTGCTGGCCGCCGTAGACCAGGCAGCTGTCGATGTCTTGTCTTTCCACCATGGGCAGCTCGTGGGCGGATCGCTGGGCTGAGGACAGAGGACAAGGAGTCACTGTGAGGACACTCGAGAGAGGCTTTCTGATTTCACGGCCGCAGCGAGCCAGGACACGCACTGCCCGCCTCTGCCACCTGTCGCCAGCGCTCAGGGGGGAACCGCCACCCCCGCCAACCTGCCTCTGCGGATGTTATATTCTTGAAAAAGTGCCCCAAGTTATTTGAGCAAATTTCCTGTTAACATGTTTTGTTTTGTTTTCCCCTGAATCAAGGCCCGGGGGCCTGTCCTCCTTATAGAAGGGAAGGGAGGATGAAAATCTGATTACTTGTATGAAAGGATGGGCAAGACTGTACTCTCCCCTTCTGCATTTGGTCTCTGCCACCACCTTGAGGGCGCACACGTGTGACAGGCTGGACCGGGTTCCTGAAGGGTGTAGATCTATTCGCTTTGAAGCTTATTTACATTTCTGGATACTGTCTTCCAGACACCCCTGATCTGCCCCCACCATCTCTCTGACCTCACGCCCGAGAATTTCCCCTTGCTAGAAGGATGCTGCCCCAGCCATCCTTCTAGAACGTTCTGTCTCTCAGACACCCTCAGCACACTGCATATTTGAGGGTGCGCATTTTTAGGTGCCTCTCCCTGGAAGGTTCCTCCCTGATTACCTGCAATGGCTCCCTACCTTTCTCACTACTTGCAGGTTTCTATTCCCCTCAAAGAGGCTGCCCAACCCTGACCCTCCCACCCTCCTCCCCCTGCAGTTAAAACAGCAGCTCCCTGTCCGTCTGTCCGTCCGTCCGTGCGCGCGCGCGCGTGTGTGTGTGTGTGTGTGTGTGTGTGTCTTCCTCACTGGTCTTTATCCTGTTTTGTTTCCTCCAAAGAACTTTCCACTTGCAGGTACATAACACGTAGTGTTATTGGTTTAGGTTTTTCTCTCCCCCCACCAGAACGTAAGCTCCAGGAGGGAGGGACTTTGCTTTGTGTATGACTGTAAGCCTAGGGCTGGGAACAGTGCCTAGGAGGTACCTGGGAGGGAGGGAGGGAGAGGGGGAGGGAGGGATGGATGGAGGAATGGATGGATGAATGGGAGGACAGATGCACAGATGAACAAATGGATGGATGGAAGGATGGACAAATGGACAAACGGATGGGTGGATGGATGGACGGACAGATGAACAGACAGATGATGGATTGAGGGGGATAGATATGGATATATCTTGGCACGCCTATCTGTCTCTCTCTCCACATCTGTATCTGCAGTAATGAAAGACGGAAGAACGGGCAGGCCTATGCTGAGCGTTTTACCGTCATGATATACTTGAATGTTCACAACGACTTTCTGAGGAAGGAAGTATTAGAATTAGGCACATTTGCAATAAATTCAACTAAAAAAAATCATGCACCTTTGACTGGGGAGAAAATTAAAGCTGAGAGAGGTCAGGTCACCACATGGCCAAGGTCATGTGGCAAGGCTGAGATGTGAACCCCCCGAAGCTGAGATTCCCCATCCCTTCGCCACTCCAGCCAGGCTCCACGTCCTCCTCCAGGAAAGAGTGGAGACCCTCTCCAGCCACCCTCCCTGGGCAGTGCGCGAAACGGGTCCCAGCCAGCATGAGGGGCCCATCTGCTCAGGCCTCGCCTTGGCAGCGTGGGCCGGAGAGGCCGGTCCGCCCCTTGGTGAGTCACCCTGAGCTCCTGGCCTTCCTCCCAGAGCCCGGGAACCGGGCAGAGGGCCAGCCCTTTCCGTGCCAGGGCCCCGTGGACCTCCCCATCCGGGAGCTGGGGCTGCAGCCGTGGGAGGCCTGAGGCCCAAAACTCCCCCTCACCACCCCCACCCCCACCCCACCCCCCCGCCCCGCTGGCCTGAGCCTCCAGGTGGTGAGGACCCCACCCCCACCCCCCCGGAGCTCCACAGAAACCAGCTCCTTCAGGAGCAACCGTGCACTTGGCAACATTTAAGGAATCTGCTGTGGACCAGCCAGAGGCTCCCAGACACTTCACTGCGAACTGTGAACCCCAGGACTCACAACGACCCCTGCCGGTCCCCATCCCAGCCAGCCCAGGCTCTCTGTCCCGGGGCTGCCAGTTACGAGTGTATATTAAAAAGGCCTGTCCACAGAAGCTAATTTCTCCCACATGGGCTGGGTTATTAATCCTTTCTTTCAATGTATGCATTTTGTATGATTTCCTAATTGAGCTGCTACAAATGGAGGTTTATTAGCAGTGAAAAAAAAAAAAAAAAACCAGCAGCCACATCGCCTGGAAAAGCAGGTCCCAGCTTTTAAGTTCTGCCTTTGATGAGTTTGCGGGGGAGGGGACCGCGGACAGCTTGTGGCCCCAGGGATGGGCGGGGAGGTGGTAGGAGTCCTCTGTCCCATTTTGCAGGTGGAAAGCCTGAGTCATTGCTACTGGGTGAGCTGGCCAGGGATTCTTGGCCAGCCAGGCCAGGGACCGGCCGTGGCCGTGAGCGCTCGGGGCTGGGCGGGAGGCCGGCTGGGCCAGCTGCTCGGTGAATCACTGTGCACTGCTGTGAACACAGCTTTATTTCCTAAAGCAGCCTCGCTGCTGCTCCCTTCAAAGCCCAGCCGTTTCAAGCCACCAACCGATTCCTTTGCGAAACGTGCACTGCACACCCTGCCCCCTTACCAGAAGGAGAGCTATATTTTTAAACGAAAATTTAAAGAAAACAACATAAGGCCAGTCCAGCTTCTGTAAGCTTTCATGCGTCCTTCCAGTCCTGCAACTCAAAGTGCAGGGGCCAGGAGCAGCAGCTCAGAGGGGAGCTTGTTAGAGATGCGGAGCCTCGGGCCCCACCCAGACCTACAAACCCAAACCTGCAGCTTAACAGTGAGTCCAGGTGATGCCTGTGTGCTGTCAGGCTTGAGAAGCGCTGCTTGGCTCTGGTGGCACCTGAGCATCAGGGGGGCAGGATTCAGCTGACACCCCCAGGCCCTCCTTCTAGAGCAGCGTTTCTCACACTGACATCTGGGCTGGGTCATTCTGTGCGGTGGGGGCCGTCCTGTGCATTGCAGGGCTCTGAGCAGCACCCCTGGCCTCCCCCCCACTGGATGCCAGTAGCACCCTTTCCTGTGGACAGCTGACATTGCCGCTGGGCACAGCTGGCTGTCCCCTGGGGAGAAGGCAGCCCAAAGTGTCCCTGGTCGAAAACTGTTGTTCTAGAGATTCTGACTTCAGGGGTCTGAGGGGAGGACACCAACATAATTTTGTTTTTTGAAAAGCACCCTTTAATGTTCCGATGGGCCACCCCAGGTTTGATCTGAGGTGCCATCTCAGCAGGTCCCTAGAAGCCAATGGAGAATCCTGGGTACTGTTGCCGGAGTTCTGGGGTCAGAAGGCCTTGGTTTCAAGTCCTACCTCTGCCAGCTCCCTGCTATGTGACCCTGGGCAAGTCACTTCCCCTCTCTTAGGGATGGATGCCTTCTCTGTGAAATCCTAACAGGTGACCAGAGGAGAGGGGAGTGGAAGGGGTGGGGTTGGGGGTGCGGGGATGGGGAATAAAGGGGAAGGGGAGTAAGAGGTACAAACCTCCAGTTATTAAAAAAAAGTCACAAGGATGTAACTACAGCACAGGGGAAAACAGTCAATATTATCCTAACAACTTCGTGTGGTGACAGATGGTTACGAGACTCATTATGGCGATCACGTCGTTAAGGAATATAAACGTTGAATCATTATGCCATACACCTGACACTAACAGAATATTGTATGTTAACTATACTTTATTATTATTTTTAAATAATTTATTTGTTTATTTGTTGATTTTTAGAGAAAGGGGAAAGGAGAAAGAGGGGGAGAGAAACATCACTGTGTGCTTGCCTCTCACTCACGCCCCCAACTGGGGACCTGACGTGCAACCTAGTCATGTGCCCTGACTGGGAATCGAACCAGCGACACTTGGCCCGCAGGTCGATGCTCAATCCACTGAGCCACAGCAGCCAGGGCCTAACTATACTTCAATAAAAAAGAAAAAAATTATACTATTGGAAGACAAAACATTAGTAGGATAATATTTTCAATGGATTTTAGAAAATATCAATTGTGAACCCAGACAAAATATTTCTGAGAATGATAAAATAAAGACATCACAGAGAAAAAAATTATAATAGGTAACATCCTACCAGTGCCTGCCCCCTGTGGTCATCCTGCAAGCCCTGTAAGAGACGCTGCCAGTAAACATTTGGTACAACATCTAATACCAACCGCCCAGATGTCCAGCAGGGGATGAACGGGTGAACAAAACGTGGTCTCTCATACAAAAATATTGTTCAGCCACAAAAGGAATGAAGGGCTGACACAGGCTACAACATGGATGAACCTTGAAAACGTTATGCGCCCTGGCCGGTGGCTCAGCTGGTTGGAGCACCATCCCATACACAAAAGGCTGCCAGTTCGATCCCCGGTCAGGGCACATGCTTAGGTTGCGGGTTTGATCCCAGGTCAGGGCATGTATGGAACGCAACTGATTGATGTTTCTCTCTCACATGGATGTTTCTCTCTCTCTCTTTCCCTTCGTCTCTCTCTCTAAAATCAACAAACATCTCCTCCCATGAGGATTAAAACAAACAAACAAAAACAGAAAAACTTATCATGAGTGGCAGGAGCCAGACACAAAAGGACACATACCATACGATCCCATTTAAATGAAATGTTCAGAACGGGCCACTCCGCAGAGACAGAAAGCAGACTGGTGGTTGCCAGGGTCCGCGGAGTGTCTGCTAATGGCTATGGGGTTTCTTTCGGGAGGTGGTTAGAACGTTCTGGAACTAGCTAGTGGCGGCAGCTGCACAACACTGTGAATGTACTTAATGACACCGAATTGTACATTTTTAAGTGGTTAAAATGGTAAATTTTGTGTTATGTGTGTTTTACCACAATTAAATATATATCTAATGTGAGACAAAAACACTCAGCCAGTGCCTCACACATGGTCCCCACTCAAGAAACCAGCCCTGACTCCCATTAACTTTCCAAATGCCACTTTCTTTCTTGCTCAGACATGTTCAGAATGTCTGCTCATTGGGGACCTTTTTAAACTCTTAATAAAGGAAAACACAATGAGTAGCATTGCGCAGACAGAGAAAGACAGGCTCAGGACCCAGCTCCATCAAGGGGCAGCCCCAGCCAGGGTGAAGCCTGTCATGGGAGACACGTCTCAGTCCCCCCCCCGAAGTCCCCCCACCTCCGCAAGGCAATCCCTGGGCGGGACTTCCCAGCTCTAAACCTCAGTGCCTCCGTCTGGAAAAGGGGGCTGTTAACAGAGCCACCTCACAAGTCGTGGTGAGGCCTGAAAGAGAGGATTCACAAATAGTGTGTTTGGCTCAATAAATCCGGGCCAGCAAGTTTAATGACACCCAAAGCTGCAGTTTCGTGAGCAGTTTCTAGGCGCCAGGCACCCGCTCCGTGTCTTACGTTGTCTGTGCCCCCACACAGGTGCTGACCACATCCACGCATATCGCTGCTCCCATCACAGTGGTTCTTGGTGGATCCCCAACCGCAACCCAGGTTTCTTGACCCCGATTGTTAGCTTTTCCCCAAGTGAGGCCCCCAAGGCAGCCGCATCAGCCCGTTGGGGGAGGCGCTTAATAAAAACGCAGACACTCGGGCAGCGCCCCTGACCCGCTGGCTGCTCTCGAATCTCCTAAACGTGGCTGGACGTTTGCATTTGCATTTTAACTATCTTTTCAGGTGAGTCAAGTTTCGCACTTAAGGGGCCACCTGAGGACAAGGGGACCTCCTCCAGGGGAGGCCCTGGCATCCCGAGAGAGCCCCGTGGCCAAGCAAACGAACCCAATTAGCCTCCAAAAGAGGAACAGAGGAGAGGCAAACAGCAGCCGAAATAACCCTCCTGGGGTCCACTTCCCTCTCTCTCTGTCTCTGATGCAAGCTCTAACACCTATGGCTGCTAATTGGGGTGACACCACCTGGGGCCTGTGGGAGGGCTCTCAGGAAGCCACCGGGCTGCAGTGCCACCTTCATCAGCCCCTGACACCCATGCAACATTCCAACCATCAGCGATTCCAGACCATCCAGCCCATAGCTCCTGCCACGTTCTAACCAAACCAGGGGCCCCCGTTTTCAAGCCATCCCAAGGGCCTCGGTCTCACCTACGGAGCAGTCTAGACCCTCTGCTCCTGCACAAGCTTCGAGGTGGCCCTCACCAGGAGATTTCCCCAGGCTTCCCTCCTGCCCCCGGATTCTGGCACATCATAAAGCGGCTTGGGGTTCCTGTGTTTTATGAGCTCTGAATCAACAGGGCGCTGTTGGTTTAACCAGTTTGGGTGTTTACTTTCGCCAGCAACAGTGGCTGACGGGGAACAGAGTCGCAGTGGCCAGGCCCCACGAGGGAAGGTCACACAGGCGCGGGGTCCTCCCAGCTGGCCTGAGTCGGCCTGGACATGGGACGTTACTGCCTCCCTGTCTGCAGTTCACTCAGTCATAGGGGTGCGTGGCCAAGAATTACAGTCTCCCCAAGAGAGACAGAAGAGGCTGGTCAGGAAAATTCGTTTATGCAGAGAGGGCGAGTTCTGCTAATAAGAGCAAATAATTACATTTTAGAGAGTGCCTTCAATTCCAGGCTCTTCATACCTACATTTTTGTTTATGTTGCAAAATACACATGCGACGAGGCAATTTAGAGGGGTGGGTCAAGCTATGGATGGTGCCAGGTGAATGGCCAAGGTCAAAGCCCAGCTCAGTGACATCCTAACTTTGGGACCTTGGGAAAGTCACTTAATCTGTGCTTCTTTTTTCACCTTTAAAATGGGAAAACTCATGGTTCCAACCTCAGAGGGCTGTTTACAGATTAAATGAGCTAATGCATAGGAAGTGTGTGGTACCTTGTCAGGGCTCAATGAATGTTATGTTTATTTTTTATTGCTAAACTGCAGGAGGTCACAAAGCAGGAATTATTCCCACTTTGGAGGTGAGGGCACGGAGTCTCCCAGAGGAGACGGGATGTGTCTGAGAGCTCACAGCCAAGTCAGGCCGAGGGGTAGAATGTGAGCCCAGACAGTGGGATTCCACTACCTCAAGGGGCCCCTTCTCAGTAAAACGGAGGAGGACCCAGTGGGAAAGCAGCCGGCCAGCCTCGGCAAGAAGGGTCCTCCCTTCGCTCTCATTCTGGCTCCCACGCTCCCCGCCCCTGGCCGCAGCGCTCCAGCTGCTGTAAACCTGTCTTGTCTCTTCGTCAGGCCCCTGTCCTTGGCTGTGAGCCTGGCCCCGCTGCGCCTGGCCTGGCCTAGAATACCGTGCTGACTCAGGTCTCGCCGGGGAGGGGCCCTGAGCAGGGCCAGGGGACAGGCCCCTGAGGCCCTCACCCCCACCCTGCCCATTCCTGAGTCTTCCCTGGAAGTGGGAGAGTTTGGTCAGAGGAAACCAGCCCCTCCCAGTGGGGGGGTCCCCTCTGTGAGGGACCTGCCAACATTCACACCGTGGGCGCGGGGCGCTGGGCGCGGGGTGCGGGGTGCGTGAATGCACAGGGTCTGCAGGGCCTGAGACCACCTGCCAGTCTGCACAGCACCACGCCCTGGGCAGGAGCTACCATTTTTCTCTCCTGATGAGAGGGTTACTGAACCATTCCACCGTGCTGACGGCCAGCCCTGCCACATATTCCTGCATGTCTCCACATAACGAGTCCTTCCTGAGGGCTCCATGAACCCCCATTTGACTGCGAAGCTGCCAAGGGACCCAGGACTCGGGCTTTACACCCAGTTCTCTGCTCCATCCCTGGCCAGCGTGTGACCACAGCAAATCACCTAACCCTGCGGAACCTCCACCCGCAGGAACGGAAGCTCCCAGAAGGCAGCATTTCACACCTCCAACGCTCGCGGGCACAGGTCGGTGGCCAATAAATATTTCTGAGTGAATGGCTGAGTCTTCTGAGACTCCGATGAGGATGGAGCAAGTTCATACATGTGACAGCCAGGCAAACCGAAAGGCTTCCATAACGGGTGGGTCTGCCTTCCTCGGCCCTGCGTAACTAGCTCTATGATCAGGAACCCGTGTCAACCAGCAGAAAAGCCACCCCAACCCTGGGCTCCCCCAAACCCAGCTCCTCTGCCGTCGCCCGCAGCCGACCCACTGCAGGGCCAGATAGCCATCAAGATGTCTTCTCAGCAGCAGCGTGTGCTGACTACCTGCCCACTTCCCTGAAACAATTTGTGTGTGTTACACTCCCACGCCTGCCTGCTGCTGCCTGGGCCCTGCTCTCTCAGCAGCGACAAAGTGGCAAAGTAGGTGTGTAACATCTACTCTGCGGAGCTACAGGGGCGGGCTGCCAGCAGGAGAGTCTGAGACACGTCCCAAGAGAGGTTGTTCTGCTGGGATGAGATCGGTACTATTCCTATTTCTAGTGAATGGATGGGGAAACTGAGGCCCTGGGTGTTAAGTAACTTCCCCAGGACTGAACAGCCAGTAAGTGCCCGAGGCAGAATTCGAACCCAGGTGCACACTCCTAATCGCCACTCTAAACAATGGACCTCACACCACATACAAAATTTAATCCAAAACAAATTGTATCGCTAAACCTAAAAGCCAGAATCAAAAAGCTTCTAGAAGAAAACAGAAGAGAATATCTTTGCGAAGAATATCTTAGGCAGAGATTTCTTGGCAGGGGGTGCGGTGGGGGACGTAAAGAACACTAATTCGGAAAGAAAAGAAAATGACAAATTAGACTTCATCAAAATGAAACATTGGTGTCCACAATAAGACACAATTAAGAAAATTAATAGGCAAGCCACAGACTGGGGGGAAATGTTCATAATACGTATATCTGACAAAGGACTCGTATTCAGAATACGAAAAGAACTACTGTCTATCAACGATAGAAATAAGAGTAACTCAACAGAAAACGGACAAAAGCTTTGAGCAGACACCTTCCCTAAGAAGACTTACAGACAGCCAACAGGCACACGGATTGGATCCCAGAAGCTTCGTCGTCAGGGAAATGGAAATTTTGCCTATGCACAAGGAGATACCATTTTACATTCACTAGAACGGCTGCAATTAACAAGACTATCGAAACCAAATGTTTGTGCGGGTGGGGAACGCTCACACAATCTCCTGCAGAGTGAAAATACAAAAATCGAAACATGTACCTTCCCTATAACCCAGCCGTTCCATTTCAGGGTGCTCAGCCGAGGGAGATAAAGTGCCTGTCCACAAAAGGCCTTCAGCCAGACTGTTCACAACAGCCTCATCCGTGGTACTCAAACCCCAGAAACAACCCAAATGTTTACCAATGGGAAGTAAACACTGGTTACACTCGTACAATTGAATATCATTCACGTGGTAACAGCAACAGATCACAAAGACACCGGCGGAGCACAGGTGGCCGCAGGCCAGAGAGGACATGCTGTGTAAGTCCACTAAATGGCATTCTAGCACAGGGAAAGCCACCCTACGGGCACAGGAATTGGATCAGAGGTGGGCCTGGGGGTGGGCGGCTGGGATGTGGCACTGACTGAGGGTAGTGGGGACTCTCGGGGCCCAAGGGCGTGCTCTGTGTCTTGTTTTGAGTGGTGATGACACCGCTACAGACATTTGTCCAAAGCCATCGAACCGAAGAGTCACAGCCTGTGCAGTTCATTGTATCTTAATTAACTCCCCGCAGAACCTATTTCTGTGGAGAGAGCGAAAGGACCATGTGAGAAACCCATTTTCTGGTCCATGCCGTGTCCCTACCCCCCAATTCCTGCAAAATGAGGAGAGGGAGTGCCCACGCTGTGCCCTGAGTGGGCAGGGCCTGGTGGAAACCTGCTCTAGCCATTTTTTGAAATGGGATGAACAGAGACCCCCCTTTGCAGAGGACCCACGCGGGTAGAGAGGTATTTGCACCTACAGACGCCTCTGTCACAGCTTCTCACTGCCTTTCTGTCCTGCCAGGCAGCCTGGAGACACTTGTTTTCACACTCTTTTTTTTTTTTTTTTTTTTTTTTTTACAAACATTCTATGTGCAGACGGCCCTGGCTAACCCCTGATGGTCCCTACCCTGTGAGGTCAGAGGTCAGGGCAAAGCATCTTCCTCAAAAGGCCTCAGATGAGGAAGAGTTAACCAAGTGATGGAAAGAGGGGTGGGGCAGAGAGGGCAGCAAAGGCAAGGCCAGGGTCTTAAACTCTGCCCCACCTCAAAATCCTTGGGGGGGTTAGGGAGGGAGGCTCTAAGAGTCTCCACGCAGACCAGCCAAATCAGAGGCTCTGCAGTAGAATCTGGGCATCATTTTTTTTTTTTTCCAAAACTCTCTAAGTGACTCCCAGTTTGAGAACCAGTGATCTGGATGGAGGTGACCGAATAAAGAAGGAAAGCCTACAAGTCACAGGAAGATCCTCGTGGATGCAGGAACCGAGGAACAGGGAGGAAAGTGAAGTCAAGAAATGTGGCTGAGAAGTTGTAGTAAGCGTAGTGCCTCCACCAAAACCCCCATCCACCCAGAACCTCGGAATGCAGTCTCATTTATTAACAGGGCTTTTGAAGATGTAAACAAGGATGGAGATGGAGTCACCCGGGATCAGGGTGGGCCCTAAATCCAATGACGGTGTCCTTAGAAGAGACAGGAAAGGACTCACTGAGAAGCAGGCCATGTGAACACGGAGGCAGAGACTTGAGTGGTGTGTCTACAAGCCAAGGGGCCCTGGGGCCGGCTGGCCACCGCTGGGAGCTAGGAGAGAGACGTGGGACAGAGTCTCCCGCACAGCCTCGGGAAGGAACCAACCCTGCCCCCACTTCGATTCCAGGCTTCTGGCCTCCGGATCTGTGACGGAACACATTTCTGTTGCTTTAAGCCTTCCAGTTGGTGGCCATTGGTTATGCCACCCCTGGGAGACTCACGCAAGAGGGAAGCAAGGACTCAGCCGCCCCGGGGCATGTGGAGTTGAAGCTGGGCACAGGGAGGGGGCCCAGTGTGAGGGGGAGCAGTGCCCCGTTCCAAGGCGACCAGGAGAGGGAAGGCCAGGCGACAGCTGCAATCCGTGGGTCGGGTCGTCTGGCTGTTGGAGATGATAAGTCTGTGCCCTTCTGACCTCTCCCACGTTCTTAGAAAAGTGGGCGGCAGGGCTATCTGCCTGGAGTGGGAATGGGGTGACGGCAGCGTCCAGAGCCGAGAAGACTGGGAGGGTTCAAAATACTCTCTCCTGAGAGTAAGCAAGGGGACTCAAAGTATCTCCTTGGCCACACGGAAGATCTAGTGACATGGGAGGCGCTCGGCTGTGCAAAGGTGAGACGTGACCTCTGGCACGCTGGCCTGCAAATGCAGAAAAGGAATCTGCACATCTAGCAGGTAAGTCCACCTTCCAGACAGTGGCCTCCAGTAGTTTGGTCAAGCCTGTTCTACTAGACTCGGAGAACCCGCCCTTGATCCCTCAGATGTTACACAGAAGATGCCTGCAAAGTAAATAAGTTAGCCTTGCAAATAAGTGCCAGCCCACAGACTGTTTCTCTTACCCACTCACTCTCCCCGAGGGCTACGCACAAAATCAATGAGTCAGTAAATATTCCTTGGACACATACTGTGCCAATCCATGTGATGGACTAATTATCAACAGATATTTACGAAATATCTCCTGAAGGATTGCACAGTAAGACAATTAGTCAATAAATACTTATAGAACTACCAGGCACTGGTCTAGAAATGAGGACAAAGAAGAAAATGAAAGTCACAGAAGATTCTGGGTGAAAGAAATAGTGGCCAATTGGTAGCTCAATGTGGTATTGCAGGAAAGAGTGGTGTTCTAGAAACCAGAAGAAGACGGCATTTCATAGAACTCGAAGGCTGGAGACTCTGGGCTATCTCCCTCCGGAATAAAAATGAGTGACTCACTTCACCAAGAAAGTCTCAGTTTCCTTATCTCTCAAAACGAGGTAGTTGAATCAGCCAAATGCTTTCTCAAAATTAAAAAAAAAAAGAAAACAAAAAAACCCTAAATTCAAGGCTCAAACAACTTTTTAATGCCCGGAAGTTCTTGCTGGAGATGCTTGTGGTTCAGTGATGATCCTTACAGCCACAGATTGATACAAAATAAGTTGACTTGAGGGACCCAAAGATGGAGAGAAACAAGGACTCCCGTGTATGGTCCTTCCTGAGGCCATCTGTTCCCCACCTTGCTAGTAACCACAGCCCCATCCTGGAGAGTGAGTCACTTGCCAGAAAAGGGAGACCTTATCTTCTCAAAAGGCCCCAAATCACAGAGGAAGAGCCCGAGTTTCCTTCCCAAGACATCTTCAGATGTTTGCAACCAAGGCCAGGGTGGGGCAGCCACCATGACTAGCACTCAGAGGACAGGGGTGGGTCTGCCGGGTAAAGGAGGGGAATTCCAGTGTTTCTGAGATGCTGGTTTTCACACTTGTCTTCCCTTGTGGTCTTCCTTTTCTGACATCGGAGCACAGACTCACCACCACATGCAGCCCGACCCACCTCTTGACTCCCAAGGCTGGAAGAAATCAGAGAGCTTCTTCTTCCATTTCCAAAAACCCACCAAGACCAAGTTCTGGCTTCTCTCTCAAAGAGGGTCCATCCACTCTCCCTGCTGGCTTCTGATCCTAAGGGCCAGTCTTTCTCAACCCTTTCTGCATAAAATATTCATGCTGGCCCTTTACTCATTAGTATCTCATTAAGGGTACCTTCAATTAATCAAAGCCATGTACAGGTTTTATCTGTTCCCAAGGAGCACTTTGAATTTGTTGCCACTTTTTAAAATCAGGAGACTTTGCCCTATCTTAAAAAGTTAGAAGAGCCGGTCACAATGAGTCTACATTCCCACGTGGACAAACTGTCTGGAGTTGAGTAACAACAGCCCATTTAGATGGGGAATGTGCCTTTCTGGTCCCCAGTCTCCGCCACTCCCTATTGCTGCCCACTTGGCCCACTTTACTCATTTCTGTGGCTTCCCCAGCCTCTATAGGAAACTGACTTTGTGACACCTAGTTATGGTACAGTGCCCAATAATAGGGAAAAAAATCTGAAACATAATGGAATATGGAACGTGATTATAACAACATAAAATTCTTAAAAGAGGTTAAGAAGATAATATAAACAGCTTTTGTTTCTGAAAAAAAATGTTCACGTTTTTGTTCTTTAGGCTCTTAAAAATGATTTCTAACCTCTCAAAAACTGGACAACGAGCTTTGCCCCTCCCACTGCAAAACCAACAACAGAACTTGCAAAAAGCACCTAAGAATGAGCTTGAAGCAGCCGCTTCTTTCAAAGCCGGAGAGAAATGAGCCCGGTTTCCGTCTGGAGCCCTTCCCATGGGCAGGTCTTAGCCACTGCAGACTGGATTCGGAAGCCCTTCTGCATCTTTGTTTGGGTGTCTTTATTTCTACCAGGCTGTAGCTCGTTGAGGACAGAGAAAACGTCTCGCTCATTTGCAGACCCCCCAGCATAGCACTGGACACCAGGGGAATTCTCAGGAAACCACTCGGGGTGGGCTGAGGGTGACGGGGGGGGAGCGTGGCTCTCAGGTGCCCCAGCTCTCGTTGAAATCCCGACCCTGCCGCGTTCTCGCTGTGTTACCCCACCCCCCCATCTCCCTCCCTCCTCTTCTACAAAGTGTGCATCACGACAGGCGCCAGCTATGACCAAGGCTGGCTGTGAGTCTTCAGGAAGCTATAAAGCTCGGCGAGCAAGGGCCACGGTGACATCGCTGCTATTCTTACCGCAAGAACAGCAGAGGAGAAGAACAAGAGGGCGCGGTGTGCAGTGAACTCCCTCCAACTACATCCACCCCTTGGGAGACCCAGAACAGCATTTATCCATCTCCAATCCTCTAAACAGGGCTGTAGGCTACTCATTAGCTGTATTATTTTTTAATTTCCTGTGAGGCTACAAAACCCTCCACAGAGTAAATAGAAGCAGAGAGAAACCCTTAAATGTGCTCTGGCTCTGGCCCCTTTGGCCCGTGTGGGTCCTGTGTATTCTTGCCCTGGGTGCCTTGCCGCTGCGGGGGCGGCACGGTTGGGGGGTGGGCAGTGGTGTGCTGTGAGGTTACCCACAGTCCTGCTTCCCAAAGAGCCAACTTACAGCACTCGATGGGGTTCGATGCAGTCTGCAGGGAGATGATCCTCCCACTGGCCTCTGGGATGTGCACCCGGAAGACCAGCCTGACCCGCGTGTTCTTCCTGCCGATGTCAGTCTCCCCTTTGCGCAGCTCGATGTCCGCGTTCCTCAGCTTCAGGATGCCTGCGCAGTCGATGCTGCCGGGAGGTTGAAAACCCCACTTAAAACCGAGCGCCTTAGTGAGCAGGAGGGATCACCCACAAAATCACCTTTGTCAGGTTAGCCAAATAGTTCTTCGGCCAGACACAGGAAGAAACGGCAATATCCTGATAAATATGCCAGCTGGGGAGTCACACCAGGCGCGGGTAAAACACCTGTGAAGTCACTGGAGAACTCCCAGTGGAAATTACTGCTCTGGGGAGGCTTTTCATGCCAACTTTTTGCCTCTCAAAGTATCTGAAAAACTCAAACGCACAACTGGCAAAAATTGCTTCTAGACTATTCCGTAGATACAACTAGTGTATCAGCATTAACATCTCAAATTTGATAAACGCACTGTGGTTACGCAGGAATGCATTCTTGTTCTTAGGATATGCACATGGAAGTACCTTTAGAAGTCCACAGGCATGATTTCTGCAACTCTCAAATGGTGCAGAAAAATGGAGAGAGTGATAAAGAAAACACGAAAAATGTTAACAACTGGCAAACCTGAGTGAACAGTATACAGGAGGTCTTTGTATGATTTTGCAGATTTTCTGTAAGTTTGAGGGGTTTTTCTTTTTTTCCTAAAAAGCTTTTTTTGACTCCAACACATGGGTGCGATGATTCCCAAATGTTAGCCACACGCAAATTACTTGGTGCGTTTTGACCTCTCTGCATCATTGTTTAATAATTTTCTTTAGGTCAACTAAATCGTTTAAATGTAAATGCATTTAGTCTCATCCCAACCAACATAATCCAAAGATGCGTAAGTATTCTTCCTCCCAATACACATGAAAAACATCTAGGTAAAGACCTGTCCAAATAGACACTTTTAAAATAGTGATCTCTCTGGGTCCATCACAGGCTGGAACCACCATCCCCTGCTGCTCCCACCAAGTCCCCTCCCCCAAATCCCCGTCATGTGCCCCCCCCAATCCCCCTCAAGACCCACTGCCCTCAGCCCCAGTCCTTACGTTGCCCGCATGTTGTTTTTGGGCTCCAGCGGGATCTCCAGGACTTTGGTGTTGCCCACAATCTTCTCATAGCTGGTGGTGGTGACGGTTTTTCCCGTGATCCGGTGTACCTGATAGAAGGCGTGGGGTTTGAGGATGCGCTCATCGGCTGTCCCAATGAAGATCTGCAGCCCCAGGGGCTTGTTTTCCATGTAGCCATGGAGCTGGGGGGAGAGAGAACAAAATCAAATTATTACAGCGCCACTGACGTGCAGGGTGTGGTGGTGAAGTTGAGAAACAGAAAGATCAGGCAGCAGAAAGGACACACGATTGCTGCTCCATCTGGAGCAATGGCGATTGGGACGCGACCTTGATGCCCAGCCAGAGGGGACCGTTTCAATAAGATACAGGGATCTTCTCTATATTGAAAAATTAAGCAGCCATAAGAAAAAACGTGGTAGATCAGAATTTCATTTATGAAGAAAGAGCCAGAAACTATGCTTCAGTGGCAGTTGGGGGGTGTCCAGGGTGGGGGGAATTTTGCATGGTAGTGAGGATAGAAAATAATCAGAAGAGATAAACCTGAGCTCTTGACAATGGTTGTCTGGGAAGGGGAAGACCAGAAGAACCAACTTCCGCTTTTTCCATGCCTGCATGGCCATGAACAAGTTTGAATTTGTAACTTAAAAAAAAAAAACAAAAAACCACCAAGGCAAAAGTACCAACATCTAAGTCAAAAGAAAATGAAAGCCTGGAAGAAAAGTGTACAACACAGAGCAGACAAAACATGAATACACAGAATATAGAAAGAAGGCCTGCATGTGAGTAACTCAAGGACGCAACTCCCCCACCATCCTATTTAAAGCCGAGTGCCACCCCCACGTGGCTCTCCCTACCTCCTTCTTTTCCTTCTTATCCCATCTAACATATTTCCTCAATTCCTTTTGTTTAGGTCTTCCCCCCACACCTCAGCTATCACCACTTTGGGGGCAGGGTTGTCTGTTTCTTCAACTTGCCACAAAATCCCTAGCACCTAGAATACTGCCTGGCGCAGGGCAGACATCTAGCACCTATTTGCTGAGTGAATTAATGAAACTATCCACCAGAAAAAATGAGCAAGCGATTTGAACAGGCAATTCACAGAAAAACAAAGAGCCACTGGCATAGAAAAGATACTCAGTGTGACTTGTAAACAGGAAAACGCAAGTTAAACCACCATGAGATGCCATTTTTCACCTTTAGATTGGCACACATGTATGTATTTGATCATATCAAGTGTTTTGCAGGCTGTGGGGACACCGGCACTGTCATGCAGCTGATAGGAACAAACTGCTATAACTATTTTAAAGAGTGTTGGAGTGACAGCTGCTAAAACTAAAAATACATACTCCCTATTACCCAGTAATTCCATTTCTCAGAATGTTCCCCAGCAGAAATAAATATTGTGCCTGCAGGAGAGATACACAAATGTGTTTACTATGAAAAAAAAAAAAAGGACCAATAAATCAATAGGCTTAGAGGCAGTATGAGACTTTCAGAGTATGAAAGACTGCAACAATTCACAAATAATAATAAGGTAGAGATCTATGGGCTGGTCTAGAAAGATCTAAGACATCCTATTGAAAGGGAAAAGCAATTTGTAGAAAAATATGGGTAGTATGATACAACTTCCTTTCAAAATGCTGAATCTTTTCAATCCACCCTTTTATATACATGTGAACGCCACAGGAAAAGATGTAGAAGGATGCATTCCAAACTGAGCACACCATGATCCCTTGTAGGGATGGGGGAGGAGATCAACATTAAGAATCTCGGTCAGAGGACTTCCAATTTATTCACAATGTTATAGGAAGAATATATTCCTGGAAACTTATGTAAATTAACATGGGTTTTGAAAAATACATAAAGGAAAAATTTGTATTGAGCTGAGAGTTTGAAGATGGGTTCCTGTCTTGCTACTTCCCAGCTGAGAAACACTGGGCAAATCACTGAATCCTTTCCTGCAAAGTAAGGAGGACTGTGCTGTAACTTGTCATAGTTGTGGGTCACTAGCCACCACTGGCTGGTGGCCACGGTTGTGGGCATCACACACATGGAACACTGTCGTCATCAAGGGAAGATCTATTGGACAACGCTGGCCCAGAAAGACGGAATTCTCTCCTCCTCGTCTACAAGCTACACAAAGAGCTGAGCTGGAAATGGAGCAGAGCCAGGTGACCACCTTTTTTATAATCTGCGAGGCCGACGCCCATGACATGTACCTATGTGTCTGACACACACCCAAGAGGCACCCTGGGGCCAAGACGGAAACCCAAGTCAGGGCCTCTTATCTTTCTCCTCCATGCAAATGGAAGAACAGGACACTGTTCTCGGTGGCAAAAATCAAAGGCAGGAGGACAGGGTTGAGAAGAGATTTTGTTTGCACTTCGCATTTGGAGCCAAGATAAATACGTTTCCTCATCTTGCCTCCGGGATTTATTAGGAATTGGTAAACACAGCATCACGTGTGCAGAAGAACGTAGGCAGATAGTGCGCCCCGATGCTCTGAGGTCCCTTCCTCCTCTTGCAACAGAAGAGAGGAAATTGCAGGCGGAGTGTATTCGTGGTAATCATCCAGGGAACACCTGCAGATAAAATCTGTCATGTCCCCGCAGCCCCACCTGAATCCAGCTACCTCTGTCCCCTCCCCTGATGGCACACGTAGTCAACACCCACATTTGCCTCTCCCTGGAGTGACTACCACTGCCCACTAACTGGCCTCTTGCTGCTCTTTCACAGAACAGCCCAGTGATCTTTTAAAAATACAAATCAGGCCGTGATGCTCCTCAGCTTACAAGCCTCCAAAGACTTCCTGTGGCCTTAGAATAAAATTGAAACTTATGCCATGGTCTGTGAAGCTTCAGAGAGCCCAGCTTCTCTCTTCTCCCTCCACCCCATTAGGCTCCTGCCAATGCCAGTCATCCTTCTGGTCCCCAAGCATATCAAGCTCCACGTGACCTCAGGGCCTTTGCACAGCCATCTCCTCGGCTTGGAATAGTCTCCCACAGATACGTTTAGTTCTTGGATCTCCAAGTCTTTCTGAAACCACATTATTTACACACACCCAGAGCCAGAGCCAGTTCTTTCAGCCCTGCAAGAGCCCACTGGTAAATTTTTAGGAATTTTCAGAGCCAGTTGACATTATTTTGGTAGCTTGAAATCTGCCATGGTAGGAATATTTACACCACACAAATTGGCAAATGCTACAAATCTGGCTCACTTCCCCCTCCAAGGTTGCATGTCAAGCATTCACTAGCACACCGCTGGAACAGTTGCGTCTTTACCATCTGAAATTTTCTTGTTAGTTATTTATTTGCTTAGTGTCTCTCTCTCGCACCTGAACATGAGGTTCACGGTAGCAGGAACCTTGTTTATTTTGTCCAAAGTGATCGATATGCATGGTGAATGAATGATCACCACTACCACCAACAAATGCAGCAGCGAAGTGTCCCCTTCTCTCAGGCCAGGCCCCGCACTCAACGTCTTACCAGTACTCTAACAACTCTAGGGAGGGCGCGCCCATGTTACAGGTGAGGAGACTGAGGCTTGCAAAGGTCAGGCCACTTGTTCCAGTCACTGCTGTGAGCAGAGGGCTGAGCCAGGTTGTGAACGCCGGCTCTTCCAGGCTCCGAGTCCACACCCTTCACTGACACACCCTGCACGTCCCTGGCCTCTGCTCTATGTCCCTGCGCTCTGATCTATGACTACAGGCCAGAGAGTGCCGGTCGGGCCCTCAAAGGAAACATAAGAAGTGCTCAATTATAAGATCGAGAGTGTTCTTCCTGCTGAACAAGAGAGAGGAAAAGGGAGGTGGAGAAAGGAAGGGAAATAAACGGCAACCAAAATATATGCACATAGAGTTGTCCCTTGAGAGCGACACCCTTCTCCTTTAAGGAGGACCACCCTGGGCTCCAGAGCAGGCCCTGGAGGGGCTGAACTAGCTGGCACACAGTGAGCAGGTGGAACCCGCCCCACCTTGGTCAGTGTCCCCTCCCCCGGTAACACCAGGGAGGGGGTGAGACAGCAGAAAGAAGAAAGGACTTCCCATGTGGTTGGATGTGCATGGATCTCAAACCTCGCTCTGCTCCGTAGTAGCTGCGTGCCTTTGGAGCAGGGACCCCCCCACGCTGAGTCTCCATCTGCTCCTATAAAACAGGGACATCACCTCCCACACCCCCGGGCTCTTCCAAAGATGGAATAAGACAGCCTCTGAAGGGCCCCAAAGCACAACACCCAGTCGGTGCCCGTGAGACGAGAATTTTCCTTGTCATCAGAGGATGATGCAAATCAGTACGAGGAGGCGGTATCGCAGGACGGAATGGGAAGGTGAAGAATAAACCTGAAAGTCCCACCAAGTGAAAAACAACCCAAAACATCCTCCTGGGTGGCGAAGGCCAGGCACCAGCCCCGGTCCCCAGAGTGGGCCGCTCAGACGCCAACGTGAACACTGGGCGACGAGACCGCGCGCGCATCCTGCACGCAGAGAGCGGTTTCCCTCTGCCCGCCACCTCTCCTGCCCTGGAAGGCGCTAGAAGGGGCTCAGGCCCTGACTGCTCAGTGTGCTTATTCTGGAAGGGCCTTCAGCTCTCTGAAGATTTGGTACAAAGCTATTTACTGGCTTCTCCAAAAAAATGAGTGATCCAGGTCTGGCAAATACCACACGATGGCTTGGGATGGCGAGGTCCCAAACGTCCTGTTGTCCCCATTTTAGGGACACCTTGGTCCGAGGACCTCTCTCCAGTCTCCTCCAAAGGTGAGGTCTTCTCAAGGGCGTGGGCAAGCAGGGTTGCCTTCCAGCCCCAGCAGGTAGCAGCTGCAACCTCCGGGCTCAAGGTCAGCCGGTCTCCAAAGCAAAAGAGGCTCCACTTCCCACAGCCGAGGGGAGAGGGAAAGTTTCCTGCTTCTTGGAACCTCCCAGGCTGTCAGCCAGGTTCCCAGACGCAGGGGTGCTTCTGTTGCACCTTAGGAGGGCTGATGCCAGGGCAGGGATGCACACAGCTGGTTGACTCTGCACGGCCGCGCTCCAAGGAATGCAGGGCGCTCGATCCCTTTTCTGGGTGAGAAAGCTGAGGCTCTGAAGGGAGACATGCCCTGCCTGTGACCCTATAGCTCACAAGCCATCGGGTGGGACCCCAAGGATGAGGGGATAGTTGCTTCCTCTGTGCCACAGCTGACCCCTGACTCAGAAAACGGTCACCTCTCCAAAGTCTGGACGGTGCGGGATGAGACAGGTGGGCCCGCCCCTCCAGCGCAGCAAGAGCGAGCCAGAGGGGAACATCTCAGGGATCCACAGCGCCACAGAGAGAGCTCATCCGACCACCCTGCCCCAACCTCCCGCTCTGCCCACTCTTACCCTGTTGCACAGATTAAAGGCATTGGCATTTGTTGATTCTTGCTTTTCCTTGGTCTTGTTACAAAAGTTGACAAGGGTTCATTCATCGCAGGAAAAAATAGACAATATAAAAATACAGAAATGACACAGAAAATACTCCCCCCAAATAAGTATCTCAGGGTACGTCCTTCCAGATTTTTCTTCTAGGCACATGGATAAACATACTTGGGATCCTACTGCTCATATCGTTTCCACTTAACAATAACAGTAGGACCATTTCCCCTCGCTCTTAAGTCTTGTTTTATGAGACAATCTCACGTGACAGCCTAGTATTTCCCAGCACACAGACCGGCAGAAGGTGAGGGAGGTGCCCTTGGCGCCTGATTTAAGGAGGCACTGGATCCCAGGGTCATGCAACGGCAAGGTGGGCACCTGAGAGTAAATTCTGCTCCCCCCTCTCTCCCCTACCCACCGTGTGCCTCACGTGGCCCTCCAGGTCACAGTCCTGGGGGTTCCACCCTAGGTACGACCAGAGTTTCATCTTACCACTACAGTGGGGCATTTAGGTGGTTTCAGACTTCCCCGTTACAGGCAGTGAGAACTCTGGTAAATGAACCTTCCCCGAGCACAGTTTCTCTATCAACTCTGCCCAGAGCTTTTTAAACACTCTCAGATGGACGGCGCTGCCACCAAATCCAGAAACGTGGGACTGATTTTCAAAATGGCAACGGGCCAAAGAAACTGTTTCGAATTTTACTAAAATCAAACTTTAACAATGTTAAGTAGCATTTTTTTTTGTTGTTGTTGAATTTGGAATATTAGGAAATTGGTATCATCCTCAAAGATTTCACTCTGAAAGAACAGAAAAGCCCCTGGGCGTGTTTTATTGCAGTTCCCCATTGCCACAGAGCGCATAGAGACACGGTCTGTACAGACACACATGGGTCCCAGATTTAGCCTGTATTTTTGGATGCAAAAGTCCCAGAACATACCTGCCACCCCAGCCCTATGCCCGTCCCTCACACATGTGTGCACGCGTGTGCACACACGCATCAGGGAATCTAGTTCATCGTTTTTCTCTCATCTCCATCCTCCCAACAAGCCTTCCATATTCCGCTAATGAGCACATGTTAATAACTTCATTGAAAATCCCAGTTCTTGGCACCTCCCCCTGCCTCCCGCCACATTGGACGCATCTCAAAGTCCTGTCAATCCTGCTTCCTCAAGTCCACTCTCGCCTCCTCCATCACTTCTTCCTTCCTGAAAACAACTGTCCAAGCTACCACCATTTCTCTCTGGAAGGGTTTCCCTGCCTCTCCTCTAGTCCTCACCCACCGTTGTCCATCCTGGACCAGAATGACCTTCAAATTCAGTTGGCCTTCAATCAACTACTCTCAGCTCCCATTGGCTACGAGGCCCTGCGTGACCTGGCCACGCCCCTCATCACATCCCATCCCCTCCCCACATTCTTCTCTGTGTCTGGTTTTTCAGGAACAATCCCCCTCCCTCCTCTTCCTCCCCCGCTTTTTTCCTCATTAATTCCTAGTTATACTGAAGAGCGTGGCTCAAATATTATTTCACAAGAAAATCTTTCCTTGCTTCCCAGATGAGGCGGGGCCTGGGGCCTCCCGGTACTAGTCTTCTTTGTTGTGTTTGTCATTAACTGCAAGATATAATTAGTTACCCAATTAGCCATTGCATGTCTGCCTTTCCATTTTGTTACAGTTCTATGAATTCTTCAACTGCCCTTTACAGAAGAGGAAACTGAGGCTCAGAGACGCAAGGCTGCCGACCAGGCAGGCGGCGGGGCAGGGCTCTGAAGCCAGGCCCGGCTGCAGGAGGAATGCTTCCGTCCTCTGCTCGGGGGGACCCACGCAAAAGACCACACGGGTGCCACCCAGGCAACACTTGACCTGGTTGAAATATGGACACATAAGAGCAGAGTCTGCGGAAATAGGTTCCTCCCTGATCCGTGGCAGGCAGTCCTGCAGTTATCGTTCCAATTTACGAATGTGCAACTCCCTTTCATGTTGTAGTCCCACCACGAGTGCGTGGGTTATTTTATGGCTGTCCCGGCACGAGGTGTGGAAACGGCTGAGGACAAGGTTATCCAGGCAGCAAGAGATTGGAGACGATCTAAAGGCCCATCAAAAGAGTTCTAGCTAAACCCCAGCCGGGTGGCCCCACCGCTTGGAGCATCATCCTGTCCACCAAAAGGTGTAGGTTTGATTTCTGGTCAGGGCATGTACCTAGGCTGCAGGTTCGGTCCCTGGTTGGGGTGCATGTGGGAGGCAACCAATCAGTGTTCCTCTCTCACATCCATTTTTCTCTTTCTCTCTCTCTCCCTTTCCCCCCAATCCCTCCCTCCCTTCCTCTCTCTCTAAAATCAATAAAACATATACCTAGGTGAGGATTTTTTTAAAAAAGAGTACCAGTAATGTCACTAGTGGTATGTTATGGAATATAATGCTGTGATAAAAAAGAATGAATATGCTAGGGGCCAACATGACAGTTAATATGAATGACACCCCCTGGAGGTGGGCAGTGAACAACCTGGGAATCCAAGGGAGCCTTTTTTACACTGATACAGAATATTCACCAAAATATACCACAACAAGCACAAATACATCTATTCATGTTAAGGGGGGGGTGTCTGTATGTGTGTCTAACCAAAATAAAATTTGAAAGTAGAAATCAGGCTCTATTAACAAACGTCCACTGGATTTGGCTCAGTCTCAGGGAGGAGCTGTGTTATACCAGGAGCTCCTGGTTGTAGTTCCCTGGACTACGACACAAAAAGTATTCTTCAACACAAAAATGATTTTCTGAAATGTGTAGCCTAACAAAAAGGAAAGCCAGAGCATTCACTTCAAGAAAGAGACCCTCCTCTGCTTTTCTCTTTATGAATCTTGACATTTCCCTAAAGGCCACAAGAAAGAAGACTAAGGCGAGGAAGGTGCAGATGCATGTGCGATCCCTCCTCCCGTTCTGAAAGAAGAGTGAAGCCCCAGGCCCCACCCACCACAACCCCAAGGGCGGGAGTTCAAGGTGGAGGGAGGCCTTCAGCAAAGGAAGAGGCCGGCCGAGGTGCCAGCGGGCTCCTTCCATTCAGGGTGTGGGCCTCTGTCTGTCAAAGAGAGAAGCAAACCACACACCACATCCAGTCGCAGAGCAAGCCTTGCTGCCTCGACGTTCAGAACCCATCCAGAACCGAACTGCTTCTCGCCAGCCTCACTCTCACCAGCGTGGTCTGACCTACCATCACCTCTTCCCTGACTGTTACAGGGAACAGTCTCCAGGCCTGTCTCCCGCCTGGACCATCGGAGTAGACCCCTCAGTGGGCCCGCCTCCCGCCTGCACTGGTGCGATATCCTCCTTCCTGGTCTCCCTGCTTCCATCGCCACCCACCTTGCCCCCTCCACCTGTATAGTCTTCTCTACACAGCATCTAGAATGTTCTTTTTTTATTTAAATAAGTTATTTATTTATTCATTTGTTTATTTATTTATCTTTAGAGAGAAGGGAAAGGAGAAAGAGAGGGAGAGAAACATCACTGTGTGGTTGCCTCTCACTCGCACCCCCAACTGGGGACCTGACATGCAACCGAGTCATGTGCCCTGACTGGGAATCGAACCAGCGACACTTGGTTCTCAGGCCGATGCTTAGAATGTTCTTTAAAAATGTGTTAGATCTTATTGCTCGTTGGCTCAAACTCCCCCCCCAAAACAAACATCTTACTCAGATCAAAAGCCATGGTCTATAAGGATCGGGGCCCCCTCTTTTCCATCTCCAGCCCTGCTCCCTCCTTCACTGCAGCCACACTGGCTTCATCCTCAAACGCATCCCAGGCATGCTCCTGACTCAGGGTCCCAACACGGAGTGGTCCCTCTGCTCGGGCTGTTCTTCCCCATATCCACAGGGCTCATCCCTTTCTCCACTAAAACCTTCCCCCGGATGACCCGATGGGAGAGGCTGTCCCCAACCATGACCCCAGTAGGGCACCCCTCTTCATGAGCCTCCTCTGCTTTACAGTGCAGCAGCTGTTAACCACCACCTGACATTGCCTCATAGATTTCTTTTTTGAACTTCTTCTGCCTCTCCCACTAGAACTTCAGCAGCTTATCTGTGTTGTTTACGGAGGCACCTGGAGTGTCTATGACGCCACGCAGGTGCTTGACTCGTGAGCAACCCTGCAGGGGGTGGGGGGGAGCTCAACAGCAGGGGCCTGAGCGGCTGCAATTGCCCCCACCCTCCCCTGCCCCGGGACGAAGAGCTGTTCTGCCGCCCACACTGGCTCTGCTCCAGCTCAGGCCATTGCCTTCCCGGCCCATGGCGACCCCCGTGCCGTGCCCAGCGTGGGCAGGCCGTGGCTGGCCACACGGCTGATACCTGGGCTGCCCTGTTCCAGAGGGGACAGCCTCTGCAGGGTGTGATGACAAAGGAGCCCCGTGTCTGCTCTCTGGCCCAAGCTGGGATCCCGCGGGCCGGAAGTGTCCCCGGCCTGGCAGAAGACCTCTGTGACCAGCAGTGAACAGATGCCCCGCCCCCCGCATCCAGATAGGGCCATGTTTTGAAATCACACGATGAGCCATCCAAAAAGAATTAGCCATTTCGCACAGGCTCGAAAACAAGTCAGTCTCTCTCGGTATTCTAAATTAAGAATCAAGTCATTCTATATTTCTCACATCACTGGAAATTAAAAACAGACATATCTACCGCACAGCAAGCACGCTCACTAAAGGGACGCTTGATGGCCTGGAGCACGCTAAATTTGTTTCCAATTACCATGTCCACATTTGAAACCCCGAGGAAGCCATAGAAAACCGTGTGGAGAGATCAGAGGCGAGGCCCGTTAGCCTAATGGGATTCAGGACCAAAGGCTGCACCCCAGCCCCCTCCCCCCGACAGCCTCCCCCAGGGGTCCTTGAACAAAGAAACTGGATCACTGGGCCGCACCTCCTCCAGTCGGGGTCGGGCCCACCAGCTTTCCCTTCTCCACCCCCCGCCTACCCCTCTCCACCCTCAGCCCCCAGCTCTGGTCCCCCCAACAGAAATGTTAGCCCGGCTCTGGCTCCCCTACCCCCCAGCAGCCCCGACCAGCTCGCTCTGCCGGCCAAGGAGCGACTGACTCATCCGCAGATGAGTCTGGAAGTCCTGGGCTGAAGTATGCAAGCCTTCTCTGAGTTGACCTTTGGAGGAGTTGCGGTTTCTTGTTTTTTTGTTTGTTTGTTTTTTTTAAGAAGCCAAACAAGTGCCCTCACATCTCCTCTCTGTATCCCTCTGGGGCAGGGCCAGACCGCCTGGGGCTACATCTGGGCCCCAGCACGTACGCTGTCCCGAGAGGGAAGTCAGTGTACTGCCCCAGGCCTCAGCCTCTTCACCTGTAAAGGGGACCCGTGACACGGCAAGCTCACTGGGCTGCTGGGAGGATCAAACAAGTTACGCACAGAGCGTGTAGCTCACACTCAATAAATGTTAACTTTTATGGCTGTTCCTCCACCGATGGCTGGGTGTCTTTTGACAATTAAATTCCTCTTCTCTAGTCTCAGTTCTTGGAAGGAAATCTTCCAGGTTGTCTCTTGGCTCTAAAATGTATGACTCCCCAGGTACATTTAAAATAAAATCCAAAGTCCTCAGCACAGCCTACAAGGCCCTGCCTGATGTGGCCCTTGCCCACGTCACCAGCCTCGTCTCTCCGAGTCTTGTCCAGCCACTTGGGCCCCCTTGCTGCGCCTTAACCAGGCCGAGTTGGTTCCTACCTCAGGGCCTTTGCATTTGCTGTTCCCTCTCCCTAAAACACTCTCTCCCCCCAGGTCTTCCCAGTGCGGGCTCCTCCTCAGTCTTCAGGTGCCAGCCTAAATGCAAGGCCTTCCCCGGGCAGCCTGGCTACAGCAGCGCCTGCCCCTCACCTTCCTGGGGAGTCCCTTCCTGACAGTAATAAGTGTTGTACTTTGTATTTGCTTATTGTCTGTCTCCATCCACCCACTGCTGGCATGAAAGTTCGTTCAGCCCTGCGCGCTAGCACTCTGAACAGTACCTGGCCTAGAGCAGATGTTCAATAAATATTTTCTGAATAAATAAATGAACAGATTAACTCTCAGCTTCCTATGTGGCTCAACATATTGCCGCGTGAGTCATCCTCCAGTGACCTTGAGCAAGAAGACTTATTCATGTCTGGGAGAGAATCCCCACGTTCAGAGTCTGCCTAAATTCACTACCATTTGAGCCAGTCTGCTGGAATGTGCCTCGCCATGAAAGGGACATATTATGCCAGGCCCATCCCGTTGGAAGTCAACGAGGAGACAAACTCCGGCTGTCTCTTCTGCAGGCAGCATCTGGGGACTGACACAGGGAGAGACTGAGTCAAAAGTGCAGCGACCTGGCAGCCTCGGGGAGACAGGGAGGGATGAGCGAGGCAAAGGCAACGCCCCCCGCCGCCTGCGTTCACCCAAAGACCAGACGACAAGAGACAGCATGCTTCACAAACATTTCTCCAGGAGCCTCTGGCTTAGGGCACCGCCCTGATACTGGGGAACAAAGTGTCTGCTGTCTGCAGGGTCCTGGGCCCTGGGAGAAGCAGGGAAGGGGAAGAAGAAGGAATCCTCCTGGAGGGGGCAATGGAGAACTGAAGGCAGCTCATGAAACCTCTATCCGACCCTGACCAGGGATACCCAACGCAGCATCGTGAACACCCCCAGGATGGCGGGACAAGAATCCCACAGCGCCAGCCCCAAAGGCAGCCCCCTCAGAACACTTTGATAAAATATCCCTAAGATCCTGCTTATCCACATCCCATAAATGTCCCACCACAGACAGGGACTCTGGGTGAGGCCAAAGCCACGGCCCTTCCTCCTTCACTGCGGTCGAAAGCTGAAAAAGGACCCCGAGGTGGGTGGGAAAAGGCTGAGCCCACCAAGGCATTAAAAAGGTGTGTTATCCCCAATCAAATCACAACCCTCGCCCCCCCCGATGCAAGGGCCCCACAGGTCTGCCTGGATCCTGACCAAGAATTCTGAGTCACTTTTGCCACAAGGGGGAAAAAAGGGAGAGGGCAGACGTGATGTGTACCTTTCCGCGTGCTATTTTGGGATTTTAAGATCCAATTTCTTTCATTTCAAAGGGTCGGTTTTTGGAGGGCTCTGCAGAACTTCTGTGCCCTGCACACGGCCAGACGGCCCTGAGACGGGCCTCTGGCGGTGACCTGCAAGGGGCGGGGCTCCCTGGCAGTGCCACAGATCCCATCATCCAGGAACAAGGAGCCCGTTCTTGTGCGGAGCTGCAGGGGGCCCGGCTTTCATAGTGTGATGGAGACACGTGGGCCCGTCCAGCCGGACTCACCTCTTCAAGGAGGCCTCGCTCATTCACTCACTCATTCACTCATTTGGTCATTCATTCATTCATTCACTCAATCATTCCTTTGCTCATTTGGTCATTCATTCATTCACTCATTCATTCACTCGTTTTGTCGTTCATTCATTCACTCATTCATTCATTTGCTCATTCGGTCATATGTTCATTCACTCATTCATTCGTTCACTTGTTTGGTCATTTAGTCATTCACTCATTCATTCATTTGTTTGGTCATTCATTCATTCACTCATTCATTCAGCAGAAAGCCTCTCGCCCAAAGGAGGCTATTCTGGAAGCTGATCTTCAGAGCAGTTACTACATGCCCCTTTGGTGAAGAATCGGGTCCCTCTCTGGGTGGATGGTAATGGATGGTAACCTTTGGGATTATCGTTGGCCCACCATGTATTTAAGATGTAGAGTTAAGAAAACTAGTGAATTGGGATTTTTCAGCTTCAACACTACTGACCAGGGTTGACTACTGATCCGGGGACCAGCTCATCCTCTGCTGCGGGGCCGCCCTGTGCCCTGCAGCAGCATCTCTGGTCTCTACCTCCTAGATGCCAGGAACCCGCCCCCGACGCAATGCCCCAACCCAGTTGCATTGACCACAAGTGTCCTTGGACCTTGTCAAATGTTCCTTGAGGGACAAACTCACTCCACTGAGAACCACTCGTCAAATAAGCTGACATTGTGGGCAGGGGGCACTTTCTGCAGCGAGTCTGCACTGGAAGCCTGTCCTGGTCCATCAGAAAGAGGTACTGGCAGACCCCCAGAGGAGACCTGTAATCCTCGACTTCTCACCTGCTCCTCCGCCTCCCTGGGTCCCCCACCCCCACGATCTCTTGCCTGGAGCAGAGCGCCCACCCCCTTGATGACCTCCCTACTCTTCTCTTGTTCCTCACCCTAAACAGACTCCCCACAAGCAGCCAGAGGGATCTTTTTATAGCAAATCAGACCACATCACTCCTCCGCTTAAAACCCACCAGTGGCTTCTAGGTGCAGAGAAGGGTTAAGTTCAAATTCCACATCCTACATCATCTGATTCCTTCTTCTCCCTCCAGCTTTATCTCCTACTTCTCCTTCCTGTAACCACAGCAGACAACCACATGGCCCCTTGTCAGTCCTCAAACACCCAAGCTCTGCAGCCTCAGGGCCTTTGCACCTGCCACTCCGTCTATGTGGACTGCTCTTTCCGTGATTCTGGTCTGCCCGGTTCCTTATTGCCATTCAAATACCAGCTTAAAGGAACCCATCCTTGGAGAGGAACCCTGTGACTACCTCAAAATAAAATGTCCCCCCAGTCCTTCTCTCCTATTACCCACTTTTTCTCTTTAAAACACTTCATTGTGATCCAAACTCACCTCATTTATGGTTCAACCTGTTCAGTGTCTGTTTCCTCACTGAAATAAACACCTCCTTTTTCTCCTTCACCTGGACTCAGAGACTGGCACTTAGTAGGTACCTAATTAGTCATTAATGAGTGAGTCATCTGTATATTCTAAATATTCTACATTAACCGTACATTACCTTTGTTATTAAAAAAAAAACATATTGAAAAGTAATCATAGCTTCCCCTTGCCCAGCACTCTGAGCACCGACCTTTAAAGGCCCCTGGCACCTGCCATCACTGTGGCTCCTTGGAGCAGTGACTTTCCCCCTTTCTCATCTCTTGGCACATATAAACTCGTTCTAAAATTCCGCGGCATACCAAAAATTATATTAATTTTTTGCTGATCTAACCAAAAACATAGGTGTAATTTTGATTCAGTCACACCAATCACCTATTGCTGTATTGACCACGGTCGCTTTCCTTGACAATCTAAGGGAAAAGAGGCCAGTGCCCCTGACTAAACAGGTATTGCACGCTTTAAAAATTCTTGCGGCCCGCCTGTTGAAAACCGCTGCCTTAGAACCTGCTCTAAGTGCAAAGGCCAGAAGGATCAGGGTGCTCATCTGGATTTTACAGATGAGGAAACCAAGGTGCGGGTTCATTCACGCTTTTTCTAACTGCAAGGTGCCTGCGATGGGCCACCCATCGTTCTAGGTGCTGGAAGTCAGCACTTAAATAGGCAGGACTAGCAGAGGGAAGGCTGGGGATTTTGACGTTTGGGCACAGACTTTGAAAAGAGACTCTCTAAGGACCCTGGGGACCATGCACCACAGGGGACTTATCCCATCCTTCCATCTGGTGGCACCTCCGTGACCTTTCCCAAAGCCCTGTCCCATCTCCAACTTTAATAGTCACCTGTCTATAGACCACAGGCTATGGAAAATCAGTTAACAAATGAAGGACCACATCTGTCCAAACTTTAAAACTGTACTACCAAAGCAGCGTGACAATATATTTTGTCAAGGCCATCTGCTGTGGCAGAGGCCACAGGCTCCCTGCTATCCATTTTCCTGTCCTTAGTAACAGGATCCCAATGATCTCAGGGGGCCGTGGGAGGGGCTGAGAGCGCAGCTGCACTTCCCGGCCTCCTCTGCAGATGGATGGTCCAAGTCAATAAGATGTAGGCAAAAGTATGGAGAGGACCTGCAGAAAGGTCCCTGAGTGGAAGCTCAGCTAGCTGGGGTCGGGGTGGGGGTGGCGGGGTCCCTTTGGCCTTGTCTCCTTTCTTCCTTAGAATTCCACTGCTTGGAATATGGATGTGATGGCAGCAGCCCCAGCAGTCATTTTGGACTGTGAGGTAACCTTGAGTGGAACAGGAAGAGAGAAGAAGCCTGGATTCCTGATGACTTCCTGGGATTTGGATGCCCCACCTCTAGACTTCCCAGATAAGAGAATACATTTTTGAGTGTTCGAGCAACAGTCATTTTGGGTTTGTTTTAGATGCAACTAAACCTAAGCCGAATAGGAAGACCCATCATCCCACCGCGGTACCATCATCCCCTCAGCTGTATCTCAAGGGCAACAGGACAACCAGGCTTAGGTAAGCCTCAGCTTTTAAAAAACTCAGGTGCAAATAGCAGCTATATCAGTCTGCTTTACCAAAGGCAAAGCACTGAAAGTGAATCTAAAAGAAACGGCCGTACAGGAAAAGTCAAACAGTCCAACTGCTCAGCAACACATCGGGAAACGACACACACGTTGGTCTGGGAGCCCCCTCGCCCTCTTACGCAGAATCCGAATGAGCGGCGAGAAAGGTATTCCCAAAAGGGGAAGTGAGTGGGGACCAGGCGTCTGTCTGCCACATGCAGCAGTGACCATGCTGCTGGCTAGAAATAAAACTGCTGCTTACTTTCTGTCTGGTTTCTGAATTGCTTTGTCCTGGGTGAAGGGTGCCAGGCCTGGCAGCTTTCTAAAATTTTAAAGTTCAACTCAAGTCAACACGTATTTGTTGAGCACTGCCTAGTCACCAAAAAAGCCATGCTAGGGGAGCTTTGCATAGCAGCGGGATGCTATAACTCATCATAAGCCCAATAATAATGACGGTAACAGCCAGTACTGTATTCAATGCTTGCTAAGCATTGGGCATTGTTTTAAGTGCTGATATCAACTCATCCACCCCTCATGACAACCCCATGAAGTAGGTACTGGTATTTCATACAAGAAGGAGCTGGGGTACAGAGAGGTTCGGCCATTTGTTCGTGGCCCCACAACCAGGAGAGAAGCAGCCAGCGTTCCAGCTTGGGCAGGCCTAGCTCGTAGGCCCATTCTCCCGACCACTGTATGATAATCCTGCTCCTGTCCCCCCCAGAAGTGGGGAGAAAGCACACCCACAGTGCTCCCCAAACCTCGGTCACTCTGCAGCCACATTCCTGATCTATGTCTGGCCTGCTGGTGACAAGATCTTTGTCTTTCGAATTTCATTCCTATTTTTACTTATAGAAACTTATCTTCAAAGAAACGTCATGGTGCTACCACACCCAGGAAACCAGGGACATCAGCTGGAAAGTAAAGATGCCTATAAATGCACAAGAAAAAGAAAAGTACCGATAAATAATTATAAATGTTTTAAAATGCTACTTCCTATAAAATTCACCTGTGCTCTCTCCAGAGAACCACGGTTTACAGAACACTGCTCTACAGAGCCCGTCACAGTGCAGATGGGGGGCCCTGGGCCGGAGCCCGTACAACTTGGAGAGACTACCTAGGTAGGGCAGGGCCAGACCCAGGAGAGGCTCGGCACCCCGGTGCTTGAGAAGCCGAGAAGAGCTGCTGAGGACTTACCTCCGAGAAGAGGAAGTACCCCTACCCCACATGTCCTAGAGGAGTCCTGTGCAGAGAAGGGAATGGAAACAAAATCAACCAGCGTAACAACCTTGATGGGCTTTCCTGAAACTGAACTGCATTTGTCCAGGCAGCGCTGATCTGCCTTGCTCTGTGGGGTACACAGCGCCGGGCCACGAAATGCTCGGCAACGACGTCTCCGAGGGGAAAGGCCTGATGTGCAGCGTTTGCCCATTTCCGTGGTGTCAATACCCCCACCGCGGCTGATCTCAAGCCGTCACTGCGCTGTCACCGGGAGGAGATGCGTGGAGCCCGCCGTTCCATGCCGCTTCCGCCACACGATACAATGGGTGTGCGTAACCTCGCGTGGATCACGGGAAGAGGAGGTGGGACCCCTGCCGCGAGCCCACACACTCTGGCTCGGGCACACCCTCGGGGATACGTGGGTCTGTGTGCACACCTGTCCGCGGGAATTCCTCCTTATGCATCCGTCTGCCCACTTCTCTCTCTCTCTCTCTCCTCCCACCGATGGAGGGTCCACACGTGGGCACGCACATGTGCTCGCCCCTGGCCCCGCTCCATGAAAGGAGTAAGGTCCTTGCTATGGTCCGGTCCCCTCTCCACCTCGCTCCCTTCGTATCACTATTGCTCCCCTTGTCCTCTGTGCTCCCCAGCAGTGCCAGCGACACCCCTGGGCTCACCGGCCCCAGCTCCCTTCGGCCTGGGGAAAGCCGTATCCTGGCCCCGAGGCTCCGGCCTCCTCCTCACCCCAGCAGGAGCTAGAGTCTGGTCTTTAAATCCAATCACACACATCTTCCTGTCTAGACAAGGCCGCTGGCTGCCAGGGCCCCGGAGTGAATGAATTCACAGCCCTGCGCGCCCCGCCACTGCTGTGCTCATCCCATGCTCCCCCCACCGCGCACTGGGCTCCCCACGGAGCTCCGCACGCTGCCCCGAAGGCCAGGGGACTCCACGCAGCCTCGGCATGGTGCTCGGCTCACCCCAGAGCCACCAAGGAGACTGCTCCAGGGTCGGGCAGGATGGGCATGGGTGCGGCGTGGCATATGGCGTGCCGGCGCCCGGCGCTCGGCCTGCCAAGAGTCATTCATCATTTTTTTGTTGAAAAGTGGGAAAACAAACAACAAAAACGCAGCCTGGCCTCATTTAATGTGAAGCAAATACAAAAGCCACAGGAGAAAGCCTTTCCTCTGTGTGCTTCCCTTTTCCGGCCCAGAAACACCAACAAGCCAAGATAAGGGCATTGTGGGGGCCCCTAGACTCTTTCAAAGGCTTGGCACCCACCCACCCCCAGGCCCACTCCTGCCGCAGAGGGCCCGCTGGAGCCGCGGTGGGAGCGGGAGGTGGCCAAGGCTCCGTGCCAGGGACTTGGAAGAGGTCTAAGGCTCACGCAACAGAAGGGAGGGAGCTTGGCCTGTCAAGAGGGTGATAAAGCGTCTCCTTATCGGAAGCTTTCCTTTCAACTGCCTCCAAGAGAGCGCCAGGCTGGGCCCCTGTCAAGGCCTAGCATGTTCCTTTCATGTCGTCCTGTATCTCCACCGCCCCTCCCCCCACCCCGGCCATCCTGTGCCCCCCCGCCCCCCTGTTGGGTCATTGATGTATCCGCATGTGCACAGTGTTGCAGAGTCAATGCTGGAATTAGCGGCTTAGGGCCAGCATCTCGATGCACTAATGTGCCTCCAAGCCTGGGCCTCCGGTTTTCCATGTGGCATCTGCAAAGTCACCCAAACCATCTGGGCCCTGGCTTTGCCATCAGGAAACCAGAAGCAATTTCCAAGCAGGAGAACCCAGTAGTGTAGACCAGGGGCTTGGGGGTTGGTGAACTCCAGCTCAAGCCCCACTGCTGAATGCGCTGGTTGTTGACCTTGGGCAAGTCACTCAGACCGTCCGAAAATGCTGCCACACGTGTGACATGGAAGAACAGGGGCGCATAAGGTGTTACACAGGCAGCTCTTCAGACAGTGCCGGGACATAGTAAGTGCTCAGTAAGCCTCATCCAGCATCCTCATGGCTATAATTCTCACTGTGTTCTCATGGGGCTGTTGTGGACGTGGAATGAGGTTCCGTGGCTTCATGTCAGGTCTGCACGATGGGAAAGTGATACACCTGAGAAATAGTTTGGGTCTTACAGGCAATTCGCTCCCGGGGTGAATGTCGCAGATGGACACGGTGAATTGATGTCCTCTTGGGGAAAAGGAGCCTCTTGCTATTTGACTTAATTTGCCAGGCCCTGGGCACAGCCAGATGCTCCATCTAGGAGGCTCTGAAGACACAGCAACCTGGCCCAAAGCTGCAGGACAACCTGGCCGTCCAATTCCCCAAGAGGCCACGGTGCTCTCAGACAGGGACACAGTCCAGAGGACTGAAGGCAGCCTGGCCTGTGCAGGGTCCCTTCATTGTGCCCATGCCGGCACCATGCTCTCCCACTGAGATGGGTACAAACCCCTTGCCAAGAGCCCAGCCCAGGACACGGTGACTCTGATTTGGCACGTCTCAGATCTAAGATTTGTCAAAGCTATAAAGTACTGGCCCCCATTTGTACAAGGGGATACCAGCAGGTACCATTTCACGGGCTATGGTGAGGATTAGGTAATATAAGATCTGTAAAATGCTTGGAATGGTGTCTGACACAGAGTAAGTGCTCAGTAAGTGTCAGTAGTGACCATCATTAGCATTGCCATCATTAATTTCAAGCCTTTCTCTCAGGCAGCCCCATGTTACCATTAGTTTATTTGGTTTATTAGTCCTCCTTAGACTATGAGACCTAGAGAGAGGATGGGGCGCAGGCTTCCCTGCCCCCCACCCCTTGAAAAGCTCTGCACCAGGCTCCATCTGTCAGTTCAGAGAGGCTAAGCAAGCTGCCTGAGGCCCCCAGCTCAGAAGGGGAGCAACTGGGAATCACCGCTACACCTGCTCCTGTTTCCTCTTTGTCTCAGAGTTTTCCTTTTACTTTCAAGTGGAAACATGACACACATCAGTGATTCACTCCCATTTCACTCTTGAGAGGTCTGTATGCCCCTCCCTCCCACCTTATTTAACGTCCCAAGGCCCTTTCCCTTTGCTACTGTTTTTGGATCTTTGTCCATTCCGTTTAACACGTCTCCATCCGAGTCCTGAGACTCAGGGCCCATATGGTTTAAGGGGCTGGAACTCAGCTGCCATCAACGAGGCCCCTGCAGCGTCTTTCCACAGTGAGTGAGAAGTTCTCGCCTCCCTGGCAGGATGCTGAGAGGCTGGGAAGCCACCGTTTGCCAAGAAGAACGCTTTGAAGGAGAGGGAAATGAAGTCTGTTGTAAGAAGGAAAAGCTCACTCTAACTCCTCAAGGATTAGCGAGGCCCGGGTGGCTGCCCCAGCACTAACATCCTCCATCCGCTGAGGAAGATGGCCCGTGAGATGTGACAGCCACACGCTGTACCGGAGGCGACAGCCAGCGGATGTGCCCGCCTTCCGCAAGTCACCCACACTTGGGAACGAGGCCAGAAGAGGCCGTAAAATGGATACCCCCTTGCTGGACAGGCATTGGGTTGGTAGCGATGACCTCCAGATGGGCAAAGTCAGACCCACCCCAACTCTGTAGGGACAGAATGCCAGTGAGCCCCAACGTGTCCTTTTTTTTTTTTTAATTAAAAAAAAAATTATTTTATCCTCACCCTTTTTTCATTGTTTTGTTTTTTGCTTAAAGAGAGAAGAAGGGAGAGAAAGAAGAACATTGACGTGAGAGAGAAACATCAGTTGCCGCCTGCATGTGCCCAGACTGGGGATCATATGTGCCCGAACAGGAGATCAGACCTGCAACCTAGATATGTGCCCTGACCGGGAACTGAACCCACAACCTTTCGGTTAACGGGATGATGCTCCAACCAACGGAGCCATACCGGCCAGGGTCTGAAGCTTCCTCCCTTACAGGGATTTGAATGTGACCAGATTATTCAGTTCAAAGAGCATTAGAACTCCCTCTGTTCTTAGCAGCTCAGCTGGGGTTTGGCAGATGGGGCCAAGAAGTGCTGAAAAGCCTCCCACTGAGAACTGTCACTCCCATTCTGGCCCTGAGAGGGAACAGGGGCCTGGCCACATGGCAGGACTTACATCCAGGACCCTCACACATCACAGCTGCCCAATGTCTACCTCCCTCCTAGCCAGCACGTTCCAAGGTCATGGGGAGGGCAGCAATGACCTGCCTAACAATGCCCACCAGTGGGCCCAAAGTCAAGGGGCACCTAGGCCAATTCTTCTGCTCCCTTGGCAAGAAAAATAACAAATCTACCAAAAATTCACATAAAATGAACATGCACACACACGCAAGACACACAGGTGTGTAAGAAAGAACGAGACACGGACTCTCCAGATACACACTCCCAGCATCGCTTTGGGTCACTGTCTGAATCTAACTTGATCCTTATTTTGTACAACCCCATTCTGCATTTTTCTCTGACTGACAGTACTTGGCAGAGACCCCTGGCTGAGCACTCACCCACCTTTGTTGTAACACCAGCACATAAACCCACATTCAGATGCTTCCCGCATAACGGACACTCCCTCCCAGGCCAGTTTCTGCTTCCACAAGCTTGGGCCCCCTCCCCTGGGCTGGGGAGGGGGTTATCCAAACAGGAAGGGGATGGAGCAAGATCTGGGAGGCAGCCTGTGCAGACAGTGTGCACAATACACAAGCCTGGTGCCTTGTTCAGAGACGGACTCCGGGACCCCAAGCCTAGCACAGTCCTAAAAGCATAAGTTCAAAGTTAAACTTAGACACACGCAAAGCTGAAGCCCCAAGGGGGACTCAGAGCTCAACAACAATCCTCTCTTTGACTGCAAAACCACAAGGGAACACCCACGGCATACTTCTTGTTTAAAAAAGGAAAGTGAAAAATAAGGTTTTTTTCTTCTTCTTCTTAATCATTATAAAACTAACGGGTGCCCAGTCCATCAAGTCACGACTTCTGTTTGCCTCGGGCGAGCTCAAGTCACGCTGGGCAGAGAGATGAGGGACAGAGGAAGCCTGGGCCTGTCCCCGTGAACTGAATTGGTCCTTCTTCGTGGCTGTCACTTCCTTCCTCCACTTCCTGTAGCACAGGAAAGCTGCTGAGAAACTGCCCACGTCTGCACATCCATCCCCCACACTGCCAGGGCACCGTTCGTCCATCTGCGGGGCCCAAGCGACCTGGAGCTCACCAATGCCTCCAAGGGACAGGGGTGATGCTCACTCAACCGTCATTCACTCAACAGATTAGGAGCCTACTATGTGACAGGCAATGTACTTGGGACTGGGATAGAGCAATGATGGAGGGTAGATGGGTATTTAAGTGGGAGAGAGGGGGGAAGGAAAGGAGGGAAGAAAGAAAGAAAAACATATCTCACTATAAAAAGCAACAGAAGTAGAGGGGCAGAGGATGACATGGGAAGGGCTTGCTATTTGAATAGAGAAATCAGGGATGGCTTCTCTGAGGAGGTGACAATTGTAGCGAGACCTGCGAGAAGCAGAGAGGAGAGTCATGGGAGATATCTGGGGGAACGGACTCACAAGTGCAAAGGCCCTGAGGCAGAGCCTACCTGGAGTGTTTGGGGAACAGCAGGAGGTCAGTAGAGCAGGAGTGGAGTAAGCGAGGCAGAGTAGAGAGGCAGCGGGAGCAGATGACACAGAGCCCTCCAGCCTTTGGGGAGGAGTTTCTGTGTACTGAGTGGAAGGGGAGACACAGGGGGATTCAAACCAGACAAGTGAGGGGGACCAATTTACAATTCGAACAGATTTCTCTGGCTGCTACACGGGGGCCAGACTGGAGAAGGGGCACAAGTGGAGAGAGGGAAACTAGTTAGGGGCTATAGCTGTCACCCAAGGGTGGTATGACGACTGGTTGGCCCCCCAAAGCAAAGGGAAGGTGGTAAGATGGTTGAGTCGGTGGCCCCCAGAGGACCAGCCCCTCCCTCGCTGACACGGATACCCAGACCTGGGACAGAGGCTAACAGGTAAACAGGATGCGTGTCAACGTGCACAAAGCAAAGAGAAGTGCATAAGAAGAAAGAGATCAGAAATCGGAAATGGTTCCACGCAGAGTCTACGTCAGCCTCGCCCTGGGCAAGTCCCGTACTTCTCTGGGATTCGGTGTTCTCATGGGCAAGGCAGCAAGACCCAGTCCGGGGGGTTGCAGGGGGAAATGTGAGCCCCTGCTTAGACAACGCCTGGCCTGTGACATGTGCTCAATAAATCATACATGCCTGTGCTGTCGCTCTGCCAGCTTCACTCCTGTTGTTCTCTTTATAACTCTCCTAGCCTCCATCTGGCGACCTGTGACCTGATGCTGATGGCCTCTCCAGCACTCAGGGACCATGAATGAGACAGCCAGAAAGCCTGGTCCATAGAAAGCCCCGAGGAAAACAGTAACTGGAGCCCTCGATAAAATGCTACATGAATCGGACACGCCAATCATTCAGCTAGATGGTGTCTAGGTCTCCTGCTAGTTCGATCATCCCCAAACTCTGGAAAAAAAAAAAAAAAAAAAAAAAAAAAAACCAGAAAACAGCTTCAAGCCCCTGAATACATCGACTCTGGAGCAAGGAAGCCATGCGTGTTAAGGCCGGTTGAGTTGAAGAGCCCCTGAAACTCCTGCCTCAAAGTGAACAAAGCATATAGCAAGCCCTTCTCCTCAGGGGATACCTGTGACCCTGAGTCATAGAATCAGGTACGTTTAGGCACAAGAGGAGCTCACAGAGCACTAACCCCCTCATTTTGGAGCCGAGCACGCACAGCTCAGAGAGGGCAGGTGTGTGGGCTGAGGTTGCACAGCAAGACACCAGCAGAGGTGGAAGCCAGCAGGGCCCCCTCCCTGTCCCCGCCAGTCTGGTGGGTGAGAGCGCGGGAAGGAGAAAGCAACGAACACCCCATCTACGAGAAAGAGGACAGGGGAGTCGGGATATCTTCAGAGGAGCAGAAATGCCTTTCTTGCTACCCAACGTTAAATGTAAATGCCTCACTGGGTAAGTCGGCTGGGCAACCGGAGCACAGCCACAACGGTCCGTGACCCCCACACACTCGCACTCCGTTGTTCTCTCTTTTTAAGAACGGTATCAGCAGAGCCACTGCCGAGCTGCCTGGCACTTCTGTGCAGATTAGCAAGAGACACTTCCCCTGCACCCTCAGAAGGCCGGCGTCACAGCACCGTCTTGATGAACACGCAAATGTGAACGGCGTCCTCATGATATGCGGCGCGCTCATGGATGGGGGGCACGGTCTATACGACCCACCCCGGGACACCCGGAAGGCTTCCCGGGGCTGTGAGTTGGAGACCTCTGTCTACATTCCAGGGTCTTCCTTACAAGAGGCGCTAAACTGCCACCGCAAATGTCATGGGGAAACAACAACAACAAAAAAAAACACATTCGTTGTCCATGCGTGACTCCTAATCAGACCTGCTTGCTCCCACCTCTGAACTGATGCCCAAAGTGGACCCCAAGAAAGCATCTGCCTTAGGACCGTGACACTGGTGTTTCTCTTTCCTGCAACACTTTGTCCCCAAGAGAGTGGCACAGCTCACTGTCTCACGGCCCTCGAAATTCTGGTTAAATGTCACCTGTTCAGAAAGTTCTTTCCTAAACAGCATCCTCACCACCTCATAATGGTCTTCCATCGCCTCCCGCCCCTTATTTTCCTTCCTGCTGCTTTTTCCCACCGGACCAATTGGAAAGGTATTGTTTGTGGGAAGTCTCCCTCCACCAGAACGCCAGCTCCGTGAGTGCATGTCTGTCCCACTCTCTACTCTTATCTCCAGCAGCAAACTTTTTCTGTAAAGGACAAGAGAGTAAACAGTTTAGGTTTCCTGGGCCTAAAAATACAGTCTCTGTCCCAAGGACTCATCCCTGCCACGGTCGTGAAAAAAGCAGCTGCATGCACTAGAGAAATCAATGGGCATGGCTGTGCTCCAGTGAAACTTTATTCAGAAGAATGGATGGAGGGCCAGATTTGGCTGGCACCATTCAAGGACCACTGTCCCAGGATAAGGCAGACTGTGACTCCACAGGCCTCCGTGGCACCTGACATGCTAGGCTTTGAACAAGCTCCCAGGGGGGCCTGTGCCCCAAACAGAGTGGGGAGCACCCAGTACAGTGCCTGCCAGGCGGTCAAAGCCCAATGAATATTTGTTGACTAAATAAGAGAGAAGCGGAAAAACACTCATAACTCAACCCTTTTCTTGCTACTGTTTAACCAGAGCATCCAGCTCTTGCTGATAGCATCCGCTGACTTTATCTTCAGAGTTTCACCTTCCGCTGGGGGAGGAGGGACAGAGGCAGAGAGGTGGGACTCGGTCAGTGCGTGCTGATGCATTATTATTTTGTCACTAAGCCTGTGGTCAGGTATATCTGAGGCCTTACAAACATTTGCCCAAGGCAGGTTTCAAAAGCTGTATTCCTTAGAACAGTATTTACAGTTTCATAACAAATGTCAGCTGAGCAAGACAGGATTCCCTAACAGGGCCCTAAGCTCCCCGAGGAAAGGTCTCTTTGGTTACATAAACGATGTCGAGCAGAGCAGCTTAGCGTCACTTTCTATTTGGAAAATCAAACGTGATGCCTTTTTAAGCTCAACAGTTAATAACTGCCTCGATCATTTTATTGAGAATTTGAAGTGTACGGGGCATCCTGCCAAGTCTTTTATAAATTACAATGTTGATGACGGTGACGACAACAATGAAGAGAACCACAAGGACAGACACAGACCCCTCTGGAAGGGGCCTCAGGGAAAAGAGGAAGCTGCCCAGGGATGGGCAGGGGGGGGGGAAGGGGGGGGGCAGGCCTTGCCTGTACAGCTTTTGCATCTTTGAAATTCTGCACCACGTGAACACATTTCCTCCCCCGAAAACCAATTTATAAAAGAAACCAGAGAAGTCTGCACGTAGTACTGTATTAATTACATTACACACAGTCTCATCTCCTGCAGAAATCCTCTAAGATAAGGAACATTCTGTCCAATCTGCCAATAGGGAAACTGATGCTCCAGGAGATCAGATCACCCTTGTTCACAGTCAAATCACCAGTGTGGGTGAGAACTCAGGCTGAAGGTCAGGTCGGTCCCAGGACCAGCTAACCATAGGTCTGAGCATCACGGATTGCACTTGGAACCTGACCGCCTGGCAAGGCTGATGTCTTGGAGCCCAAGTGCAGGCTACAGTGGCCTCCCAGGGTGGGCTTCTCAGCCTCTGGGTTCTCACACGGGGAGGAGCTCAGGACTGTCAACAGAAGCCACAGTCCACTGCGGCCCCAGGGAAGCTGCCCTTAACCACAAGCCAGCTATTGTTCTGCAACTGGGAAGGGCCTGCTGGCCGCTGCGCCAAACACAGGATGGGAAGGAAGCCAGGTGGGGGCGGGGGGGAGACACCGATGGAGCCAGGAGCCTGAGCTACCTGACAAGGGAAAAATTTGACTTGACGCTCGACCAGACTGGAGTTCCTAAATTTTTCAAAATAACATTTAAGTGATCATAAAAGGCCATAGGAGCAGCCAGGAAAATTATCTCAGGATCATTAAAGGTTTCTGTTTCTTCTTTGTGGCCTGACTAGTTTGGAGTACAGGCTGTGGAGCTAAATCATCGAGTTTCAGTTCCTGGCCCACCCACTTCCTGTGTGACCTTAGGCAAGTTACTTAACCTCTCTGTGTCCCCAAGTACTGCCTAGAAATAATGGTAGCATTATGTCCATTTATACATAGAAAGCACTTAAAACAGTTCCCAATCTTATTCAGATCTTGGGAAATGCTGGTTTCCCCCCTGTCAGGAAAACAACCTGATGCAGACTTGACTATGTCAACAGGGCAAGAGCTGAGTACTCTGAGCTGAAGGGTGCATGTGTGGGGGAAAGACTCAAAGGGAACAGGCCAAAGCAATAACAGCTCTTCTCTGCAGGTGAAAAAGACTGCTGTTTGGGTTTTAAATAACGCATGCATATTAAAGCAAGAAAAACATAAAATATAATAATGGAATAAAAATTCAGGGAGCAGATCCACATATATACATTTATATACATATATGCGTGCATACATATATACATGGTGTTAATGTACCCACGTATGTGTATATTTTTATATTAAAATATAATTTGTATATGCATACACACCCATGCAACCTTTTCAAACCTGTGTCAGAAGGTCCAGAATCTCCTCCTCCTTAGCAGTGGGCAAGCAGGTGCAGAAGGAAGTGAATGACAAGAAGAAGAAACAATAATGCTGGGCCCATGTTGCATGCCAGGCCCAGTTCTATTCACTTTAGGTGGCAGGCATTAGCATCATCCCCGCTGATGAGCTGTGTGACCTTGAGCCCCAGTTTCCTCATCTGTAAATGGGGTTAAACACAGCTCCACTACCTTCTTCACCTGGCACACAGGAAAAACTTGGTCCACGTCAGTCTCTTGGTCACCAGTGACCATGTGCTCCTTGGGGAAGGCACTCAATGCCTCTGAGCCTCAGTTTCCCTGTTTCCAGAGCAGAAACAGCATGCCTGCCTGAGCTACGCCATGTGGCATGCTGGTCACATAGTAGGTGCTCAATAAACAAGTGTGTTGGGGGTCAGAGTCAGCCCACAGTCTCCCAGGAGGCTCAGAACAAGCAGCTGTCACCTCCGCACTATCTCCAGTCTAGAGAATAGCTCTGCTGCTCTTACAGAGAGAGGAGGGCCCCTGCTGGAAGCCATCCTTATTTTCCTCCCCATCCCTCCCCACGGTCCAGGTAACGACTTTGTTGTCTGTCAGTGGAGCTGACACCTTCCGAGACAGTTGTGAGTCTCATTCAAGGGGCCAAATTAGAAAATGCTGACTGTTCAATAATCAGGTCTTGCCCCCACACATACCTGTCACACCCACAGAGCACCCAGAAGGGAGCAAACTGGCTCGGGGCGGCCAGAGGGGGCCCAGGTGGAGTCTCAGCGCCCTCGCTCCTGTGGCGTGCTGGAGCTAACAGGCGCGTGAAATCCACCTGCAGCAGATGCCTTCCATCTCTCGGGGCCAGAGGAAGTCTTTGGTCCCCTCCATGGAGAAAGCAGTGGTGAGCGCAGGATCCAAATGCTCAGTGCTGGGTCCAGAACACGATCACAGAGCCAGCTGGGCACTGCCCTGAGCTGCTGCAGGGAAGCCTTTTGCCAGCCCGGGTCCACTTCACCCTGATATTGACCCCCAGCAGGGGGGTTGCACAGCAGCCAGACCTCAGGATGCTCTGTGCTGGGGCTCAACACTGAGCCGTCTGGGAGTGGGTAATGGAGCAATGAACAGGTGAGTGGAAAGATGCGGACGGAGAAACCGAAGGCCAAGGTCAGGGCTCCGGTGCTTACGGGCTGTCTGAGCTTAAGGAAGTGATGTTAGCTCCCCCGAGCTCCCTTATCCGTCTGCACAATGGGAATAACAGCCCCAATTCAGGGTGGGCATGCAAGGATGAACTAGGATCATATACGTAACAAACGACGTGTAAATAAACAGCGTGCTCTCAATGTCTACCCTAGTTTAGCCTCAGATTTGGTTAAATCAACCAGAGAAAAGCTAAACGGGCCGGGATCTAATCTCGGGCTAACAGAGCTCAAAAGATCCCAAAGTCATGTCAATCACTGTATTTCTCAAGAAAGAAATACGGATCAAATGCCTGCTTGGTGCCAAAGAGCGCGCTGGGCATGTTTGTTTAGAATCCTAACAACTCTCGACAAAACTAAACAAATCTACAAATAAGGGTCCTTCTTGCGTTAGCAGTTGAAGAGAGTGTAGGTGACCCAGTTACCCGGAGTCTCAAAGCTAATGAACGTAAAGATGGCCTCACTCCAAATCCCCGGCTCTTCCTACTTCCCAGAAGCGGCCCCGTCCAAGGGTCCGTGCAGACTCCAGCTTCAGATCTCCTGGGTCCAAGTCACTGCCACTGCTCCCCAGATGGGTGACATCAGGCAAGTTGCCTAACCAACCGCTCTGTGTCCCAGCGTCCTTGTCTGGAAAAGGAGAGTCGAGATTCTCCCACCTACACTCCATGGCATCGCCGCGAAGATTAAGTAGGTCACTCGGAGGGAAGGACACCGTGAGTGGGGCTTTCATCTCAGCACCGCGGTGCCCAGCCCATAGGAGGGACCCAAAAAATTGTGCAACGCGCCAAGTTTCCTCTTTGTGTTCCCATTGTTCACCAGACATATTGCAAGCCTGGGACTTAATCTCTCTTTCGGGAACAATGGTTTCTCCAAGATTCTGGGAGCTTTCTGTTTCCTGCCTACATCTGGGAGCAATGTTTTACTGATGCTCACTCACGACGATTTATCTTTAATAGGAGCTGAAAGCCCCTCTTGCCTTACCATCAGGGCGTCTTAGGCCTGAAGCCGGTAACATCCAACCCCGCTCCTTCTTGTCACCCCACAACTTTGCCTGCACCAGCCCCCACCCTGGAAATCCTCTCCTCTCTTCTATACCAGGCTCGCCCTGGGAGGCCAAGGTCGCACACCGGGGGACACATCTGGTCCACAGATGCACTTGGTTTGGACTGCACTTGTTTAAAAAAAGCTTCCTGAATTAATTGTTAGCGTTATAATCAAAAGACTAGTACAGATGAGGAGCGCGTGGTGAGGATCACTCAGCATCCCCACCCACCCCATCTCCATCTTTAAGGGGAGATAGGCTCCTTCTGAACTAGGAGGAGTCTCAGTGGGGACAAGCAGGGTCACTCGATTCTGGGCACTCCTCCCGAAGACTATAGCCACACATGCCTCTCACCCATAGCCAAACTCAAAAACTTCAGTTAGCCCGACTTCCAAAATACACCCAGAATCTAATCATTTCTAATGGTCTCCACCCCCAACCCTGGCCCAGTCACCATACTCTCTGGCCTGAACCCACTGCAGCAGCAACTCACCCCTCTCCCTGCTTCTCCCCTCGACCCCCACGCAGTCCATTCTCATCAGCACAGTAGCCAGAGGGATCCTGCAGAGACCCCACCCCTCGATTCCCACCTCCCTGAGATGGAGCCTAAGACCCAAATCCACCCATCCTCTTTCCTCTGGGCCTCTGTCCCCTTCCTTCTCCTCTGTCCGTCACCCTGCTCTTCCCACGCAGGCCTCCTCTGTTTCTAGACTGCGTCTGGCTTGGTCCCAAAGTCCCTGCAGCCAACAGCACCTGCCCCAGATCCTTGAACCTTCTATTGCTCCGTCTCCTTCTTTGCTCATATGCCACCTCCTCAGGAAGGCCTCCCTGACCACTCCCGGTTCCCCTTGCCCTACTAGTTTTCCCATAGTACTTATCGCCTCTCCACATTCTATTTCATTTTCCAATTGATGAGATTTATGGTTTATCTCTCCACAGCCAGAACATCAGCTCTACAGGGGCAGGAGTAGTCTGTCTGTTTTGTTCACGGCCGTATTCCCAGAGTCTGGAATGGTGCCTGGCCCGCAGAAGGTGCTTGGGGAATGTTCTACGCACCGAATCAATGAGCAAAGACACCCCCAGTGATCTCAGAACACATGCCCCCACAGGGGCGTGAGCCGTGAATCTTTACTTCACTCTGCGTTCCCGTCTCTTTCCAGAAGGCCTGATGAAACTTTCTGGAGAAGCAAACATAGCAGCCCTGATCAAGGCAAATCAGTATCAGCAAGACCTGCTCCCTGTCTCACATTTTAAAAACGGGGGGCAGGGCCTCACCAAGCACCACATTCTATCAGTCAAATGGAAGCCACCAGGCCCAGCCAACTGCTGGAGGGGGGCTGCTCACCGTCAGGACTCCAGCTTTGCCGGGTGAGAAGACCCGTCCTGGCTTCTTTCTCCCCTTAGACATAATTTAAAGTGAGTAGCAAATGGGAGAAGAGCTAAAATCCAAAAGGATGAAAAACACACTCTCGGAATCCCTTTCACAAGTTGAAAGCTTGGAGACTGGACCAGCCTCCTCCAGGTTGGGGGGGAGGCAGTAACCTGAACAGGTGCACCCCTGCCCCTCCACCCGCCCCCGCCGCTCTTCACCCTGCAAGGCTTGTTATTCTTCCTACCCGGGATGAAACAGAGATCAGGTTTCTGCATCTGTAAGGAAGTTCTCCTGAAGGAATGACCCATGTTTTTTCCATATGTCTGAACAGCTGTTTGAAAGAATCTAGAGCCCTGTTTTTGAAGGTGTGCACTATGGGCAAACATTCTCCTATTCTGATCGCTTTCTACTGAAAAGGATGGCTTTCTGATCATTTTTTTTTTTTTTCAGTTGAAAACATGAGTGGTGAGCATAACATTTTTTGAAAGGAATATAATGAAGTGTCCTGTCCCCCAAATTTCTATACAGAAACGTGGTTCAAGGGTCTGGAAGCTGGCAGGGGAAGGATGAAAATGACCATGGCATTATACAGGCCACTTTCAACTGGGGCATTGTTAGGTCCCTGAATGGATCCCGTGAAGAGCAATGGAAACGCTTCCAGCGCACCCTTACAGAGCTGCCTGTGAATGGGCGTTTTGTCCCCCTTGGGACCCCCGCATCCTGTCCTGAAACAGAATGAGGACATGATGGCAGGGTCCCGCCAGAGGCATGTGGCTCTTTTGAGGTGAATCAAGGGGTTCCTTTTCTGTTCTGAACGCAACAGGTCAAATTTAGGGCAAAGAGTTAAGAGTCCCTGTAGGGAGCCATCAATGTGTCCTAGTTCGATGGGGTCCAGAACTTTATATGGGAGAGGCCGTCCAGACCAGGCTGCTTACAGGGCTCCCTCGCTAGCTGGACAGTTCTTAGAAATCATAAAAGTATAGCCTCGCTCTTATCTCTCTATTTGATAAACCTTGAAATAGCGCTGTCCTTATTTACCCCCAGAGCATATGAACGTGGTATTTGTCTTGAGCCAAATCTAACCCAAAGGTTGATTTAATAGCTAAAACTTCATAATCAGTAATGTCACATAAAAATTCAGAATCCTAGCTCCCCTTGAAAATGAAAAAAAAAAAAAAAACTGTAGAAGCTGGCAATGTGGGTCCCACATATGGCACAACCTATGGGGCTGAAGAGTAGCTGCCTCCCTGAGCTGAGGCACACACGTGACCGGGCCCTACTCCCCACCACCCCCTATTGCACCCTGATACTTGGCCAATTCAGTCATTTCCTTTCACTGCCTGACCCCCACAAGCTTTTCAGTTTATGATCCTGTTTCTCCAACCTCTTCTTTGATTCTCCCCTCAGTTCACTGCTCCTGGGGAGAGGTGCCAGTTGCTATAGAGGGTGTGAGGAATAAATCTAGACACGTGGATACGCGCCATGCCCACCCGTGATGGTGCAGGTGGCCCTGTGTCACTCCACAGGCCAGACGGCTGGAGAGTCAGGACTGGGCTTCTGAGCTCCAGGTTCACATACCCACTGCCTACCTGACATCTTTGCTTGGGTGCCTCACAAGTCCTTCCTTCTTCCTACATCCCAGCCGGACTTGTAATCATCCCCTAAGAAACAACTTCTTCCCACATGGCATAAAACCCCACCCCCTGCCCAGGTGCTCCTTCGCGTCCCCCATCTAAGCCAGCACCAAGGGCACCAAGTGTGGAGGCTCCTCCCGCTGCCACCTCCTCAGCCTCACCACCTCCATTCCTCACTTGCCACTGCCACAGCCCATCCAATTACCTCGCTGCTGCTTCCCTTTGCCCTTCTGGCCCACTCTCTACAGAGAAGACGGAGGGATCCTAAAACGATTAAATCAGAATCATCTTCCTCCCCTACTCAGAGCTCATCACTCACTTCCCCTTGTCCTGGAATAATATCCGAGCTCCCCACGTGGGCTGATGAGTCTTGTGTGCTCTGAGAACCCATCACCCTCCAAGCTAAACTCAAGGGACACTGACCCTCCTCCAGCACTTCAGACATACCAAGCTCTTCCCTTCCCCAGGGCCTTTGCATGTGCTGGCTCTGTGCAAAGAACACTCTCCTACCACCATCAAAAGAGAAAGCAAACGACACAACAGAGAAAGGAAGGCCGTCCTTCTTCTCTTTGCTGGCTCCAGCACCTGCTCCAGGTCCCAGCTGGTAAGTTACATCCTCAGCAAGACCCTCCCTCTAAAGCAGGTCTTCTGAGAACTCTCTCAGCATGGTTGTGTTGAAGGAGTTATCCCCAAGTTGTGAATACGACAGATGAGCTCCTAAATTGGCCATCACGTCTCACCTAAGAGGCCACCTGTCATTCCAGACTGCCCATGTCTGGCCTCCCTGACCCACCTGCACCTCAGCAACGGTCACACCAAAGCATCCTGGTCTCCTTTGCACCTGCAGTGTCCCTGAGCTCCAGCAGGGCAGCAGCCGTGCCCATCCCACCCATCATTATCCTATAGCCCAGCACACAGCAGATCCTCAACGAAGAATTTGCCAAATGAATGAGTCATGAGATCTGAAATGCATTTAAGGTTTGGAACAAACTTTCTTCCAAGATCAAGTGACATTCAGGACAAAAAAAAAAAAAGAAAAGAAAAGTAACAGCTGAACATAGCATATGCTTTTAAGATTTTAAGTTTTCTATTTAAAGGAAGAGACTAAAATGGTCTTGTACTCAGTTTATTTACACATAAAGAGGAGCATAAAACCACTAGACATGCAAAAAAAGATTAAGTTTTATAGTGTGACAAATAAAAAAGAGAAGGGTGGGGACCAATAATTGAGAGGGGGACAAGGGGCTGCGGTGAGTACAAAAATAGAAACAGATGGCAAGATAAAGCCAGAGAGAGATCAAGAGAGAAACCAGCAGAAGATTCTAGGCAAGGCACAAACCAGGGCTTCGTTGCCCTTCTGGGAACAAAAGAACACTCTCCAGATTTCGAAAGGGGTTTTCGCACCTACTTAAAGGTTAAGAACACTTGTCTTCGTAAAGTCCCTCTCTTCTTTATTTGTCAAAGAAGTTTTTTAAAAAACTGACTACCTACGCTAAAAATCAGGAGTTAGCACATTTCATTTTGAAGAGCACAGAAACGAGGCAAATGATTTGTTTAAAAGATACTTCGCACTTCGTGTCTTTCACAGGTGACTACAGGTTTTTAAGTCATACATTGAGTTTCCAAAGTTACGAGCAAGAATAAGAATGGGTCTTTGAGGGCTGCTGGAAAGAAGGACATGAATGTCAAGGGCCATAGAGAGGGTATCTTTGGAACTGCACATTCAGCCCATTCTCTTCTCTGGAACTTTCCACGGCCCCAGCCCTGATGAATGAGCAAGCAAAGCTTACACCGTACATGCACTGGCCTCCCTGGCCAAGCTAACTGGGCCGGTGGTGGGCGCCCTGCCCAACCAGGGCCCATTATAATCTCCCTGAGAATCAGGATCTGGGCTCCCAGGAGCTGGTGAGGGGGCTGGAACGGGGACAGCGTTATCAAATGCATAGGCAGGCAGTATGAGCGTGTCCCCACCAGGCTTTCTCTGCCTGGTGAGAGCGAAAAGGCAGGGAAGGCTAGTCTGCAGAGACACGGAAGATGAGGGAAATGGCGTAGCAGGCACAGCCAGACGCCCGGGCTACATCTAATGTTCACCACTCAGCAACTGTGACCTTGAGTGAGTTCCTTAACAACTCCTTGACTGGACCATAAGCTGCTCCATCGGGTTCTTTTGGAGATTAAATCAGTGAACATACAGAGCACTGGGACCGGGTTCTGACATGCGCTAAATGCTATTATTATCATCTGGCCGATAAACTGTAAGCCCATGAGGGTGAGGGTTTCCGGCTGTTCTGTTTGCACCCTATCCCAGAATCCAGAACCACATCTGGTACAGAGTCATGCCCAACAAAGTTCGCTGAGTGATCAGAGAATGAAGAAACCCTAAGAGAACGGAGTCTTCTAACTCCTCTCCTTATCTCAGCTACTACTCCCAAAGGAGCAATCAGAGAGGGGTCTTATCACAGCCCAAATCACATCCTGTTTCTTCACGCTACTTGCCACAATGTGTAACTTTATCATGTGTGTGATTAGTCAATGACTCTCCCCCTAGAACATGAGCTCCATGATGAAAGAGATCATAACTTCTGTTTTATTCTTCAATGTATTTCAGTATCAAGTACGGTGTACGGCAAAAGTAGGTGCCCAGCAAACGCTCGCAGAATAAACCCGCTTGTTGAAAGGATTGACCGAGCAAAGAAGACGTGGACAGTGACTTCCCAGGTCTGGGCTCTTCTTGAATTGACTCTGCTGGCCTGGTTTTATGCGTTGGTCTCACACAATCCTCCTTTTCTAATCTCCTTTGCACTTAGTTTCTCTATTACTACCAAAGGATTTGACTCCAGGACACGGACTAACGCCACCCTCCAAGCCAGGAGGATCCCATCCTAACAGAGAAGCCTTTAGAGGAAGATAATAAAATCCAGAGTCTCTACCATGCCCAGTGTATATCACCATGACAATGTCAGAACACAGTCGACAATTACTAGACATGCGAAGAAAGAGGACAACGTGACTCATGGGCAGGGAGAAGGCACAGTGAAGAGAAACAGATCCCAAGATGGTTGTGATGTCAGATTTAGAAAAAGCAACGGCCAGGACTTAAAAGTTCCTAATAGTCTCATAAAAGCCCTTAACCAGGTGAGCACAGCCAAAGCACTGGGAAGATTTGGGGTTTTCGCATTTGTGTGTTTGTATCTGAGCTCTGGTCATATCATACAGCTTCTAAATGAGTAGTTTCCAGAGAGACTCAAGAATCTGTATTTTTAACAGCCATTCTAGAGAGTTCTGATGGAAAGTTGCTTCAGCTGCTTATCATAGAATTTGAATCATATATTTATATACTTTAAGGCAAATATTTAAAAAGTTAAGCTAATTTAAATGTACTGAAGGTCTATTTGAGTTGGTTGGTGGGCACTAGTCAGCAGCTGCTGGTTAACCAGACTATATAATTAAGACTATTTCAAATCCAATTATTTTTGGAGGAAAACAAATACTTCTTTACTTATTTTGAGAAAAAAATTTGAGGTTATGTTGAAAGCCACAGACATAAAAGATAACTGTTAAGAAAAAAACAGGAGGAAATGTTCATGGCATAATGTAAAGTAAAAAAAAAAAGAACTAAGAGTACAAATTACTATAACATCAAGTGTATAAATGTATGGTAATAGACATTGTAATTTTTGTGAATAGAAAACATGGCAACAGGAAATATATCAAACTGTTAATAATAACTATCTTAGGTAGTTTGACTATGTGTAGTTTTAAAATGTTCCTACTTCAAAAGCAAATTGATTTTCCCCTATAAACTCTCATCTGAAGTTTAAACACAAAACGATGGCTTTAGAAACCTTCTGTCAATATACAAATGTCTGCTAAACTCTAGCAGCTTCTCAATCAGAAAGAGAAGGGAAGAAGTAGCTGAAGCGTGAATATCATTTCTATCCTTAACCAGCTCAAGAAGACTTCCTCCTCTGGCTTCTTGGAGCTGCATTAGCTCCAGACACTAATTCAGTCTTCAATTTCCCTTCCCATAGAGGAGTAAAAGGCTTAGCACACCCCTCAGCCTGACAGGCAACAGGCAGGGGCCAGCAGAAGCAAATCACTCAGTAACAAATGAGGAACACAAAATAGAAAGAATTCAAGTCCATACCTGAACCACAGGGTGGCCCCCAGTTGGAGCCTTGACGGCCCCTCGGCTGCCTTCCGTCTCATAGTGAGCCCGGTGATGGGGCTTGGGCTGCACCTCAATCCGCAGCTCATAGGAGCCTGACTGGTGGGAGAGCGGCCACTCCAGCGGAGGCAGGGACGCAGTCACTGGGATACTGAAGAACGAAAGAGAATCAGTCATATGGACAATAAACGGGAATCGACCAACCTGTACAATAAGCGTAAATGGCCCCTTTTTTGGAAATCATGTCCGCTGGGCTTATGAAGAAAATGCTGGCTGTTGGGAGGCACGTATTTCTCAGCCATGACAGGAAAGGTATCACCTTCTCCTTTGCTTTCTCATCCACCTCGATGAAGCCAGGATGGCTGACATCTCCACTCATGACGCTCATTTCATTATATTCTAGTTCTAACATGCTTCTAACTGCAGTACCTTCTTTTTCTCTGAGAATTCTGAAGAGCATCACCTGCCATCGCTAAACAACACGTAGCGAGGATGTTTCCCTCTTCACTTGAGCGGGAGAAGGAGCACAAAAGTGAAGAGCAGGGGCCCCACGTATGTCACTGACTTGCCATGTGACTTCAGGCACGTGACTTCACTTTCTTATCCTCAGCTGCCTATCACCACATAACAAATGACTGCGTTGTCTCGGTTCTTATTTCTATGTATGATCATCTCAATTAAATGTAACTTTGAGAGAGAGAGGACCTTTCCAGTCACAGGTATGATTTATCTGTCAAGTGTAGAACATCCAACCACGGAGAGGTGTCTGGTTTTGGAATGGATGGGCCACACCACTCAGACTCCCTAATATTAAATGGAGAGTCAAGGTCAAGAACGTGTCTGGGGTTACACACCCAAGTTCAAGTCCCAGCACCACCTCTGAATACCTGTGAGGCTTTAAGCAAATATCTTCATCTCCCTAGGCCTTAGAGATAGCCACAATCAGTGCTCTGAAATTATTTGCTATAATTGTTTCCTGTATAGATTGACTATTTCAAATAAATAGTTATTTCCCGTAGACAATCTGAGTTAGTTACCATATTGGATATACATGCCTTTGCATCTGAGATTGTAAGATATTTGAGGGCGTGCCATTAAGTTTCATTTTATAATATCACAAGATCTCAAAGAGGGTTCGGCACACACAACAGGCATATGACATAGGATTAGAATTCTGTCACTTAAGAGCTGACGGAGGTCTTCACGATCTATCTAGATCGTGTACTCCTTCAGAGCCTTGGAGAACCTAAAGACATTTCCCAAGATCCCAGAGCAAGACACAGCCAAGGCTCTAACTTATATCTCTTGTCTTCCAGCGCAGAGCTCCATCCACGTATCTATACTGCCCCTTTATCTTACTAATTTCTTTCAAATGGGTCCAAGAAATTATCTCCCTTATGGAAGGACTCCAGAACAATGCCTGACATTGGATAGGTTCTCAGTGAGTATTCAGTGGGTGAGTGGACACATGGATGGATGGATGATGAACGGTTTTATTTCAAAGAAAGAACCTCTGTATATTCAAAGTAGCTTTGAAGTTGCAAATGCATGGATTTGTGTCAATACAACCTGAATTTTCACATATGGCAGAAATCATTAATCCAATCGGCTATTCTTTCCCATTAAGTCCAGAGCTGCTAGAACCTGACATTATCAACTTGACCTAGTTAAGCGCTTGCAGTGAAGCTAATCTCATCCCTTCCCGATCATAGCAATAACAGAGAGAATAGGAGGGGATGGTATCCCATAAACTCTGGTAGTGCCAGAGTCCTACTGGAACTCACAATCCAATTAAAATTATATCTTCACTATGCAAGCAGATCTCCATTCCTTCCTTCCCGCCACACTGCCTCCTGAAGCCCCTCTTACTCTGAAGTTGTAGGGTCCCCAAAGTGCCTTTATTTCTACCTAGTTACAGGCCAACATGCTTCCAAGCTTCCACCTACAGCCAAGGTACCACAGGTGTTAAATACTCTTATTCTCATGGTCTATGCAAGTTCAAAAAATTTTAAGTTTGCAAAATAAGGCTCATTTTTTAAAAAATCACTTCACTTCTGTGTCTTTTGAGATATCAAAAAATTTAGTGAGAAGATTCAGTGGGAAATCCCTTATTTTGTTTGTTCTGGAATAAGTCTTTGACAAGTGAAGTAAAATATTAAGCATCAGACCATTGGGGCCAGTCTGAAACCCTGCATTTGAATTCCAGTCCGCTGCTGAGTTGAGATAGATATTATCATGGCCCCCAGCCTCTCAGTCCTACAGGAAATTCTTGCAAATGTCTCACCGGCTGGCACGCATTGACACTTGGGAGGGAATAAAGGACTGAAACACATCAGAACCTCTCAGATCAAGCCACAGAATGGAGAGGGAAGAATTTCATACACAACAGTCTCAGATAAATGCATTACAACCATATTTTAAACTAATGTTCCTCCCCATTCCCAATCATTAGATAAGTCATGTTTTGGGGACTGATCTGTAGCAGGAAGAACAGGAGTCAGGAATCCTGGATTCTAATTTCCAACTTGGCCATGAACTAGCTGTGTGATCACGGGCCTGTCACTTCCCCTCTTTGGGACCCGGTTTCTCAGCCTGCGCCAGGAGTCGGTCTGGATCAGCTTTTCCTAAGGTGGTACCGCGAAACGTTAGTCAAAGCGCTCAGAACTCCGAGGCCAGATGATCTTTGAAATCACTGCACATCCTGTTGAAGCTGAGAGTGGCCCCCGCACAAAGGCATCTCTTTAACTCTGCTGAACCCAGAAACTCCTTCCCTTGAGGAACACAGATTGGCAGCAGGGTTCTTAGAACTTGCTTTGGAGGAAACGTCAGACTGGAAGCTTCTACGGTCCATTCTGGTCCGGTGTGGAGTTAGCCAGGCCCAGCTAACAGGGCCTGGGGCGACGCTCAACCCCACAGCGGTCAGACTCTCTCTCCCCTTATGTATTTTGGTATTCGATATTTTATTTGAAAAAAAAGGGGGATTTCCATTTGCTGAAATCAAACAACACATTGGAAACCACGGGGATAATGATAAAAGCGTAAGCCTTCATCTTCTTCATCTCACACAGCAGAGAGAATAATATCTGCGCCTCACCACTGTGTGCTTCATTTTTCTTATCATCAGAGTAACAATAATACCGAGCCGGGTTTATGTGAGAATTAAATGAAATAATATTGGGTTGGCCAAAAAGTTCATTTAGTTTTTTCAGTCACATGGCTCTAGTCGCACTTGGTTGCCTTTAGCTTCATGGGAAACAATTTTGTTAGATTGTGACAGGTGTCGTATCAGCGTGCATTTTTTAAAAAATTATCAAAACAGGTGAATTTTTGTGTAGCCATTTTAATATTGAAGATGGAAGAAAATACACAACATTTTTGGCACGTTATGTTGTATGATTTCAAGAAAGGTGAAAAACAACTGAAACACACACAGAAAGACGTGTGCAGCGTCTGGAGAAGGTGCTGTGACTCATCAAACGTGTCAGGAGTGGTTTGTGAAGTTTTGTGCTGGAGATTTCTCGCCAGACAATGCTCCACGGTCGGGTAGACCCACTGAAGTTGATAGCAAGCCAATCCAGACAGTCATTGAGAACAATCGGTGTTACACCATGCAGGAGACAGCCAACACACTCAAAATATCCAAATCAATAAAGTTCTTGGTGAAAATGAAAAATGTCTTTTATTTTTTGGAAAAATAATACGGACTTTTTGGCCAACCCAATACTTGAACAAATGAATGAATGAACGAACAATGAGCTCGTCACCACACGAGCAATCACGGGCAGCCCATGACTACACCCCCATAGCCACCACCCTCCCCAGTTAGTCACGTACACCTGTACCCATTTTCGATTGGTCAACAACAGCTCAGAGAGCCTGACGTCCTTCCCAGGATCGCACAGCCAGTCAATGGGGGGCCACGCTGCAAATGAACCCCATGCTCTGAACCCCACGCTCACAGCCGGAAGACCTCTTACCGCTAAACCCTGGAACGATGTGTTTTCCAAGCCCGACTCACCTGCAGATGGGAATCGCGGGCACCAGCTGCTTGGGCCACGTGGGAGGCATCAGCAAGATGGACTCGGGGGCGGAGTTCCTCCTCTCCTCCTGCTCGCAGGGCCCCAGGAACTCCATGGTCGGGTAGATGTGGCGAGGCAGGCCGGCCTTGGACGGGGCGGCAGACACCGGCGACGGGTCTGGGCTGGTCTTCCACATCTTGGGGGGGATCCCACAAGGTGATTCCGAAGTGAGGCTGTTCAGGGCATCCATGAGGACGGCAGAGCCAGCCGTTGGGGGGTACCCAGCGGGGGGGCCGTCGTCCGGGGGCTGCGGCGAGGGGCTGCGTGAGCGCTGGGGTGAGGCTCCGGGCAGGGGAGCAACCAAGGCCCCGGCACACGAATGCCTCCGCTTGGCACCAGGCGACGAGGAGCGGGAGGCCGGACGGGGCACGGGCGAGTGGCGGCCCAGGCAGCTGTCCTCAGCGAGGCTGGTTCGAGGTGACATTATTGGCGAGGTTCTGGGGGAATAATGAGCAGGGATGTTTTGAAACTGGGGACACAGGTCGTCGGGCCCGCCGTTATTGGGCGAGACGCAGGGCGAGGTGTAGGGGGAGAAGGTGTCGGAAATGAAGCTGGCAGAGGAGCCGCTGCTAGCGGGGCTCAAGCAAAGCGGCTCGCGGTAGCCCTCGAAGCCGGGCACGGGCAGCGTGAACCTCGGGCTGGCGGCCACCCCCGCCAGGGGTGCCTGCTCCCCCAGGAGGCCAGTGTCTCTCATGCGGAGGGCCCCCCCTGCCTGCATCAGTTCGTGGGATGGAGTGATCTCGATCCGAGGGCTCAGGCCCGAGGCCCCCGCTGGCTTGGCCGGACTCAGAAAGTTCTGGGGCCCTACCCTATCCGGCTCTCCGAATCGGCCGGGGGGCTCGCCAGAGAGACTGCCCAAGGAGCTGTATGGCTTGAGGCCATAGTCCAGGACATCGTCATGGTATGCAAGTCCGGAGTGTGGGCTGGCGACCTTATGTGCATTCGGTTCTTCTGGAAAGAGAAGGGGGGAGGGGGGGTCTTTTTAAGCCTCTAAAACAGAACTCCCAGTGCAGAGCAATCACAGGTTGGGTTTGTTTCCTGTTTTTTCTTTTATTATTATTATTATTATTATTATTATTTTAATTCCCACCAGCCAAACCCCAAGCTGGAACCTCCTTCCCTCACCAGAAGGAAAGACAGGCCACACCATCCCAGATTCCTTGAAGGGTGAGATCCAAGTGGGAAGGCTTTAGGGCAGGTGCCCCGAGCACAGCTTGGCCGAGCCGGGCAGCCTCAGCCAACGGCCGGGGGGCCCTTAGAAGAAATAAGTTTTATCTCGCAACCTACTGCACACCACCATGTTCACCCTCAACTGAAACAAAGGGTCCCCAAACAATACTTACCCTGCCACATGCCATATACTTTGTTTAAATATTGGTCACAACCCATTCAACAGATGGCCTGTCCCACCAGTGGGTCATGACGCACAGTTTGGAAATCTGGGGTCTAGGCCTCCCTCCTCGTTCTGCATGCCTAACACAGATCCAGGACGCAGAGGGACGCTGCACGGGCCTGGAGTCCATGGGGCTCTGGGATCCAATCCCAAATATTCGTGCCCGAGCGTAAGAAGTAGCTTTAGGGCAGAGCCAGGACTCCTGACTCATGTCTCATCTCACATGCCATTTTACAAGTAAGGAAACTGAGGCCCTGGGACGGGGAGAGATTCACCCTAAGACACAGAATTAGCAGCATGAGGAATCCCACCAACACTTGGCTTGCAAACGCCGGGCTCTGGCTACAGAGTCTCCCAAACTATCAGAACCAGCAGGTGGAGAATGCCCCGATTCTTTCCTTCAGAGGGGCCCCCTAGCTCAGACTCCTGCTGCCACCCGGAAGGGACCCACGGCTGGACAGTGGAATTAGTGAGGGAACTAGCTATCCATTCCGGCCACCCCTCACCCATTCCTCCTTCAGTCTCCGCAGCTGAACAGAGGTCCTTCCACCCTCTCTGTCATGCCAGTATGTCTAACCCATCAGGAAATCCTGACCACTCTGTTACTTATAAATATGCATCCCCCCCCCCCACACACACACACACTACAACCCACCCCAGTCCAGGCCACCGTCCTCTCCCACCTGGACCACTGGGGTCACCTCTTGCCTGGCTTCCCTCCCATCTCCGCCCTCGCCCTGGATGGTCCGTTCTCCACACAGCAGTCTTTTGAAACATCCATTTGTGAAATCCACTTTAAAGGCGTTCCCTGACACTTTAGATGTGGTCTAAAATCCTTATCCCTGGGCCCTGGCCCGTTGGGCGCCTGCCTCCCATCTCTCCCCACTTTTCCCAGCCTGACTCCACGCCAGCCCAGCTGACACCTTTGCTTTGCTTCAAGCACAGTGTGCCGCCGAGTTCTTGAATGTGTTTTTCCCTCCGCCGAGGAACACACCCCCACCCCGCCAAGGCCTCACTTGGCTACTTCCCTTAATTCCTACATGTGTCTGCTCAGCCAACCACCACCTCCTTATGTTGGTCCATCAAAGAGATGGTCTCCGTCCTCGCCCCAGCATTTTTTTCCACCCCTTTTCCATGACATCTTTTCTCCACTGACACCAGTGACCGGCTCACATCACACCAGATAGTTATCTGCTAAGGGAATTCCATATCCCTAGACCAGGGCAGGCAAACCACAGTCCCTGGGCCAAGACCGGCCCACAGATTGTGTTCATAAAGTTTTATTGAGACACAGCTGCTCCTCTTTCCTTACGTATGGTCTGTGGCTTGCTTCTGCACGACAGCAGCAGAGTTGGTAGCTGTGACAGACCATGTGGTCCCCAAAGCCTAACGTATCCGCTCTCTGGCCCTTTATTAAAGTCCAGGAGCCCTACACCAGAGTCTACCCTCTACCCGGGTCGGAACCACGTCCATCACTGAGGAACACGGTTTGCCCAGCACCTGGCACGGGTGCTTGTAGGCCCTGCGCAAATGTTTGTTGAGTGACTAAGCAAATGAGTAAACGAAAGAATCATGGCCAAGGGCCTGCCAGACATAAGTGGGACCTCTTCCTAAAGTTGTGGAACAGGCCCGTTTGGGGGAGTAGGTGGCTGCACAGGCAACCCTCAAACTCCTTGGTGCCCTTTCTGGGCCATGCTGGAGCACGTGCTGTCTAATTTAGCCAAGCTGACCTTAAAGGGTCCGAATGGTGCCCCACCCCAGGTGAGAGCCCAGAAGTGACTTCCCATAGCTCTTAGGGTAAAGTTAAACAACCCCAATGAGGACGGCCTGGCCAGGCCCTGCCTGCCCACCTAGCCTCACCTCTCTCGCTGAACTCTAGCCAAACGGGCTTTCTGTTCATAGAAACCACTGAGCTCCTTTCTGCCTCAGGACCTTTGCACTCGCTGTTCCCACAACCTCAGCTGCTCTGTTCTTACCTATACTCAGGCCCCTTCTCTACATAACTAAAGCCACTCCCTCCCTCTAGGTAAAGTATCACAGGCCTGGAAAGGCTTCCTGGCCGCCTTGACTAGATCAGATTCCATCCATACTTCCCTGCTCTGCTCCACGCGCTTCTTACAATTCCAGTTATTTGTTTATCGTTGGCCTCTCCTCCCTCTTCCAGCTCCACCCCCCCCCCCCAATCAGTCAACTCCATGAGGACGTTCTCCCTCCCCACTGTATTCCTAGCACATGGACAGGACCGGCCACAAAGCAAGCCCTCAAAAAAAAAAAAAAAAAAAAAAGTATCTGTTGGTCGGATGAACAAAAAAATAAAAAATAAGTTCAGAGAAGTCTGTGTGAAATATTGAATTAAACTACTACGCAAAGACGCTACTGTCCAAACCAAAAGGTAGGAAGAAGGTCATTTGGTAATATCTATGAAAATGACAAACACACATATCCTTGGAAGCAAGCAATGCCACACTTAGTAACTGATCCTGCAGATAAAGTCTCCTATGTACGTGCAGAATGAAGTGTGCATAAGAGGAGTGCGTGCGGCTCTGTATGTAATCCCAAAGGACTACAGCGACCTGGTGTCCATCAGCTGGGGACGGGTTAAATTCTGGTGCGTTCATACAGGGGGATACAATACAGCTATAGAAAGGGATGAAAGAGTTCTTTCTGCATGGAAATGGAATGGCCACAAGATAAAGTGTTAAAAGAGAAAAGGAAAATGCATACAGTATGCATGTGTGGTCACGCGCGCACACGCGCACACACACACACACAATGCGGCCAAAAGTTACAGGAAACAGGGACTTCCTCCAGGGAGGGGAACTAAGTAATTAGGGGGCAGTAGTCTGGCAGAAAGGGGACTCTGATTTCTGTAGTACCCTGAGAAAAGAAACATGGTTTCCCCAAGAAACATGTTCTTATTTTATTTTAAAGGTAGTGGTGACATAACATGACAGACAGTAATGACACCCTGGTTTTAGGAAGCAGGAGACTGAGTTAGTCCTACTCTGCCGCTAACTAGCTGTGTAACTTTGGAGACGTCTCCCCTCCAACCAGCTGTACGGCTCAACCTCCTCACTGATACCAGGATGGCATTGGACGGGATCAGTCTCCTTGTTTGCTTCTGTCAAATCCTCTGATTTTTCTAGCTAGACTCTAGGGTCAAGCATTCCTGTGAAGCTGCAGGTCACTATCAACTGGGATTTGTACGTGCGCACACGCACTCATACACGCCTTCCTGGCAGGTAACAGAGCATAGATTTTTAGTCTACAAAGAGATTAATGTCAAATCCATAACAACATTCTGATAATCCACTACCCTGTGAGCCAGCAAAACAAAACACCAAAGATCTCCTAGCAAAAATGCCGGCCTTATCAGAAACACTGCATTACATCTTATCAGAAACAGCCGGTCAGGACTGATGGGAAAAGTGGCAGAGCTCAGCCATGTGATCACGGGTCACGCACGCCCCCGGCAGTGGTGAGAAGCAGAAAGGCCGCGGGGCTGAGCAGAAGCATCTGAAGCATTTACACTGGTTTTAATGATAATCCAAGCGGCTGAGTTTTTCTCTTCTTTTCCTTCCCTGAGATTCTGAAAGCTGAACAGCAAGCAGGAAAAACGAAGGTAATTGATAATCATTTAATTCTCGGGCTTCCGGCTATCGGACAGGAAGTCTCCCAGACCAAGGGCTTGTCCCTAAAACATTTCGGTGGCTAGGATCCTTCGCCGTTTCTCCTTCAACAGCTGCCAGCTTCCCAGACAGCACTCTTCACCGTCACCACGGTGCCCACACAGCCCTGGGTGAAGTCAGTTCCATCACAGAGCCACCACATTTCCTCAGAAAGGGTGCCAAAAATGCTGCTTTTCTGACCGCTCGCCTGATCTTTGCTGTAGCCCATCCTGTACCACCGCTAAACATGACTTATTTAATATTTCTATTTAAACCCATTCGCACGCTACTTTTTTTGTTGTTTTTAAAGGGGAAACCTTCCACCACTACCACAAATGGAAAATCAGTGTCACCTCCATAAATGGAAGGTAGAGTAAAAATACAATAAAAATAAAAGTTACTAAATTCGAGTGCGAGGCTGTGGCCGGCCCAAGGCTCTGAGCCGGAGGCACAAGCACTACGTACAGACTTGGAGTGCAGGGTTCCACAAGTCTTGCCAAATGTTATACACCCTTGGAACAATCAAGATGCGGGGCATTTCTGTGACCCCAGAAAGGCTGATGTTTTTAAAGCTGGAGGTGAGCGGAGAAAGGGGCAAGTATCCGAGAGGAAAGGTGTGAAAGACACAATAGCATCTCATGGAGACTCCACCCCTTCTGACTAGTTCAAAGACACAGAGATGGCTCTCATTATAAGCGAGGTCCTCAACAGTGGGCCCCACAAAACCATCTCACCTGCCATGGAAGGTCACTGGCCCGCCATGGAGGCATCAGCACTCAAAGAGGAAGAAAGTGAAATCAGGGATGGGAGATGCCAAGGTTGCTGTTCTAGGTCCTCTGTGCCTCCATGCCTTTGCATGTGCTGTTCCCCTTGCCCAGAACTCCCTTCCATACCTCCTCTCCTCACTATTTGTCCATCAAGAGTCCACTTGGGCCACCTCTTCCTGACAGCACTCCCTCATTTCTCCAGGCCAGATCAGTCAGCAATTCTCCCACGTTCCTAGAATCTAGAAAGTCATCTAGATTCTAGTAAGGTCTTTTGATTGTAGATTCACTGGTCTCTCTCTCCTCTAGACTGAGATTTTTGAAGGCAGAAGGGGTTAATAATAATAATAATAGCAGCAGCAAAAGCAGCTAACATTTTGAGAACTCAAGTGCCAGACACTATTGTAAACACATTACACATTGTGACTTATTTAATCCTTACAATGACCTGTGAGGGAGGCACGGTTTCGTTCCTGTTCACAGAGCAGGACACAGACACAGAGAGGTGAATTAACCTGCCTGAAGTCCCACAGCATGAACCGAGGCAGACCTGAGAGTACCCTCAGCCACTGGGCCAGGGATCCTCAGCCTCGGAACTACCGCCATTTGGGACCCAGCAATTCTTAGTTGTGGGGGCCAGTAGCACCCGCCCCTGCAGTTGTGACAACCGAGAAATGTCTCCCGGCATTGCCAAATGTCTCCCGCGAGGCAGAACGGCCCCCAGCAGCCCCGTACCTCATCAGGGCTGGCACAACACAGAGGCCCACCCCTCTGGACGTATCCACCCGTGAGTCATGCTCTCAGACCTGAATGACTCAGAGCAGAGACATGTGTTCACCGTCAGCCCTCGGTGTCACTCTGGCAACACACACCCGAAAGTCCCAACTACCATCACCCTTCCCTTTAGTATGTCCCCAGTGCTCACCCAACACCCAGGTGCCGGGAAGGTTTGGGGAGACCTCTGGCCTCTCTCAGAAACTGCAGGACAGGATGGGTGGGGAGGCCACTCCAGTCCCGTCTCTGCAAGGAGTCTGTCCTAAGATCCAGGTCTCAGTCAACACTCAGTGTTAGGGAACCCCAGCTCTGCTGTCCAACCCCCCACCTCTGTGATCTGGGGGAACCTCTGAGTCCTCGTGTATTGCATGGTGACAGTGTCAGTGACCACACCAACCTGAGAGTTCACCTAACCCACACAAAGCCCAGGACACATGGAATAAAACACTCAATAAATGCAGCCTACTGGTATATTATTATGGAAGGAAGAACCATTTAAGTAAATATTCTGCCCTTTCTCTGCTCTCACTGGTTTATTTTACAATAACGTGATGGTTATTGTAGCCGCCAATGGCTTTAAAAGCTTTTTAAAAAGGAAAGAAATTTTTATAAAAATAAAATGGATTCATCAACACTTTGGGAATTCTTTTCAGCATAGATTCTGCCAGACTTCCGAAAATCTGTGGCGTAGGTAAAGCATGCTGCCAACATTATCTCCATTTCATGCGTTGTACACTTCCCTGGGCTACCTGAGGGCTGAGCGACTAAATTTTACCCAAGTGTGAATGACTCCGCGAGCTACTTGCAATAACAAAAATGGTAATAGCTAACACAGCCGTACTGTTTACTTCAAACCAAGAACCACTGCATATATTTAACATATATTTATACGTTTGTCCCACAAGAACCCTATTAAGCAGGTGATACAGTTTCCTCATTTTAGAAATGGAGAAAATGAGGCTCAGAGAGGGTGATTCATTTGCCCAAGGTCACACAGCTTCTGAGTGGCAGAGCTGGGATTCAGTCTCGGGCAGCTGGGTCCTCTACCCCCCAAATCATTACTCTGTCCTGCTTCTCATGAAAGGGTCTATTTCCTGGATGGTGACACCGTCACCCCAACACAGGGAAATGGGGTGTCTCCAGAAGAGAAACTGCTCTGAGGGACCCCATCAGGAGGAAGTTGCTCCAACAACTAAAGACACGAATTCCTTTCTTCTGGAACGTTCACAGTCCCTCCATTTGCCACAGGACTGAGTCAACGATTATTTTAAAAGTCACACTCAGGCCACCTGGTGGTCTCTGCCAGCGCCTGTCCTCCGGGAGCCTCCTGCGGCCTGTTGCTCACCCTCGGGGACACGCAGCCAAGTCTGAGGCCGCCATTCAGTGGCAACTGACCAGCCAACAGATCGCTTTTGAAAAGAGGAACAGCAAGAGAACATCTTCTCCGCCGGGAATTACAGGCGGGTGGAATTTTCAGGAAGCAGAACAGAATGACTGAAATAGAAACCCAGCGAGGGAACCTACAGGAGGCAGCTGTTGTCTGGGGGGAGGCGACAATATGAACAGTGCTTTCAGGCTTGAAGGACAGGAAGGAGAAGACCCAGGGCACGGGCTGGAGGCCGGGTGCCCCTCGGACCAGCAGCAGGCCCCAGAGCTGCGGTCCATCCTCATCTGAGGTGATGGGCACACCCTCTCGATGAGCTCACACCCCCAGGTGGTACGAGTCCCAGGCCCCAGGTTTAAGACATCACAGTCTGTTGCCATGGCAACACCTAGGCTGCCCAACCTGGAGATGCACAATATGCCACTGGAGGAAAGGGGAGATGGAAAGGACCCTGCCTCCCGCCAGTCTGACGGCTCTCGTCACTTCCAGACGCAAGGAGTCGTCGAAAGGAACAGGAAGGTGGATGGACTTTTCATCTAGCAGCTGCACCACCTATTGGAAAGACCTCCTTTGAAAAGCTGCAGATCGCCATCAAGTAATAAATTCAACGCTCAGCAAACTTTCCAAAAGCCCCCCCACCCCCACGCACACACAGGACGGTGATTCCATTCCTAGTCAATGAGGCGTGTGTATTAATAGCGACGGAGAATCAGGTTGTCACTGCTGTCACTGCTGTCATTCAGAGATGACACATACAGACGCAGGGCACGAAAGGCAAAACATTCCATCCAGATAAGTCAGTCCCAGAAAGGGGACGGGGGCAGCTTACGCTCCTGTGTCACAACGTGGAGCCACTGGAAAAAGCTCCCTTGAACGCTCTGCTCTTCGCTGACCTTGCCACCTAAGACAGCTGCCTGCCTTCACCAGACAGGGCAGAAAGGAGGGCTCCGTCCCGCTGCCCAGGCAGCCTGCCACGAGGCCAGGCGCCCAGGACACAGGACGGGGACGATTTGCAAGCAACGAGCCTCACAGACTGGCTGCTGGCGTGGCTGGCTGCAAAAACACATGCTCTACCCGCTGACACGTATTCCTTTTGCAGAGAAGTCGAGAAGCGGGTGGAATCTGCAACTCCACTTGCTTCAAGATCAGCTCTCAGATGGGGCGGCAGGGCCAGGCCCCTGGGAGGGGCCAGGTCTCATCACCAGTCTCAAACTGGGATGAAAAGAACCATCTCTTGCTGGTTTAAAGTCCTTCTGTGGGGCCCTCCTGCCTTCAAGCAATTCAGAGACCTTCCTCTTTCTATTCATTTAAGCAGCTGATCTTCACTGTGTTGCCAGCTTTCGTGGGTACTGTCTCCCTCTCCACAGCTTAGAACCAGCCTGGGAGGCAGGTGCTGCCAACCCCTCTGTTACAGATGAGGAAACTGAGGCTCGGGTGCAGGGAGTCACTAAAGCAATCTAGGGCAGAGCTGGGATTCAGCCTGAGGCACCATTCCCATGCAGCAAAGTGCACAAACATGAATGAACATCTCATGTCTTTCAACATGCCTGTGTACCTGTGTATCCACCATGCAAGGTATAGAACACTTCCATCCTGCCAGAGGTTCCTCTGTGGCCTCACCCAGCCAGAAACCCTCACCCAGGGAGGGGGGCCCACCAGCCTGTCTCACCCACAGACTGGGGTTTGCCTGCTCTTGACCGTCACAGAAATAGCATCTAACAGGATGCACGTGTCACGGCTCTCACTCAAGAGTATATCTCAGATCCATCCATGTTGGAGGCAGCCACGTTTCTTTTTTGACGCTGGGTGGTATTCTATGGCCTGGATGCACCACCCTTTATTCATCTAAGCAGTCAGTCATTTGAGATTAAACGTGTGACACAGAGAAGTCCGTTTCTCGCAGAAGACAGCCGCCCCCACCCCCAACACTACAAGGCATGGCAGCCGGCAGGACGCGGGCAGCTTCCTCACCAAAAGAAGGAGGAAAGCTCTGGTCAGAAAAACTGACCAGAAATAGACCAGATAATCCTCCCTCAGAAACTGAACTGACCCTGGCCCCACCCATGGCTCCCTCAAAGGCCTGCCCAAGAGGACATGGGTCGGGGGACAGTCCCCTTCCCCTCTCTTCACCCTCAGCAAGAACCCCTCCCCTTTACGCCAGCACCTCAAACAGCTTCATGCCTGCTGAATCCCACGCCCCTCCACCCCCTGCACAGGCTGGTTTCCCCCTTTCTCTCAGCCAGTTTGAGACCCAAATGGAAACTTCCCCTGGAAGACAGCAAGGCCCCTGCAACCCTTGGCCAGGGGCGGAGATTTAAAATTAATACCTTATTGACTGACAGGTTCTTTATTTACACTTTCCCTCAGGAGCTTTGATTTCCGTGCCATGTTCCCGGGAGCTGGCACACTTCATCAGTAGCCCCTGCCAATCCTGGTCATTAATGACATTCCTCCTTTCTCCATGGTAACGGAGTGATGTCACCCGTTGAGGACTTCAGACCTGCAGCCCACCTTCTTGGGATCCCACAGGTACACAGCCCCGTTCTGTAATCTTTGCAATAACGGCCGCGGGCATCGCGGACTTCGGGTGGGTGTTTTCTTTCTGCCGCTGCCCTCAGTTAACATGCCCCCCCTGCAGGCATGCCCAAGCAGGTTTGGTTTAATAAGAACCTTCATAAATCCTGAGCTTCACAGGCGACTTTCTTCCCTTCAGAAAGCTCACCCAGGCATGGCGCCATTAAAATTCACATGGGACGGGCTGGCGTTTAGAAATGCCTCTCGGTAACTATTAACACAAGCCCTGCTCAAAAACACTTTCCCCAAACCTCAGATCAGGGTGCACTGCAGGGAGGGTCTCGAATGCCAACGCAGAAAAAGTGACGTCTCTGCCCTGCGTATAGCTTACTGTCTGCTTTTGGTAGATTTCTTTTATAGAGGAAAAAAAAAAGAAAAAGAGCATTAAAAGTCCAAGGCAAGGGAAACAGAAAAATAATAATAAACAAATGGGAGTACCTCAAACTAAAGAGTTTTTTGCACAGCAAAGAAAACCATCAACAAAATGAAAAGACAACCCACTGAATGGGAGAATATATTTACCGATGATATATCAGATAAGGGGTTAATATTCAAAATTTACAGAGAACATATAAAACTCAACACCAAAAGAATAAACAATCCAATTAAAAAATGGGCAAAGGACCTGAATAGACACTTCTCCAAAGAAGACATACAGATGGCCAACAGACATATGAAAAGATGCTCAGCGTCTCTCACTCATCATCACAAAGATGCAAATTAAAACCACAATGACATATCACCTCACACCTGTCAGAACGGCTGTCATCAACAAATCAACAAACAACAAGTGTTGATGGGGACGTGGAGAAAAGGGAACCCTCGTGCATTGCTGGTGGGAATGCAGACTGGTGCAGCCACTGTGGAAAGCAGTATGGAATTACTTCAAAAAATAAAAAATGAAAGAAATCCGAAACACCAATACGAAAGAATACATGCACCCCTGTGTTCATTGCAATGTTATTTACAATCACCAAGATTTGGAAGCAACCCAGTAAATGAGTGGATAAGAAAGCTGTGCTACATTTTCACGATGGAATACTACTCAGCCATAAAAATAAAAAGAAGGCAATCTTACCGTGTGTGACAGCGTGGATTATTATGCTAAGGGAAGGAAGCCAGTCAGAGAAAGACAAAGACCATATGATTTCACTCATGTGTGGAATCTAACGAACAGACTAAACTAACCAAGAAGACAGAAACAGACTCATAGACACAGAGAACAGACTGACAGCTGTCGACAGGGTTTGGGGGGGGGGGGGGCTGAGTGAAAAATGTAAAGGAATTAAGCAAATGAAAACACACACACACACACACACAGACAGACGCAGGCAGCGGCATGGTGATGACCAGAGGGAAAGGGGGGTGATGGGAGGAGACTTGATTTGGGGTAGGGAACACACAGTATGATATAATGATGTCCTGGAGAACTGTCCACGTGAAACCTATATAATTTTGTTAACGAATGCCACCCCAACAAATTCAATCAAAAGCTTTAAAAAGTAAAAGGGCACATGGCTTCGGGGCTAAATACCAGTTCACAGGATGCAAGGGACAGAGGAACAGGTCCCAAGGCACCACACGTATTCCACAGGCAAAATCCAGAATGTGGGGAACTGCATGGGGAAAATGACCTTTCTCTTCAACAAATGGCAGGAAAACAGGCTGGTGGGAACTGTTACAGAAGAAAAGAGCCGGAGCCACGGTGTCAACCAAATACAATGAGAGGGTCTGGTTTGGATCTTGGTTCAAACAAGTGAACCACTAAAAAGATACTTGTGAGACAGGCAGGGAATTGGAACCCTGGACATCTGACGTGAACTGTTCTTTCTCAGGTTTGAGAATGCTATTTGATTTTTCCCAAGAGTCCTCTCTTTGAGAGCTCCATGCCCACCTATTTATTAATAAGAGAGCAACCCTGTGTTGGTCATTGAAGCTGGGCGAAGGCAACATGGGAGTTAAGCGGACCACCATGTCTACTTTTCCATATTTTGGAAAAAGTTCACACTACAAGTCCAGGGAAGAGTCAAAAGCCGTTCCTCTTGCTTTGGGGGTACCCTTGGTGGCTCTGCTCCAGGTAGGGAAGCAGACAGCATTCCTTGGCCCCTCCCAGCAAGAGCCCCAGGGTCAAGTCTTGCCTTCCTCCTTGAGCTCAGTTTGGGAACAATCACGAAAAATAAAACAAGAAAAAAAGACACCAAACCTCACAGCAGCCCAGGGAAGCTGAGTTTGGCCGAGCCCTGCGGAACCCTGGCTGTTTCCTGTACTGGGGCAGGAGAAAGGAGGAGGTCCCTTTGTGGAGGGAAGCCACAGGCATCTCTCACGCTGCTGCGCTTCCCTCCCGGGTCTGCCTCTCCCTGGCACCCGGGCACTGGCTCAGGGGGGTCGACCCCATGGGGACAGGGCAGGACACCTGGGGAGGGGCAGCCACGGGGCACCTCCCAGCCTTGGAGCCTGGACCACCAAGGACAGGCCTGCAGCCAGCCAAGCTCTGTAGCTGAGGAGGGGGCCAGATGAGCTCTTCAAGTCAGTACCAAATGTGCAGCAGACGCCAGATCCCTTGCTGTGGCCCCGACCCCGTCACAGCAGCCAGTGGCTCCTCTTCAGTGACAGCAAAAGGCTCTTCCTTCTGGACCACTTTCTCTCAAGGCTCTGGGCACATTAAAGGCCGCGGCAAAGACTCTCCCCTCCGAGGGGTCCATGCCCTCAGCAAGTCAGGAGAGCTAGAAGATCCCTCAGAGCCCCCCACCACTGCCATCCAGCACCCATGCAGCCCCGCTGCTGGCGCGAGAACCCCCCCGCCTCACGGAAACGTCACATCGGCCCTGGGATCCCCATTTCACAGATGAGAAAACAGAGCCCAGAGACTCCAAATCGGTGCCCGCGGGCATACGACTACTAAAGGCCCACACAACCATTCCTCCATTTCGTTGGCAGTTATTTATTTGCGTGCTTGCTAAGGCCAGGTTCTTTGGCTAGGCCAAGGTCATGCAGACAGAAGGCAACGAAGTCAGAACTGCAAGCCAGGATTCTCCGATTTCAGACCTGGTGCTCTGACTGGCTGAGCCCATGGCCTCTGGAGTTAGGGGAACATGTCCCCCAGGAGGCACGCATGACCACCCAAGGGGAGGCAGGAAGAAGTATAAAAGCAGCAGCACTCCCATCTCTGCGGCCCTCTCCCTTTTTTATTTTTGCGGCATATTGCATCAGGGTGCAATCCCGTTAGGGCGGCATTGAACAACATATGACTGGTAACTACGTAAGGAGCAAACGTAAGGGGCGATGCACCCCAGGCTACTGTACTCGGGCTCCATCAACGCTGGAGTCGGTGACATTCTGGCTGAGCTGTGGTGCTGAGGGTGGGGTCTCGGGACCCAACCTGCCTGGGTCCAAGGCCTGCTCCGACACTTATCACTGCCCAGCTCTCAACAAAGTGACCCCCGATGACTTCACTGGTTCGGGTGTGGCTGGGAGATTCGCATGTGCAGCCAGGACTGACGGCCCCTGGCCACCAACACTGGATTTTTCAAATCACGTCAACCCCCTCAACCTTACAGGACTAGAAAACCTTGGGAACTAACCCAGATAAGACCGCTTGAAGGTTTTAAGAGCTCACCTTCCAGTCAAAATCTAAGGCCACCTCAAAAACAGAGGGCTTTTCATCTGGAAGGGGGGACAACATGTGTTCAATAGTAAAGACTGCTTCAGGCCGCTTCCTCCTCGTTTCCTTTGCCTCCCTGACAATTCCGCGCCTGCCCGCGCCTCTCCAGCTGCACCTGGAGACACTATTTGTACAAGCAGGCTCATTAAGGCCTGTCCTTAACTTGACACAGACGACGTCTCTGAATGTCACATGCTGGCAAACCTGCTTGCTTAGCGTAGACCTCTATTTTTAGTAAGCACCAAAAAAAAAAAAAAAAAAAAAAAGAAGAAAAAGAACCATGATATTATATCCTAGCACCTCATTTGTCCCTGTTTGTTTACCAGGCTGTGTGTCTCACAGAGGCCCGGGGGCCAGGCGAGGGCAGGCCCACATCTAATTTGTCCCTATGCCCCCACAGGGCCTGGCACCAAACCAGTATTCAGGGAGTGTTTGCTGAGGGAGTGAGGTTTTCATTGTTCCCCGTGAGTGGGCTGAGAGCAGGTGTTCCTGAGCTGAAGTGCTGGCGACATTAGGGAATGGGCTTTCGCAGGGACTGTGTGGGCCTCTACCTGAGCGTGGCACAGCGGGCAGTGGGGGGCAGGGGGGCCTGTGGAGCCGGGGCGGGGTGTGCTCCTGCACGGTAGGCGTGCACACGTGCTCTGATGGGGGGTGCGTACTCAGGATCCATGGCTTTCATCAGCACCTTTAAGGGGCTGTGACCCAAAAAGTTTAAGGATCACTGGAGTAGACGCTGCAAGCTATGGCCAGGAGTCTGTTTTCCCTTCTGAAAGGGCAAACTGAGCAATATGTGTGTGAGCTTCCCAGGAATCAAAGGAGGGGTGCACCAGACCTACTGAGGCAGACCACAAGTGAGCACTCCCAACGTGTCAGTCCCCAACACAGCCCAGAGGACACCTGGCATCTCTGGAGGTGACTAGGCACTCCCAGTACCCATCTGCCTCTTTCAGTGCATCAGAATTGGGAGAAGGAAGAATCCACTGAATTCCCAAGCATGTGCAGGGAATTAAACTTCTGATCTGTCAGAAAGCCAGCATTGTCCCTAGTCTGAGGAGCCCCAGTCAGGACTCCCATGCCCTGTCCCCATTCATTCTGTTACAATGTACTTAGCTACCTCCCTCAGTAGAAAAAAAAGAGAAGAATCTGCTTTGCATGCCTCTAGGCAAATAAATTTGAAAATCTAGACAGATGGAATGAATAATCTCTTTAAAAGATACAATTTACCAAAACTGGCTCCAGTAGAGATACAAAGTGTGGAGACCATTTCCCACAGACACGGTAGAGAAAATGATCCTGGGACGACCCCATAAAAAGGCACCAGGTCCGCATGGCTTCACAGGCGAATTCTATCACAACCCCAGAAACTGGTTAGTCCCAACAATACACTGTTCCTGAGCATAGAAAATAAAAGACGCTTGAACATGATAGCACACAAAAAGGGACATTACAAATATCACTCATGAAGACTGCTGAAAGAAAGCTTCAAATGTTCCCAAACCAACATGGGTCCCGCCCACATAAGAAAATAATACACAGTGACCAAGTGAGGTTTGTACCAGCAATGTTTCAATATAAATCAACATATTAAGATCTAAGAATAAAACCATATCTTTTCATCGGTGCTAAAAAGTATGACATAATTCAACTCCCATTCCTAATCAAAACTCTCAAGAAAATAGGAATGGATGGATACTTCCTGACATAATTAAATACATACAACTCAATCCTCAAGCCAACGCTAGAGATACTTCTGCTGGGGTCAGAAACCAGGAAGGAGGCCTACCATTTCCACGACTATGAGGAGGCTGCTGGCGATATCAGCCAATGCAATCAGACGAGAGAAACAATTAGAGGCTCTAGCTCAGGGAGGGAGAGGCCAGTTCTTACTCTCTACTCCATCCCCAGGATACGTGCTGAATAGTTATTTGGATGAGTAAATGAATAATGATGGCTCACATTACTTGAGCACCTCTAGTAACAAAATGAGGGATTTACCAAAATGTTAGTAGCAAATCATACTGTTCATTGATTTAAATGGATTAACCCATCCAAGGCAAACAACTTTATGAGGTAAGTACTATTACTTCAGCCATTTGACTGATAGGCAAACAGGGGTCCAGAGAGGTTAAATGACTTGCCCAAGAACACTGTTGGTAACTGTCTTAAATTCTAGTGTTGCCATGGTGCCAGGCCCCTTATAAACCATTTCACATGTGTCTCCCAACCAAGGAGGGAATGAGGAACCCTCTAGAATGCAGGCTCTGAAGCAGGTCTGCCAGGTTCGTATTTTAGTTCTGCCATTTACCAGCTCTGACTTCTTGGAACAATCCCTTCCCCTGTGTCTTAGCGTGCTCCTGTATAAAATGCGGTGACAACCATGCCTACCTGCTAGGGTTGGAGGAGTTATTACGTGAGCTAATAAGTGTCTGCTACGTGCTAAGGTTCCATAAAATGAGCACGACTTCCCTCAAATTCCCTAAGTACCTTCACCGATTTCTGACATCTGTCCCCTTAGCTGGCCTTCTCCTTCCATGGGTTTTGCCAAGCTCAAATTCAGAGTTAAAGGTAACACCTCACCTGCATCACCATGATATTGTCACCTGAGACAAAGGCCAATAGCAGGACAGGGATCAGTGTCGGCCCTTGGGGAGTTCCACCACCCGGAAGCACAGAGAGGAGATGTCCTATTCACATCTGCGTAAGCCAGAGCCAGATGCACATCTGGGGCAGCCCACTTGAACCTCTCACGGTTTGCGATGTCCCTTCTGAGCCATGACATTTCTGTGCTGCCTACCTCCCAGCAAGGTGTCATTTTTTTTACAGATTCCAGAGCATACTTCCCCGTCCCTTATGCCAGGGGGCACACAGTCGCTTCTTTTCAAAGAGCACAGTTTGGGAAAGAGTGACTTCACTGGAGACACCTGACAAACCCTACCTCGGCCAGGTCCTCAAGGTCATCGTCAACAGTAATAAGTCATGTGGACAGTGGGGACCCCAGCTAGGACGTGACGGAAATGGAAGCTTTACCTCCGTGGTCTTCCTCCCCCAAATCCATGACCCCTGTCTAAGCATGAGAAAAACATGAGAAAGACCCTAAGTGTGGAACAGTCTACAATATACCTAACCAGTACACCTCAAAACGGTCGGCTCATAGAACACAAAGTTTGAATCTGAATAAAGTATAAACTTTAGGTCATAATAATGTATCATTATTGGTTCATTAATTATAACAATACTAATACTAATGGAACATGTTATTAATATGGGAAAGTGGGTGTTGGGCGTATAGGAACTCTTTGTATTATCTTTACAACTTTGTGTAAATCTAAAACCGTTCCAAAAAATAAAGTTTATTTAAAAAAAAAAAAAAAAAAACAGGTTCCGGGGCTTTCACTGTGGGCATTTAGACACCCATCTGGCGGCCACTAGGCACCACTGCCAAGAAAAACTATAAAAAGCACCTCCCATCAGATTTGGCTTGGAAACTATTTCCCCGGAAATCAACCCCCTGCCAAAAAAAAAAAAAAAAAAAAAAAAAAAAAGCCGATTATGAATCCAGGAGGGGTGTATGTGTTAGTTCTCTGCAAAACATGACTTTAATCTTAACGAACAGAAGAACCACTGATGCTGGAGGGATCATGTGCAGATTCTTACTCGTATCCTTTCAAAGCAAAGGATGGCCTCCAGATTGCAACTCGAGAAGACTGGTCCCTCTGGCGGGCTAATTATTTCCATCTCCAGCCAAAATACAGAATAATTACTAATTACTGTCTTCACTTGGTATCCACGTGAGGGGGACCCCTGAGGTCAAAGCAAGCCCCTCACCTAAGGTGGCCAGTGAAGACAGCACAGAAGGGTAGTTAAACCTCATTCACCTGCCTCTCTACCTAGGAGTGTGTCTGGGAAAGAGCGAGCCCCCACCCCCACCCCGAGCAGGTGGGTGAACAGGCAGCCTACACCAGCCAGCCAGCACAGCCCCTCCCTGCACTCCGCAGGCCCCCAAGCCCGCGTGCATCTGGAAGTTACCAGCAAACCTACCCCCGAGGCTGCAACAAGTATGGGTGAGGTTGGGCTGTCAAAATCAGGAAGCCTGGTTGGGTTTTTTGTTTTTTTTTCCAAGACAACCTGCTAACCAGAAAAATACAGCGAGGCTGGGTGTGCGGCCTCCCCCTCCTCCTTCTGACAAAGGCTCCTGCCCAGCACGTGAAGTAACAGCCCAGCCCGGGGACGTCCCCAGCCCCCAGCCGCAGAGGGCACTGGAAGGCACAGACCCGCAGGCAGGTTCTTGCGGCAGGGTCTGGCTGAATCCACAGGCCAGCACCCCCTCGGCCCCCTCCCAGCCCCCACATCCACTCTGACGGTGGGGTGCGGCGGATCGCTTGAAGCAGCTCAGACTGATCACCGGGCTGACTGGCAAAGCCGGCAGCAGGGAGGAAATGGGCCGGCCTCCCGACGGCGAAGTCAAACCACACTCCCGTGTTAGACACAGACAGCCTCTTCCTTGGTTTCAACACAAAGTCCCCAACAAACTCCCCCGGTGCCTGCAGGGGAGGGGGCACCAGCGTTCACCTGCCCTTATAATTAGGCTCAGTGGCAGCCTCTTCCCTACCAGTAGCTCCATTCTTTGGCCTCCTCGCCTCCCCCCTCCAAAGGGGACGCAGTGGCTTCCCTTGCCCTCTGACTACGCAGGCGAGAGGCCAGCTGAGCCCCCTTCTACCCGCTGCCACCTCCACCCTCGGGGAGAAGTTACGAGTAATTGGAAACTGACGCCCTACCGTGCAAGGGTGAACCTACCGCCCCCTAAGGGTGGCAGCAGTCCCCGATGCCTCGTGCCCTCCCTCTCACCTGGGGACAGGCACCCCCTCACCAAGCCCCCCAGAAGTGGGACATCTGGAGCAGAGGGGCCCTGTGCCCACTCCCCAGGCCTAAGCCCCAGCCCGGACTGGGGGGCCAGGCCCGGGGGGGGGGGGCCTCCACCGACCTTCTATAGGATTCAAATAGTCATAGTTGAAGAGGATGGAGAAGTCCAGCTCGTCTTGGGGGCTGCCCCCGGGCTCGTGGCCCAGGGTATCCCCTCCATCGGGGTCTGGCTGCTGCTCCGGAGCTTCCATGGCGCGCAAGGAGGCCAGAGGGCTGCAGGGCCAGGGGCGAGGGCAGACTCAGCACCCTCCTGGGCCCTTCGCCGGGGGTGGCAAAGTGGCAGGAAGCAGGCGGAGAGGCGGGTGGAGCGGCCGGGGTCACTGTCCTCGCAGGGACAAACGCCGGTGTGGGACGGCGCGCCTGGGGAGCTGAGCAGCAGCCGCGGCGCAGCACGAGCTTCCTGCTCCGGGAGGCACCTGTTGCAGCCCTGGGAGGGGGAGGGCGGGGACAGGGCGGCCAGGCCAGCGGGGGCGGGGCCGCCACCCAGGGACCCAGGGGCGGGAGCGGGAGGCGGGCGGCCCAGGCTAGCCAGCGCCCCAGAGGAAGGAGGCCGCCCGCCTGCTGCCCCGGCCCCCAGTTTAGCCACCGGCGGGGGACCACAGCCCAGGGCGCAGGCACAGACGCTCTGGGAGACCACTGCCCGCCACCCTCCGGGGGTGAGCGCTGCTGGCCTTGTCCCACCCGGAGTCCAGACAAGAAAGCTGCTGCCACTCCTAGTTTTGCCCTGCTGACTGGCGATCCCAGTCCGTCCCCTCTCTCCTTCTCCACGCGGCAGACCTGCAACTGCGCGTGCCTCTGAGCGCCCACAGCTGTGGCGTGATTTCCCCGAGAGCTCAGTCTCAATTTCCCAGGGCCTGGGAGAGAATCACAGGTACTCAAAGCACAAGTCCCATCTATGCCCCTTGGCCGACCACCTGTCGAGTGCCAGGTGCCAGGGACCCAGCATGAATGGGAGGCTGCGGCCCTGGAAAACTCAGGTTCTGGGGGGCGGTGGGGGACACAGGCATGGAGGAAACGCCCAGGCAACAAAGATGATCTCCGGTAAGGTGCCAGGAGAGGGCTCACCAGGGGCATGGGGTAGACTGGGGAGGCTTCAGTGACCTGAAGGACCTCTCTGGGAAGGAGACGTTTGCAGGAACCTGGTGGATGGGTGGATCAGGGGGTAGACTGGTCTGGCAGTGAGAACCAAAAGAAAGCAAAAGCCAGTGGGAACTTGGCGTGTCGGGGGCCAAGCCAGCGGGACCCCGCATCCGGAGAGGTCAGCAGGTAACAGGTACGCCTGGGCGCTTGTTCCAAACAGATTCCCAGGCCCCTCGCCAGAGCTCTGATTCCAGAAGTCTGGGGTAGAGGCTGAGGAATGTGGGTTTTTAAGCAAGCACCCAAGGTGAATGTTATGAAGAGGTACATTTGGGGGAACACTACACAAAACCCAGCACCATCCCCTAATAAAACAATTCCAGGGCTCTGGCACCAGAAGTCAGAAAACAGACTCACACAGGTTGAAAATATTAGAATAGTGGTCTTCAACCCTTACAACATGTCAGAATCACCTGGGATACTTTTTGAAAAGCTTGTGCCCAGGTTTCCATTCAAACCCAAGGAACCAAAACATCGAAAGGTATTTTTCTTTAATGACCTCAGATGACTCTAACGTGCAGCCAGTGTTGAGAATCACCAGATTAGAAGAGTAAGTGGGAGAGGTTCGGGGATTCCCTGAGAATCGCAGCTTGACCTTGGGTGGGGACTGACTCCAACTGCTCCCGTGAACTCGGAGTATGAAGAATACGCATTCTTGGGAGGCGGGGTAGGGAGAGGGGCATCTCTGTTCTTTTAAGGGATGTGTGCAAAGCTATACATCATCGTTCAATCCACAAATACTTTTTGAGCACCGCTAGGTCTCTGGTTCTACTACTGACCACGGAGGTGCAGCCTCTACCCTCCTCCTGCTTGTATCCCAGAAGCAAAGGCACACAGCATTAAATAGGTTTTCTTGAACTGCTCTTAGACCACAGGTTGCACATTAGACTCACCTGGAGAGCGGTTAATGTATGCAATGGGCTGGGCCCCACCGGAGGCCAGTTATAATCAGAATGTTTGGGAGGGGGGCGGGGGGGGCTGGGCCTTGGTAGTTTGTCAAAGCTCCCCAGAGGCCTCCAATGTGCTGCCAGGGGTGCGCCCCCTGGATTCGACTCCAACTCCTCCCAGGGGCCGGCGCCTGGCTCGAGACTCGCCAGCTTTCAGAGGCTTGGGAAGCACTTTCTGGTTGTCAGGACATAAAGAAATCCCCTTGTTTCCTAAGCAGACACACAGCTATGCTGGTGTATCCAACAAGCACCTTAGGGGGAGGGTAATGAACTTGGGTGGGGGAGGGGAGGTGACGCAGGCTAGGACACTTAGAGCCAAGCATCTAGGAGACAGGGGCTCTCAGTCCTGTGACAGGCCCCCAAGTCCACACACTGCCATCGGGCTGACGGTGAGGAAGGAGGCGGCCTGCCCTTGTGCTGTGCGCAGGAGAAAGCCTGGGGTTTCCCTCACAATGTCCTCTCTCACCCCTCCAGCCAGGATGAAATGCCCCCGCTCTCATGGACATGGGTTGATGCTGCCTCCCCAGAATCGTCCCCCCTTCTTCTGAGAACAGCACTCCGGTGTGTTCCTTTGGGGAACGACTCAGCCTGACTTGGTCCTCCCTATATACAAATATCTGAGGAGAACTGTCCCCACCCCCCAGCCCCACTCCAGGGGGCTCTGAGGCCTGAGGCCCCTTCAAGTTGGCCCTGGAGGGACCCCCAACCCACCCAAGCTCCGCCCTCCTTTTCCTCTACTGGCATAAAGCTCATTTTTATCCACAGCCCGACCTCTCCCCTGAAATCTGGGCTCAAATGTCCCACTGTCCACCCAGCACCTCCACGGGGGTGTCTGACAGGCCTCTCAAAGTGCACAGGCCCCCACCAAACCGCAGTGGCCTCTGAAACATCCCCCGTGTTCCCAGCTCAGCTACTGCCTGCGCCTTCACCCAGGCCTCCGACCAAACGCCCAGGAGCAGCCCTGGACTCCCCGCCCCCCCACACACCCTCAGCGCATCCAGACTTCAGAACGTAACCCAAATCCAACCATTTCTCACCAACCTCGCTGTCCTCCCTCCTGCCCCAGTAACCCCAAGTCCCCATCACTGCTCACCTGGACGCGGCGGGGCCTCCTCCCTGCCTCTGCTGCCACGCTGGCCCTTACACAGAACAGCAGAGGGGGCTTTCAGAACAGACACCTCATCTCCCCCCGTGGCTTCCCACGAAGGGCGAATACAAACACCTGGCCAGGGGAGGGGCCCCAGCTCCCCTTGGTATCACCTGGCACTCTCCCCTTGTCTCCCCACCTTCTGCCACTGTAAACCTACTTGGCCTCCTCTCACTGCCCCCCAATTATGCTTGGTCTGCCCCGTAATTCTTCTTACAAATCTGAAGTAACATTTTTTAATTGAGAGATTTCATATAAAAATCAAAATTTCCATTATCTCCTAAAAAACGGGAAGATCTGGCCACAGCAGATGGACCAGTGCTCTGGAGCTGAGCACAGCCCACCCAGCTGCCCCCATCTGTCCCCAAGAGCGTGTGAGCTTGAGACCCTTGTCTCCAGGTTCTTGGCTCCTTCGATCTGGCTCTGTTCCACCTTTCTATTCCCTGCTTCACAGCAGGGTCCCCTCTGCCTTGTGGAACTGACCTTGAACAAGGGCACGTGGTCAGCAAACTCACCTTTGCCTCAAACTGCTGTCCTTGCCTGTAGTTATGCAGGGGAGGCCACCGTCCCTGAACCTAGGGAGCTTCGTCCACCTACTGAACCAATTCCCTCAGGGCAGGTCAGTTAGGCCGTGGAGCGCTGGTGCGTCTCTGCCCACCCCCACCCCCGCGACTGTCTCAGCCCTCCACCTTCACGCTGTCCCCTCTGTCACCCAGTCTGTCTTCCCAGCTGACAGCATCCCCTCAGTACCACTGTGTCTGTCTCACCTCCATTCTCTCCGCTGCCACGGTCTTTGCTAACATCTGCGTCAATTCCGTAGCCTTTGAACCACGGAGTGACAAGACCAAGCGAGCTGACTCCATCAGACCCCCTTCCGCATGACCACACCCCTGCCAGTACCCCCCCCCCGCCCTGCCCCCCGAAAAAAAGCACATGGCATATCCTGTGGCTTCTCTTTCTTTCCTCTGTCAAGACCGTCACTGGACTTCCCTAAACTTGCACCGAGTATGTAAATGGCTTCAAATAGGATTGTGTCTCCCCTACGTTACAAAACAAAAATCTTTACCTGACTTTCAAACGCAGGCAAGAGCCTTTCTGATAGTAGGGCAGATTTTCTCCGAAGCAGCTCCCCGCAGTCTTGCATCTAGAACCCTCTCCACAAACGCCTCTGCACTCACTGGGTCAGTGACAGAACCCACAGAGAGGACCCCAGAGAGTTGGAAGAAAATGGATTTATCCCCTTTGGGAAGGTCTCCTGAAGGTTCTTAGGCTGAAGGAAAGTGATAACTGGAATTTAAAACAGTAAAATAATAGCGAAAATGGCGGCCAACATAAGCGAGCCTTGCGGACATGCTCTGTGCACCCCCCACACGCAGGGTCCCTCTGACCCCCACGGAGGCACAGAGGAGGTTGCAGTGTTCCTTTTAAAAGTCGCACGTGCCACCACAGAGACGGTTTTGTCCCACATGGATCTGATACTCATTACTGAGTCGCATTGTTCCTGGGCTATTAGCTAAGGGTGGATTTGCTGAGAAACATTTCTGGACCCAGATGAAACGCTAAGGAAAAGTCTTGTAACTCCCAGTGATGGCAGAGGGTGAAAGGGAGCTGACGTGGGGAATCTAGAGAGGGGGACGCATCCGAAGGGGTTCGTGTTAATTCACAAAACTAACAGTATCTACCCTTGGGTACCAAAGGCAGGCAGCATCCCTGCAGAACCCCGGGGCTCAGAGGAACACCGTTTGAGAAGGGCAAAGGAGAATGCACCACGGACTAGGAAGCGCCCCTCGCCCCTCCCCCGCCCGCTCCACACGCGGGCCCCTCCCCCTCCCCCTCCACACGCGGGTCACCCCCACTGTCGGTTCTTGCCTGGCCTCCGCAGCAGCTGCCCACGAGCATTCTGAGCACTCACCCTTACCTGGCCAGAGGCTGTTCTCCACTTAATGGGCAACACAGTCCTTCCAAAGAGTCACAAGGTCACACCTGGGCTGCTGAAAACTCCCCCGGTCCCTCCCCACTGCCCTGCGAATGGACCTCCAGCTGCGCACGAGGACCCTGTGCGATCCTGCCCTGGCATGCATGCATGGTCTTGGCGCCTGTCCCCATCCTCCTGCCTCTTCTGTTCCAGCCACACGTCTTCCTGCTGGTCACTGGATGTCCCAAACACACGTCTCTCCTCGGGGCCTTTGCGCTCACTGTTTCTTCCTCCTTGAGTGCCCCTCCCCCAGACATTTTACAGGCTGATTCCTTAGCAGTCCAAGGTCCGCGAAAAAGACCTCTCTTTAGACAGGAAGGGACTATCCAGTCTCAGCGTGCTATCCCTACTGCTGTGGGTTGGATCGTGCCCCTCCCCCAAACAGGTTCAAGCCCTAATCCCAGTTCCTGTGAATGTGATGGCATTTGGAAACGGGGTCTTCGCAGATTCGTGATCAAGTTGAGCCCAGGTCATTAGACTTAAGGGCTCTCGTCCAAGGACGGGGGTCCTCAGGAGAGGAGAACACTCCTGCACACAGGAAGTGTGACCTGAGGGCAGAGGACAAAGTGATGCAATGACAGGCCAAGGAATGCCACGGGTTTCCAGGAGCAGCCAGAAGCTAGAAGAGACAAGGACCCTCCCCCACCGGAGCCTTCAGAGTGAACGTGGTCCTGCCAACTCCTTGATTTCAGACTTAGTCTCCAGAACTGGGGGGGGGGGGGGGGGACCCGAGTTCTGTTGCTTTAAGCCACCGGTTTGTTATCATTTGTGACGGCAGCCACTGGAACCTGGTACCCCCACCTACCACACACACATTCCCACGCATGCGCCACGATCCGCAGCTCCCTTCCCCCATTTCAGTCCCTTGCATTGAACACTGTTTGAAACCATCTTACAGAATCCTGCGTTCACTTGCTTGGGGTTTGCCTCACCAGGGCAGACTGTCCGCCACGCACGGGAACGGGCACATAGCAGATGCTCCAAAAACGCGGATGAAAACAAGCGCGTGATTCAGGGAGCTTCTAAGAGGAGACGAGAAGGGGCCGTGTAAAGGAGAGGGAGCCCCGGGAAGGAAAGGCAGGCACAGGCCGGGCGAAGGGAACCGTGTGAACAGGGCGGGTGTGCAAGGGCACGAGGGGACGGCGCGGACGGCCCCGGAATGTAGCAACAGGGCTGGACGTGGCACTGCTGGAAAGTCAGGCCACAGGGGCCCCCAGCTGGGCTCTGGCCACCGAGAGAGGCTTTGAGGAACCGGGCCCCTGGGCAGGCCCATTACCACGGAGAAAACTAAAAATGGAGCCGGTGGGCGCCGCCAGAACTTACTGCGAGGCCAAGAAAGGCAGGGCGCAAGGGGGACAGAACCAACCCTCACACACACCCCAGGCTCTGTGGCGCGCCGTCTCCGTTAGGGGCTGCGGCCCTCTTCTCCCCCGGAGCTCACTGCCATCTTGCTGGGTGGTCCCGCGGCAGGAAACAAGAAAAACGGGACCACGGAGCCCTTCAACACCAGGCTTTTGGCATCAGCCGGGTCTGCTTCTGGCCTTGGAATGCCTTGACCACTCCCTTCTTGGTTTCCTCATCTCTAAGCAGGGATCGTGTTAAATACCAGCCTCTCGGGGGGTTTGTGAGAATCCACTGACATCATATCTGTAAAGTGCTTGGCCACAGAGCATGTGTCTCGGTGGGAAAACAGGTCACCTTATTGCGATGAGTATTCACCCCAAGGCGGGCCACACGGTGGAGTGGGCTTGAGTCCAAGCCCCCGAGGCCTAGCGATGTGGCCCAGGGGGCCTGACCGTACCTCCCCAAGCAAGATGGGGATATCGATTGTCAGGCTGGTATGAGGATTAATGAGGTGGCACGTGGAACGCCCTTAGGATGGCGCCTGCCACATAGTTGGCACTCAGTGTAGTGGTGGCTGCTGTCATGGTCATGGCTGTTTGTTGTTCTTGCCTGTGGGGGCTGATTCATTCCAGACGACAGCAGGAAAGCATGCGCCTGTTGGATGACCCACGAGGAATTCCTCTTCGGCCACTAGCCCGAGGTGAGAAGCTGTGCAAGTCAAAGGTCACTGTCATCGTTGAAAAGAGATAGGAGAGAATAAGCCGAAGAGGTGGCGCAGCGCTTCAGAGTTTCAGCCTTTGGCTTTCACAGCCATGAGTCCCCTCCTGAGCAGCACGCGTTCATCTGTCCATTCGCCCGTCCGTGTAACAAAGACCGGGGGCCGAGTATCCGCGGCAGCCAGGCGCGGTTCTGGGCACTGAGGCCACAGAGATGAACCCGGACCAAGCATGGACAGTCACCACCAGGGCGACAGAACAGGAAAGGGACCGCACAGGGCAGAGACCTGGGGAACCCAGAGGAGGCCGCCAGTCCAGTCTGGGCAATCAAAGTCTCAAATTGCTCTTCTAGCAAAGGAAGAAAACTAGGAACCTGTCTGGTTTCTTCTAGGTAAGATGTGAAATACTCATTTATGTAGTGAGAGCTAACCAAGGAGAAAAGGTACAAGAAAGCACTTGGTAATTGTTTTTTCAGGTGGGATTTTTTTGGGGGGGTGGGTATACATAGTGAATTAATGAATGGGACAGCAATGATGACAGCGATTATTTATTAAGTAGGTAGCTGGAGGGTCATATTGCTTATTAAAAGGTTGAAACTTTCCATAGATTGGTCAATAATTGCTGTCGTCCCCTACCCGCCAAGGGCCTTTGCTTGTCTTGGGACTTTCCTGCAATTCAGCAGATAAAGGGTTAAAGCCTGGTACAGCGAGGAGTCTCCTGGTACCTTACTCCCGCTCTTTTGGTTGGTGGATATTCATTGTCAAATTCATTAACAATTAGCCCTGAGGGGCTCAGTGGCTTGGGCAGGGTCCCACAAAGAAAAAGGTAGCAGGTGAGATCCCCAGAAGGGCACAGGGAGGGATTGCAGGTTCGGTCCCCCATTGAGGCACATCCCAGAGGCAACCAATTGATGTTTCTCTCTCACATTGATGTTTCTCTTCTTCTCTTTCTCCCTCCCTACCCCTCTGTCTAAAAAAACAAATAATTATTTATTTAATTATAATTTTTTTTATAATTAAAAAAATTACGGTAATAATTACTCCAGATAGGAGTGCTATCATTCTTTTATATGTGAAGAAACTGAGGCACGGGAAGTGGAGTTTCTTGCGCAAGGTCACGCAGCTGGAGAGTGGCAGAGCCAAGATTTGAACCCGTCAAGCTGTTGACATCTTGGGTGTAGAAATATTACCTAGAACCCATTGGAGACGCACAAGGATAGGAGACCGGGCCCCCTGTGCTCAGGGAAAAGTCCACAACCATCCACGGAGGGGTCTCGGTTCTGGGTAGAAACAGAAAGCAGGGCTGGACTCAGAGCCTCCAGGCCACCTGGGGACTTTGTTCCCTCCAGGGGAAGTAGAAACATTGTCCTTTCATTTCCCTGAGGCGAGGTGATCCAAGGAGTCCCCCCTGAATCCCGCCATGCTCAGGACACATCAGCGGGTGCCTCAGTTTGCCCATCTCTGATGCTGCTGCTGCTCCCCTCCACATCTCCCCCCCCCTCAACTTCTTTCCTACCCTTCCAGGACATGTCAGGAAAGGATGTGGTGAGGAGGAAGGAAGCCAGAATCAAGGCGTGGGCCGCCTCAGTTTGCCCCTCTGTCAAGTGGCATTATAAAAAGTATGATAATGTTAGAGAGTTCCAGACACAGCAGAGCATATGGTCAAGAGCCTGGGTTCAAATGATGGCTCCACCACTTCCCTGCTGGGTCACCCTTGGCCAGTTACTGCACCTCTCTGTGCCTCCCTGCCCTCCTCTGAGCAGGAGACCATGATTACACAGCTGACAGAGACACTCACCCTGACAGTCAAAGACTTGATACTTATAAACCCTTGAGTGTGCCACTCCCAGACCGTTTTCAGTATACGGACATGTGCCCTCTCTCCCACGGACAGAGCAGAGCTCCCTCCACCCCCGTGGGCCAGGCTTTGTGTTGCTCCTGGGCTGAGTGACCTTGAACCATGTGGGCTGTCTCTGTCCTCAAATGTCAGACAGCAAGAACGTCTCATGTGTGCTAACGAACAATGCTGTGAGGTCAGCGGGACCACTTTGCCCTTGTGCTGTTGAGAACACCGAGGCTTGGCAGCCATGACCTTAGCCCAACCTGTCTCCCCGTGAAACCCCGGAAAGTTATAAAGGACATGGAGAGGCTTAAGGCGCTACCTCTCTTCAACAGATTTTTTTGTTGTTGTTGCAAAATCCAGTATCAACATAAGTGATTGTTTTGCAACTTTAATAGGAATTGCGGCTAACATTTATGAAGTGTTGACTAGGAGCGGGACACTGTTTTAGGTTCTTTATGTATGTTACCTCAATGAATCTCACACAATGCTTTAAGGGAGGTGTTATTAATGGCCCCATTTTACAGATGTAGAAAGCGAGGCACAGAGAGGTGAAGGCACTTACCCAAGATCACACAGTCTGATGTGGCCAAAGAGAAATTCTAATCCAAGCACAAGGAAGAGAGTTCCGGGCTGGGAGTGAGCAGAGCTCACTCTGGATCTGTTTATTTCTGAAATACTTTCCATCATCCCACTTCAGATAAAACAGAACACACCTCTTTCAGATCTTCAGCTTTCCCAGGGCCTTGACCCAATGCTACACAGCAAGGTCAGTATTTTCCTACCATGCAAATATTTCTATTTGCTATTCATGGCCCCACCCGTCTGCCTGCACACTTCAGGTCTGTCCCTGGCTCACGTGGTGGTTGAGTTGAAAGCGGCATTAGCTTTTCCTCTGCAGGGCATGGTTGAAGCATCTCTCACGCCAGCTCTTTGATGCTTGGAATTGCATTCTGTGTGCCCAGCTGCCTTGGTATGCCAAGTGTGGTTCACTGGGAACAATGTGGTGCCCTGTCTCCCACATGTGTACACACACTGGCACGCACGTACTCTCAATCCCAGCACACACGCGCGTGGGCCAGGAGGGTAGGCATCGCCCATGCATACACAGGATGCACAGGCTTTAATGCCTTTGAGAGATGGGCAGGCTTCTCAACCTGGAGCAGAGGTGGGCAGCTCCAATAAAATGTGACGCTTGTATTAGATCACAGAGTCGCACAGAAGCCCAATTTCTCTTCCGAGCTCACTTGCTTACTTTCTCTCTGTGCCTGTCTTTCCTTTCCAAATAGAGCTACACTTGGCATTGGTCTGTCCCTCCGCCCCCACCATCATAACATCAAACCCTCTGTCCAAATGCGTGACGGTCAAAAACTAATTCATGTCCTTAATGTATCTGTTACCTGTCTGAGAGCGTCGCTTTTACAGGTGATGTCATATTAGTCAATTTCTTTTGCCATTATGTCACATGCTTGACTGCTGGCAGAGGACAACGTACATTGGTACCAGTTAAAACGTTCAAAGTGTTGGCAGGGCCTTGCTTTCAAAAGTGCGACTCAGCTAAAAATATGTGTCACTGAGGGCCGCTGTGGCAAAGCACACCATTTACCTGACCCAAGGCATTTGGCCTCATTCTGGTTTTCAAAAAAAAAGCCTCAGGTTTATTTACTGAAATTGTCATTTCTTCCCCCCCAGAACTTTAATCAGCCACGCAGAGCACAAAACCTACATTCAACTCTGATTTTATGACACCAGGCGAGCTCCTCCTACGCATATTTATTTCACTTAACTCTTGCAGCCCGGCGCTCTGGGCAGTGCCCCCACCCGCCGCGGGCCGCGCTGGCTCCCAAACGCACACCGCATCGCCTGATTTCCACTCTGAAAGCCCCAGCCCCTCCACCCTCCCAACCAGATGGCAGATTTTCATATCATATTCTTATACGTTAAGCCCCTCCCGTCCCATCTAAGGAGGATGATTCCAGGGCTCAATCCAAGAGGAGGAAAAAAGAGGCAGAAATACGGAAAGCAGAGTGTAATCAGATCGCAAACAAACTGATGGTACACTGCACTTTAAAGGGGAAGCGGGAGGACTGTATCCACCAGGCACATCAAAAAAAAAAAAAAAAAAAAAAGGCGGGGGGCTGGTGGGAGATTGTTTAAATGTCCCAGAGCATCTGCTGCTGTAACTGTTCAAAAGCAAAGTCTTCATGACTATTTTTGCTATACAGTAAAAGACCAAGTCTGTTCTCCTAAAGCGAAAAAAGAAGCTAAATGGTATAATAATAATTAATAATTGTGATGATGATGATGATACCCAATAATAATACAGCTGGAAAGCATCTGCTGTCAAAAGCCAAGTGCTGAAACGGTTAAGCGGCCAGCGTTAGTAGCAGCGAGAGACTCCCGGTGTCCCACGGAAGGGAAACCCCTATGACAGGCTCGCCCAGGGAATCCCGCGGTGGGACACTCCGCTGCCCCGGCTAACGTCGCTCCGGGCCTCCGGCGCCGGGCCAGGGCGAGGGCGCCTCTCCTCCTGGCCGCTCTACCTGTGCGCCCTGGGAAACCGCAGTCCCCGGGCCTCCCGCGACTCAGCAAGGAGCCCGAAGCGCTGCCCGAGAGAAGGAGCAGAAGGGAAGGGCTGGGAGGCGGGAGGAGGAACCGGCCGAAGGAGGGAAGGGCGAGTCAGTTACCTTGGTCCACAGACCCCATGATGCGGAGGGGATGGCAGTGCCCCAGCCTGAACGCAGCCTCTCTCTGCATCTGGAGGGGACCGGGGCTTGGCGCGCCGTGTGAGAGGAGCTCTGTGTTTGGAGACCAGGACCCGAGGGGGCGCCGTCCTCTAAAGCATGCTCGCGGCGCTGCCCTGGCCGCGGAGCCTGCGAGCAGCCCGGGAGCTGCGCGCCTCCCGCTCCCGGCTCCCGGCTCGGGCTCCCGGCGCGTTGGAGTCGGCGCGGCTGGGCGCTCGTCTTACTCGAGAGGGAACGCGACTTCCTTCCCGGCGCTCCGTGTTTATAGGCTTTCAATGCAGTAAAATAACGGGATTCCCTCACTGTTTCCTCCTGTTTACCCAGCACCATGGAAACGGCTGGATCTCGTCCATCTCCAAAACTAAGGGCTTTCCTGCAAACTTCACACTCAAAAATCCATGACGTCGCCTCCTCCGCGGCCAGCCAGCTCCGTGGCTCCCTCGGCCGCCAGCACAAGTCCCTGATTGTTCAGGAGAAAAGTCAGGGAGAGGGAGTGATGCGGGCGGGCGGCGGAGAGAAGGGGGTGGGGGCCTGCGAGTGTCCAAGTCGGCCTTGCAGGAGCTCCGGGCGCCTGTTTGCAAGGATTGCCCCAGCCACCGCCTGCCCTAGCCCGCTGCAGCTTTTAATAAATCAAGCTCAGACTCCCAAGCCCCCCATTTTCCAAGTGGGCACCTCCCAGGGCAAGCTGCCTAGGGCTCACACCAAGGCCCCAGGTGGTCAGGCCCCTGTATACTGACCCAGGGGCCCTTCCCTATCCCTGGGGGCCTCTAGCTGCCCAGATTTTTTTGTGTTCAGGGATGGTGAGAGGAGGAGGAAGAAGAGGGGGGCAGGGGAGGGGGAGTGGGAGGGGGAGGAGGCAAAAGAAATAAATAACTGTGCCTTGTGTCAACTCTGTCCAACTCCAAGATTTTTTTTTTTGAAGAGTCTATTTTTAGATTCATTTAGAAAACCTAAGGTTTCCAGTGATGCTCAGAGGCTCCAGCAATAATGAAATGGCCAACGAGACGCGGAAACCAGGCAACCCATGTGTTTACCCATGTTCTGAATACACAGGAAAATAAAGGGAAAGGGATGTCATGAACTTCACACAGTCTCCAAAATGAGGTCCGTGGGAGGCCGCGCGTGGCTCCCATCGATGGGCCACAGAGCCCAGAAGGCCGGTGGGAAGAGGGAGAGAAATCCAGCTGTCAAGATGCTCTTTCTAAACTTAGCCTAGATTTGCTTCTTTGTCTGCAGGCAGGGTGGGAAAGTCGGGGCCCGTAGATAAAGCCAGCCTTGAAATGGCTATTTCAGATATTCTTGTGAGCTCTGAAAAAATTTTGGGTAGCATCAAAGCTGGTGACTCATCAGCAAACACCCCCCCACACACACACACACACAACACACACACTTTCTTACAGAGACTTGAACTTTAAGAGACACTCAGAGGAGCTGGTTCCAGCCCTGGGACCACTCTGGCCTCACCGGGCTCTCAGACACTGTCCACAAAGAGCTACTGGGAAAAGCCCCCTCCTCCCTTCCCTGGCCTCACCCACCCACTCACCTTGAAGCCTCGCTCAATCAACCAACAGCGCAGCTGAAATGTCATCACTCTTCCCCCCAAGAGCAGCCATATCTGCCCCACCTATGCTACTCCAAGCCTTGTGCCTTGGATTCCTTGCAGCCACCTACAAGCAGGGGGACCTTCTCCCCAGCTTCCCAAAAGGGAAGCTGAGGCTCATAGAGGGCAGATGACTTGCCTATGGCTTTTTCTGGCAAATCCTGGGCGGCGACCTGTGAAAACGTGGAAGAGATTCTTCCTAGGGAGCCTATCAAGGGAACCCCATTCGCTAAGGACTGTGTATCCCCTCATCTGGGGCAGGAACAAGGTGGCCAACCATCCCGGTTTGCCTGGAATTGAGGAAGTTCCCAGGCTGCAGGACTTCAGTTTTAAAACTGGGAAATTCTCAGGCAGGCTGGGACAAGCTGGTCATCCAAGGTATGAAAGAAACCCAGCACTCAACTTCCTTTTATTGCTGCAAGCCGAGAACCATTGTGTTCTGAAGACGGTCTCGCTGCTTGGCAAAACTATGAAGAGGATCCCCTAACTCTGCACCTACTATATGCCAGGCCCGGGGCCAGAGCCATCTCTAAGTTCCTGCTCTTGACCCCTGCAGAGTAATACACTGACAGTTACGGCAGTTCCCCCGCACCCCGACCGCCGTCCCACTCCCCGATGGCTACTGTAATTTAAAATAAAGTGTAAAAGTCAGTTCTTGGGTTGCACGAGCCACATTTCACCTGCTCTGAAACCACCTGCGGCTAGTGGTTACCGAGTTGGACAGCGCAGAATAGAATATTTCCATTCACTGTAGAAAGTTCTATCAGGCAGCATGAGTTAGGTGATCTGAGAGGGAGGGTCAAGGACAGAACTCTAGAATCAGATTTGTGGATCATTTACCCACTCTGTAAAACGGGTATGCTGTGAATGCCTTCCGCGGAGCTGATGTAATGACGTGATGCTAAGAACAGTGGGGCATATAATAAATGCCCAAAATGTATATTGAAATTTAAGAAGCTTCCCACACTCAGGAGTGAGACGTGATTAAGCCAGAATTAAGACCGTTTGGCCCTGCGGTCCACACCCTTCACCTCCAGGCCATCCCTTCCTTAGCAGTTGCCACATCCAGAGCATGAAGCCAGCCGTGGCAAGACCTAGTTCATTTCGCCCTCCCACGGGGCTCCAAGCTGCGAGCCCTGTTTACAGGTGAGCAAACTGAGGCTCCGTGGGTTGATGTCCATACAACCGGCTCACGCTCAAACCCAGCTCTGTTTGGCAACAAAGCCCATATCCTTGGCCCTGCTTCCCAGGGGCCTCCCTGGGAGCTGAGGTCTTTGAGGCCAGACCCGAGGCAGGAAATGAGCGTGCTCGGCCCTCCTCTGCCAGACTCATTATCAGGGATAATTTTAGACTCAGACCCACCCAGGCTCAGGCCTCGGAGGCGGGTCACGATCTCCGCAGGTGCCTGGTGCTGCCTGGAGGGGGCCGCCTTTTGGAACAAGGTGGAATGAGCATTAAGCCACATTTTTATGGAGCCCACTCTTTGTCACGGTTAAGCCTTTTTCCCTTTTAAAGCACATTAATGCTACCTAAGGACGGGATCGGGGGAGTTGCAGCGGAGTCACCTGATTTGCCCTTATGGGCTCCAGCTTTCGGCTTCTTAGTTTAGCTGTTCTTCGGTGCCTTAGACAATTTCTTTCCTCTCCCAGTGCCAGGGCAAGAAATATTTTGTCCTTTTGAACTGAACCACCCACTGTTTTTCACTTCTCTCGAGCACTCTCCCTTTTTTTAAGGGATGCTCCAAGGGGGGGGGGTGGAGAGCTTCTGCCCACTCAATTATCCACGAAAAGTCCCAAAAATAGAGGCTCTCAGCTGGGGTGGGAGCGAGCCAGCATTGGAGGAAAAAAGCGAAAGGGAAGCTGAATCAAAGCAAATAGAAGGCGTCCAGGTGGCCACGGTGAGAGAGGCCCAGGGAGACTGCGAGCCATCTGGGCTGCAGGAGACCTCGCATCACCGGGAAGTCTTTTATTAGAACCTCTTCCCTCCGACAGCCTCATAAATAAGAAACGCAGGTATTTCTGCAGAGATGCCACTTACTGCTGCTGCCCATGCGACTGATCTGACACCAGGAATGTTTGGAAGGACTGGGGCAGCTCTGATGAGGGCACCTCACGGGTCCTCGGGCTGGATTTATAACCCAGGGGTCATCCCCACCTGTCGTCACCTTGACCGTCAATGCTTTCCTGGCTGAAAGGCAGATGGCAGCTGAGAATAGCTCTGGACTTCCACATGTCTCAGGCACAGAAAGCGAGAGAGACGCAGTGCATGCGAACCAGAAATGGGAGATGTATAGGCGTATGTTTGGAGATTTGCAGGTTCGAGTCCAGACCACTGCAATTAGGCAAGTATCACAATACCACTAAGGGGTCTTGCCTTCAATTTAAAAAAAAAAAGAAAGAAAGAAAGCAACATCTGTGGAGTACTACAAAGCAAGTCACAATGAAATGAGGTATGCCTGTATTGATCTATCCCTCACAGTGAGCATTTGTTGAGCATTTGCTGTGTGGAAGGCATGAACGCACTGCACCCTCTCAACAACCCAATGATTATCGCTTGGCAGAGAAGGAAGCTGTAGCACAGAGAGCTTCTGTAGCGTGCCCCAGCTTGCACAGCCAGTAAGTGGCAGAAGTGAGAATTGAACCCTGGCTCTAGAGCCCGTGTTCGTACCCACTAGGTTATACTGCCTCTCACATGCCATTGCCATTGCTTTAGGAAGCTCCGCGTCAAAGACCTATTCATTTATTCCTTATTCCATGCACTTGGCTCTGGCAGGGCGGCCAGAACGTGATAGGGACTCTAGAAGACACGGGCCTTGTCTGCTACTTGGTTGACAAGGCCACCACCATGCCGAGGGAGCAGCAGTGAATGACGGCAGCAGCAGGAACTGTCCGAGGGGACCACAGAGGGTGGTCGATGGGGTCTAGTGAGCTTTGACTCCATCCTCCCAGCTGCCTCAGCCAGGAACCGTCCTGGGCTCTGGCCTCCCCTCCCACCGCCATTGTCCCCCTTAAGATTCTCTTGAGTCCATCCAACTCTTCCTCCCTGAGTGACCAGCCTCCCCAGGGCACCCCCTCGCTCAGCCTCCCTCCTGGGAAACCTGTGGCTTCCTCCCTGCTCCCTCAGCTTCTCTCCTACGCACCCCCCAACTTAGGTCTACTCTGTCCCTCATGGTCTTTCCTAATCTTTAAAATCTAAGGGGGGGTACCTGATCACGTCATTCCCTTCCCCCGCTCCCCACTTCTAGTCCTCCGTGGGGTTATAATAACCCTCAGGATGAAGTCCACAATCCCAGACGTGACCTACAAAGACCCATCAAGTCCACTCCGCCCCTTCTGGCCTCATCACTGACCTCTGACACCCTCGAACTCCATGTTCCTGCCCTCTGGAAATACTCAGAGCTCCCAAATTGTGTGTCCTTCCTCGGTGCTGGGCCTTCCCCCAGGCTGCTTTCTCTCTCTTTTGCCACCCCCCTCTCTTCTCACCAGCTCCGGATCTTGCCTTAGATAAGGCTTTTTGAGGAAGCTTCAGCTTCTCCAAGGATAAAATGGAGTGACACCTACCTCTTAAGGAGACGTGAAGATCAGATGACCCGGTGGCTAGTAAAGTCCTTACGGCAGTGTCTGGTGTACAGTAAGCCCTCAATCACGGTACCAAAATGACTGTCAGCTTATGCAAGTACCCAGATCACCCAGAGGTTTCCCGTCCCTCTGAGATAAAATTCAAATACTCACGGTGGCTGTCAGAGCCGGCCCGGTACTCCTGCTCTGTGCAGCCCTTCCCACACTGTGCAACACTACCATGTGGTCGAAATGTGTGACTTCTGAGGCTTCGTCCTTGCTTTCCTGGGTCACTCACTCTGGGGGGAAGCCAGCTGCCATGCTGTGAAGACTCTCAAGCAGCCCTTTGGAGAGGTCCCCATGGGGAGGAACTGAGGCTCCTGCCAACAGCCAGGCTTCAGATGATGCAGCTACATCACCCAACTAAGGCGCTCCAGACCCCAGAAACTGAGATGATACACACTGCTCCTTTAAGCCACTAAGTTCGGAGGAAACAACAGATAATACCATGGTCTCAGAGACCCAACCCTGCCCCTCTCCCGCTCCCATCTGCTCGCCTGCTCAGCCTCCCTACCCTTCCCTGCCCTGCTCCCACCTCGTGGCCTGTGAACTTCCTTGCCCCTTCGTCCCATGACCTCTCGTGGCTGGCTTCTCTCATCCTCTTGACCTTAGTTCAGATGTCATCCTCAAGAAGTGTCCTTCCATGACCCTCATCTCCAAAACGGACTTCTCTGCCCTGAAGCTAAACCCCGCCCCGCAAATCTCAGTAGCAACGTGCCGTTGTCCTTCTGTATAACATCCAACACCACAGATAAAGTATATATGCATTGTGTATCATGTCTCCCCTGCCTCCCAACCGGAGTATAAACTCTAGCAAGGCAGGAACTTTGCTTTGCCTACGTCGTCGTCGTCGTCGGCAGCCGTCCGTCTCGAGAGACGATGGTGTAGCTTCTTAAGAGTCTATCTGCACCGCCGAGAATGGCTGTGCAGTCCGACTCAGGAGTGACACGGTATCTGTCTCCTCCCGTGTTGAATCGACATCTTGCGATGACGCTGGAGTGTCCTCTCCAGTGAAGCTGAAGCTACGGAGCCTGGGCAGGGTGATATAGAGGGTCTGCTGTTGCCCATGCAGCAGACCCCCCCTCTCTTCGCAGCTGAAGGGTCCAAGGGAAAGACGGAGTCGATACAGCTTGGCTTCAGGTGCGCCGCAGGAGTTGCCGGTGTTGACTACAACGTCAAACCGCCTTAGGGACTCCGGCTCCGGATTTTCTGTCGGGGTTTACTCCCTTAGCCTTTCCCCTGAAGAGGTATGCCACAAGGCAGCGGAGGTTTTTTGGAGTCAGAGTTTTCCTTCTCTGATGTGCCCTGACTGGAAGATCGAACCAGCGACACTTAGCTCGCAGGCCGACGCTCAATCCACTGAGCCAAACCAGCCAGGTTGTTTGCCTACGACTTGGGTGACAAGGCCACCACCATGCCGAGGGAGCAGCAGCGAATGACAGCGGCAGCAGGAACCACCTGCGGGGATGGTGAGTGCTGAAGACACCACAGAGGGGCTCGTTGCTGCGTTCTCAGCACCTAGGAGGATGCCTGGCCTATGGCTAGGCCTCAGGAAGGTTTGCTGAGTGAATAACAGACCATGAGATTGTCTCATCTGTCTGTAGACTTGGTTCTGACTCATCTCCCCACTAGACTCGGAAAACAGGGCCTGCCTGTCTTGCTCGGGGTTTGGAGCGATGTCTGGAAGTGGTGGGTTCTCAGAAAATAATCCTATCGAATGTCTACTGAGCGGAGACTACATGACGGGCTCTCTCCCAGGCCCTGTGCGTGTGTACTAGTTCATCTGGTCCTCATAGCAACTCTGTGGGTGAAGACTCCCATTGTCCCCATTTCGTAGGTGAGGAAACTGAGGCACACAGAGAGACCCAAAGCCACCACAAGGTAAGTGGCAGGCAGAGTGTGGACTTGCACAGTGGCAGGCTGGCTCCAGAGCCATGCTCCTGGGTCCTCCCAGTGTTGGCTCAATGAAAGATGGCAGCCGGCCGCGGCTGCGCAGGACCCTCACCCATCACAGCGCCGAGGCGGTAGATGAGACACTCAGCTGGGGTGGCCGGGGGAGAAGGAATGGGGCGGTGGCTGGGCAGCTGGAGAGGCTTCCCCGTTTCTGAGAGACGGAAAGGCTCGCCTCATCGGGAAAGAACTCCCAGTTCCGTGGTCGTGGCAAGGAGCGAGGTGTCTCCCCGGCCTGGTTCATGTCAAAATACATTGTCTTGCTTTTAATAGCCTCCCCGATCAGCTCTTGGAGGTTCTTACGACTGCTTGTTCCCAAAATAATACCCAGCACCGCTTTTTCCAACTCAGAAGTGCTGAATCTTGCTACCTCCCAATCAGCCGCTGGCAGCCACCGGGAGCCCTGGTGATCCCAGGGTCCCCCAAGCCGGAATGTGACCCAACAGAGAGGTTGCCAAGGCACTTGGAGAGAGCCCCCGACGTTCCCTGCCAGCTAATCGGGCTGCAGACAGCAAGTTTCCAGAGAGAGCCTGCCCCTCTGCGGGGCTCCCTCTGCCGCTCGGCACGGCCGACCGGGATGTGACCGAGGCCAGCGGCCGCCCTGGGCCTGCCCCGAGCCCTTGGAGGTGGGGAAGATTTTCCTAGAAGCTGGAGTGCTGACGTGGAGCGAGAGGGAACTGGCTTTTGGCTCTTGAAGCTGCAATCGGCTTGGCTTGCCTTCCTCCTTCTGTGGGCAGGAGAGAAAAAAGGGGGGGCAGAACCAGTTTATCTCATTTGCACTATTCTAAGAGCTAAGCTCAGAACATTCAGGCCTTCTTTTTTTTTTTTTTTTTTTTTTTCCTCACCCAAGGACATGCTTATTGATTTAAGAGAGAGAGGAAGGAACGGAGAGGGAGAGAAACATCAATGTGAGAGAGAAGCATTGATCGGTTGACTCTCACACGCACCCTCTCTGGGGAACCTGCAACCCAGGTATGTGCCCTGAAATTGAACACACAACCATTCGGTTTATGGGACAATGCCCCAACTGAGCCACACCGGCCAGGACCAAGCCGTCTTTTGTTAAAAGAAGGACTGGGGTGCCTATAACTAGAATTTTTCTTATATTTTAAAAATCAAATGCACTATCTTGTTGCTTTGTTTATTCATTCAACAAACACTGTCAAACACCTGCAGTATTCTGGGCACTGGGATGCCTCCATGAGTAATAAAGATGATATGCAGAAATACAGACACCACTGTTGAGTGGCGGTATGTGCCAAGAGAAAAATAAAGTGGAGCAAGAAGACAAAAAGAGCTGGAGGAAGGAGCCAGTTTTAGCCAGGGTGGTCAGGGAAGGCTTCACTGAGGAGGTGACACTGAGCAGAACTGAATGAGGTATGAGAACTGGCTATAGCAGGGGAAATGCACTGAAAGCAGAGGGAACAGCATGTGCAAAGGCCCTGAGGAAGTATCCTCGATGGTAGTGAGCACACTGTCATTGGAAATATTCATTCCTTCATGCATTTGACAAGTTTTCTGGGTACCTGCCATGTAGCCCTGAAACTTGCTGCAGGCAGGGCACAGTGGGGAAACAAGACAGACAGTGCCCGTCTTCAGGGAGATTTCCATCCAGTGGGGGCAAGAGAGGTCAACACAAATCGCAAAGCAGAGTTCCTGTGCTATAATGGGAGAGGCTTGGGAGCCCCCAAACACATGAGAGGGCAACATAGCCTAGTCGCGGGGGACTGGGAAAGGCAGCCTTCAGGGACAGTGTCATCTAAACAGCATCAATAATAATAGTTGCTAAAACGTACTGAGAGCTCACAGATTGCCCTGTTACCAGTATTTGACAGTATTAACTCAACGAGTACTCATAAACTTTCAAAGATGTTCAAATATTTTCCCTTTACAAAGGTAACAAAAGCAGTTAAATGACTTGTCCTAGGTCATACGGTGGAAGAGTCTGGAATCAAACCCTTAAGGAGACAGGACCTACTCCTCACTTCCCCTTCTCCCCTTCCTGCTAGAATGGGGACCTGACGGCTGGAGCACAAGCAGCCACTTTGGGCCACAATATAGAAACTGTGCTAATGAAGACAGCTGTCAGGTAAACGGACATCAGGTCCCTAAGGATCATGGGGCCTCCACGTCAACCCCCGATCTCCTACCCAGGTCTTTTGCAAGAGAAAAATAAATGTCCGACTTGTTTAAGCCCCTGCTATTGGGAAACTTTAGTGCAGCAGCTAAGCTTGTGTCCTCACCAATATGGATTTATTTGAAGAGTATGAGGAGATCAGGTACAGAGATGCTGAACAGCACGATCGATTATGTGCTTCAGAAAGATGGCCAGCCGTGGGTGGGGGTAAGATCCAGGCCCCAGAGCCAGCTGGGCTGGGTACAAATCCCAGCCCTGCCTCTCCCTAATGTTGTGATCTTAGGCTAGCTCCTTAACTTCTCTGTATCTCAGTTTCCTCACCTGCAAAATGGGGGTCATGGTGCCCAACCAGAGAACTGTCCTGAGGAGTAGCACATGGAAAGGCTCTCGAAGTAGCCCCTGGCATGCAGTAGGGAGCCTTGGGTTCTGTGAGAACAGGGGGACGGGGACGCCCCTGACCCTTACCTGGGTCGTTTGGTCTTGACAAAGAATGCGCCGGAAGCTCCCTCTCCCAGTAGGTACTGGTAGGTGCCTGGGAGCCCCGGGAAGTGCCTGGAGGCCCCGGGAGATGCCCGGAGGCAGCTCCAAGCCTTTGTCGGCCATGGCTCTGAGGGAGAACACCTGGATGGGGCGGTAACCTGGAGGGCTGTGTCTAGAGCAGGGTGTGGGCCAGGCCACGTTGCAGAAAGCCACCTCAGCACAATCCAGCCCAGAAAGCCACGTCTGGGAGCTCGACGCGGAACCTGGGCAGGCACCCGCTGCGAGTGGCGTGCGGCCCTTTTCCCCCCTAGAAGATAAGGAACCCAAGCTTCCTGCAGATGTGCTCTGAACCCTCCTTCTGGCTCCTCTGAGCTTGTCAAAATATTTCTTTGTGGGGCCATCCCTGTTTTTCCATTAATAAAAGTATTTTTGGGCTCCTGGCAACAATAAGGGAGTGTTACAAAAGAGGTCTGCCTTCCAAGGTAAACACAGCTCCTCCCAGCCCCGGTCCACGGAGCTGGGGAGCTGGCATTCTTCTTTAGGGGCTCTCTGTGCCCGGAGCCCTAATCAGGCACATGGGGGGCAAGCTCTGGGCTGTCCACCTCTGCTAGGAGGACAGAGAGAGGGCAGTGCCTCTGCGGTTCAGGATCCCTGGGCTTTCCTGGTACAAGACAGCCATCCCTCCCATCAGGCAGTCAGTCAGTTGGTCAGCACACATTTATTGAGGTCCTGCTCTGGGCTGGCTCCATACAGACAGAAAAGACAGTCTCTGGTCTAGAGGCGCACAGGCTTTGCAGAGTGACAGATGTGGAAGCAAGGAGACCACAGATGCCACAGTAGATGTCTTCCTGGGGGTAGGTGAGGACAGAGGAGTGGGGTACATGTGGCACAGTGGTGAAGGCTGTACACTCTGGATCCCAATTCAGATCCACCACTCACTGACCCATAGGACCCTGGGCAGCGACTCAGCCTTTCAGGGAATCAGTTCCTCATCTGCAAAATGGGCACACAGTGGAAGTCAACATAAGGAATGTGCTTAAGAGAGGACACTATGCCGTGCAGAAGTGTTAACTATTAAATCACTGTTAACGCAGCTGGTACTTGTTCCTCCCCGTGGGCCTCTCCACAGGGCTGCCTGAGCGTCCTCCCGGCACGGACGCTGGCTTCCCGCAGAGTGAGTGAGTGAAGAGAAAGAACCAGGCAGAACTCGAGGCTGCGACCCATGTCCGAAGCCACTCCCGTCACTTCTGTAACCTTCCTTGATAAGGCTCGCTAAGTTCATGGGCAAAAGAATTAGGCCTCACATTTGCCTTTTGAAGGGCAGCGTGTCAGAGAGGCACAGAAACAGTTTAAAATCACAACAGTGACCAAATAAGAGTCTCTAAGCAGACCAGAAGGGCCTCAGACTAGTTCCCTAGGCCGGAAGGAAACAAGGCAGGAGTCCACTTACGTGACACGCTGAAATAGTCCAAACCCATCTGGAAGACAGCAATCAGACCAACAATGGGGCTGGGTGGGGGACGAGGGGTCAAGTGCAAAAGGCAATGAAGAGGGTCTGTATTTTGACTGGACTCGTGGTCAAAACTGTGTGAGCTGTACGCTTAAAATGTGCATTTCATTATATGTAAATTACAACCTAGCAAAGTTGACTTTAAAAAATACCAGCTTCCTGACTCAGGGTACTAGCTGTTCCTACAATTTCTTTGGTCTAGGTCAGGGGCTGACAAACTATTACCAAATCTGGCCCATCGCCTGCTTTTATAAATAAAGTTTTATTGGAAGGCAGCCATGCACATTTGTTTATGGAGCGTCTAAGGCTGCTTTCATGATAAAATGGTACAAGAGAGTTGCGACAGAGACCATACAGTCTGCAGAGCTGAAAATATCACCTATCTGTCCCTTTACAAACTTTGCTGGTCCCAGCTCTAGGGGAAAACTACGAGCTTCATACTCCTTTAGATGTATCCATTTTCAGGGCCAAATGGACCCAACTTCTCAATTTTTACCCCAAAACTACTGCAGCCCCCAACTCATATGTACGCACGGCGATTTCTCCCGGCAGCACGCAGGTGTGGAAGATTCCTCAGTTTGCCCCACTTGGGAATCATCTGACATTTCTTTAGAAGTGCCTTTTGCAGCCCACCCTTTAGTGTCTGAAAGCCTGGGCTCATGAATCAAGAAGAGGGTCCTCAAACAGAACCCAGCAGGAGATGGTGGCACTCCTGGGGGAATGATTGCATTCCATGAATTACATTTATCTATGTCTTTCCTTCCTCCATCCTTCCTTCCCACTCACATGGAAACACCCTTTTTCACCTAGAATTGAGTTTTCTGTCACTTGCAACATCTCCTATTCCACCTATTGACATCCTAAACCTGGAAGTGCTGTTCCAGCTGCTGGGAGCAGCCACCTCACTACAATGAAGAACGATAAGGACAAACCAAGGGAAATGCAGAGAAATGGAACCAGCACCTTGAGCACACTATTCCTGAAATCCACATTACCACTGAAGCACCTGATAATGACATGATACCCTTCCTTGAGGTATAAGCCATGACTTGCAGCCAGAAGTGTCCTAAGGGACACACTCGGTTTTCTTATATGTGGCACAGAGATGACCACGCTCAAGCAACAGCTTTGAGGAAGAGACCAGCCATGTAAAGACTTCAGCCCACAGACCATGCAGCAGCTCTGCAGATGGTTCCCTTCATTTTCTGACTGTTTTTCCTCCCTCACAGCTGGCCCCATGCAGTGGTCCCTGGTCCCTCAGATGAAATCAAGGGCAGCACTATAAGGGCAGGCCGGGCCAGGGGACCACCAGAGCTGGGACGTCACCTGGATCCAGGGCAGTGATGGGTCCCACTCTCCACTCTTGGGCTATCCACTTGGAGGGGCTCTATCCCCAGTTTAAAGTAGGGTCACGTGGAGATGAGATGTCAGGCTTGTGGTCAGTTGCTGTGAATTGCTGTGCTTAGAAGCAGATTTTAAAAGCAGTTTCTCTTCAAGACTGTCTTTTCATGCCAGCCAACAAGCATCTTGATTCACCGTGGCAGTAGCAGCAGTGAAATGGGTGATGATGAAGAGAACAGTTGAGACGTTTATTTCCAGTCCCAAAGGAAGCTTTCTGTTGTGTGTATCATAAGTCTACGTAGTCTTCCCTTCCAGACGCGTACAGCTGCAAAGTAGGGCTGGTTCTGCCGTGTCACGGCAGGATGCTGGATGCCACCCCCCCTTGCATGGGGATTCCATGCAGACACGTGAAACCTACTCCTCTACCAGATCCTCTGCGTCATAATGAGGAAACACGTGATCGCGCACTGAAAACCCAATTAAAAGAAAAAGGTGAACATCTTGAACAAGGACCCATGATAGGAAAACTCAGAGAAACGCTCTTCGCTCCTAAATGCCATCAGTATGGTCGGGGACAAGACCACAGACATTGTCAGAAAGCAGATTTTCCAAAAGACCGGTGATATGGAGGGTCTCAGGAATCAAAGAGAAATATTACCCTGTGCTTCATAAACCACTTGAAAATCTCCAATTTGTACTGTTTTTTTTTGTTTTTTTTTTTTGCTTTTCATATTTACTTTTTTAAAATCCAGAATCGATTAAAAAAAAAAATCAATCAAAGATACAGGTGCCAGACAAAGGCCAGAAAGTAGCTATAAAATGTCATAGGATGCCCTGGCTGGTGTGGCTTAGTGGACCGAGTGCCTACCTGTGAACCCAAGTGTTGCTGGTTCGATTCCCAGTCCGGGCACACGCCTGGGTTGCAGGCCAGATCCCCAGTTGGGGGCGCATGAGAGGCAACCACACATTGATGTTTTTCTCCCTCTCTTCCCCTCTCACTAAAAAAAAAGAAAAAGGTACACCATAGGAAAATCAAGAAGCCTTATTACCTTGTTTTAAAAGCTGTGTCTAACATAAATACTTAGTTTTCCATTGGCCTTGCTCCCCTTGCTCTCTCTCTGACTGAGGCACGGCAGACTTGCCCTGCAAGGCCTCAGTGGAAGGAACCAATGTACACACATACTGATATGGCAGTACTTAAGTATCTTACCCCCCGTGGTCTCATTCCAGGTCTTTGAGTGACTACGTCCATTGTCATGTGGGATGGTCTCACCCCTTGGAAACACGGTGACTTCAGCACAATGTTAAGCCTTCATAATGATCAACACATCATCTTCCTCCCTTTCACATGCAGCTGAAAAATGATAGGCTTGGGACAGAACATCGTGAGCTTTGTACTGTTGGAATCATCGCTCATTAAATGGTTATTAGCTAACAGTCACTAAATTTACATATTAAGGAAATTATATAGAGAATTCTGCAAAAACACAGTAAAAGACTGAAGTTTGCCTATTTCTGCTCAGGAAGTCCCTTCACTCCCAAGCGTCGTAATATGTTGTCCTTTCGGCTCCAAAGTGTACTGCTATTACAGTTTCTCCTCTTTTTGATCTCGCTGTTGTTCCTCAGCGCCAGGACTTCCAGAGCCTTCTCTCTCAGAGGCCACCTTTTTGCATGCCGTTTCAAAGGGTGTCAGTCACGCTTGCTGAAGGGAAGATGCTGCCTGCCTTATGCTGTCCCCAGTTTCCCTGTCTCTTCGAGCCAGGAGCTCCCTCGTTTTGGAAATTTCCTCTTTTAGTCTGTTGCCCTCATCAGCAGGCCATTCGTCCTTGAGTTCTCCCATCTTGCTTTCTGTATCATGGGTGATTCCTTCAGCCATACTCACTGCTTCAGCTCGTCCCTTCCTTCGCCGTCGTCCTCGGCACGCTTCTCTGCGTTTCGAACCATATTTTCAATACCGTCTTTGCTTAAGCCACCAGAAGATTGGATCACAATCCGCTGCTCACGTCCTGTACCCTTATCTTTGGCAGAAATGTGTACAATCCCATTGGCGTCAGTGTCAAATGTGACTTCCATCTGAGGGACTCCGTGAGGGGCTGGGGGCATTCCAATCAAAGCAAACTGCCCGAGAGAGAGGTTTGCTGTCTCCAGCCCGCTCTCTCTCACCCTCACACGCTTTAATCTCCACTTGAGTCTGACCACCAGCAGCTGTAGAAAACACTAGTGGTATTCTGTTCAATAAGTTTGGTAACTACACCTCCCAGAGTCTCAATACCCAGAGAAAGGGGAGTGACGGTCCAGGAGCAGCACACATGTGACATCACCGGCCAACACACCTCCTTGAATGGCAGCTCCCGTGGCCACAGCCTCGTCAGGATTGACAGCTTTACTTGGGGCTCAGCCAAAGAGATCCCACACAGTCTGCTAAACTTGGGCGCTCTAGTCATGCCACCAACAAGAATTACTTCTTCTATGTCTCTCTTGCTGACTTCTGCATCTTGCATGGCTTTTGGGCATGGGGCGATGGTCCTCTTCATTAGCTCCAACACAATCCCCTCAAACTGAGCCCAGGTCACCTTAAATTCAAATGCTTAGGTCCAGAAGCATCCATTGTAAGATGGGGCACATTGATGTCGGTCCACACAGCTGAGGAGAGTTCATACATTGCCTTTTCCCGAACTCTTTGAAGAGCCATGTTGTCTTTGGACAAATCAACTCCTGTCCCTCTTATAAACTCCTGTCCCTCTTATAAACTCCTGTCCCTCTAATAAACTCCTTCATACCGCGTTGTAGCCAGGCCTCATCTAAGTCTTCACCACCTAAGAAAGCGTCTCCTTTGGTGAACTTCACCTCAGATACGCCTTTCTGAATTTCCAGGATAGAAATACCGAGAGTCCCACCACCTAAATCCCATACAGCAATGACTGTGTCCTCCGATTTGTCTAGACCATCGGCCAGAGCAGCAGCTGCGGGTTCATTAATCATCCGAAGCACATTCAGCCCAGCTATCTGGCCAGCGTCCTTAGTGGCCTGTCTCTGTGAGTCACTGAAATAAGCTGGGACCATGATCACAGCATTTTTTGCTGTGTGCCCCAAGTCATTTTCTGCAGTCTCTTTCATCTTCATCAAAACAAATGCTCCAATCTGATGAGAATAGAGTTTTCCATGAGCTCCAACCCAGGCATCACCATTGGAGGCGCGGACGATTTTAAAGGCAACATTGCTAATATCTTTCTGGACTTTGGGGTCATCATATCGCTGGTCAATAAGACAATGCTTGGTGGCATATCTAGAATGTGCTGTCTGGGTCGGTGACCATCTGCCGCTTGGCCGGCGTGCCAACACGTTGCTCAGCATCTGCTGCAAAGGTCACCGCTGGAGGGTGGTTCTGGTACCTTTGGGGTTGCTCTCCAGCGCCTCTGCTTGTTTACCTCCCAGAACTGCCACACAGGAGTTGACAGTACCCAAATCAGCACCAACAACTGCTCCCTTGATTGCTTCTGACACACAGTCCTGCCTTGAAACAATTCTAAAAGCCATCCTCGCAGCGGCAGAGGGACCGCGGGGCCCCGGCAGGCTGCAGGGATGGCGGGAAAGGATGCCGCACCTCGGCTGGCGTTTAAACGGCCGCTAGGTGGGGAGATGTGAGGCAGCAGCCGCTCCCACGGCCTTAGCTGCGCTGCGTGGCGCCAGGAGTGCTTCTGGGACCCTCCCAATTTGCGCTTCTTAATTCCTTCGCCCGTCTTACGAAAGAGTCACGCGGATGGAAAGTACAGGATAGGAAATGTAGTCAATAATTAGTAACAACTCTGTATCGGGCCAGGTGGGTGCTGGAACTATCAGGGGGATCACTTTATATAAAGTTTATGGTGATCTAACCACTAGGCTATCCATCTGAAGTTAATACAAAATAATATTGAACGTAAACTGTAATTGAAATATAAAATTTTTAAAAAATTAAAATAAAATTTTAAAACATGCAATCTGGTGTTGTCGTGAATATGTTATATTTTGGAATAATAATAAAATGTCTAACACACATGACAGAGAGGGGAGAGGGAATGGGAGGAGGAGAGGAAGAGGGACACAGAAGGAGGGAGGGAGGGAGGATGTCCTGCGATCAAGGCCTTAGCCAATCAGCACGCGGAATTCCCTGACCAGTGTGACTGGTTCCAGGAGGAGCCACGACCGAGCTAGGGCCAGGGCCGTACAAGGAGTCTTCCGCTGGGCTCTGGGCAGGCTGGCTCTTTCCTCCTGGCAATGAAGGTGGAAGGATGTGGCCGCAACAGGAGGGGCACACTACCGTCCCGTCGGCGGGGCAAAAGCAGGACCAAGAGAGTGAGAGAGAACCCCTGATGTCTGCACCCCTGAATCCCAATGAGCCTGCAGTCCACCCCCTGGAAGGTCAATGATAAACTCCGTCGCTTTACTTAGATCCGTTTGGGAGGTTGCCGACGGCATGAGTTAAATTTGCTTTTCAGAGAAACTGAGTTAAGTTCCTAACGGAAGTTATGTCCCAAATAGTGCACAGGACATAGTTAAGCTAGAGAAAAACATCATCACTCAACTGAAATCAAATTCAATCGGTTGTCCCAGGTTCTATCGAGCAATCCCACCCCTTCGGGCCGGGTTTCAGGTTATTTGAACCGAAGAGCGTCTTACCTGATGCCCAAGCCCCTCACTCAGGGCTCAGCGGTACCCCCCGGCCCACCTCCCTCTGCAGACAGGCTCCGCGGCCCAACAGCAGGAATTCCCACGGCCACTCCCTGGCCCTCCTTGGGACTGCGATTTCTCCCGTCAGCAAGGACACCGCCTGGGGAAGTCAGACCCCTCACTGACCTCCCATCGGGAAACACCCACTGCAGAGCGAAGGCGCTATTCTAGGAGGCAGGCCAGCGGCAGCCCCACTTTTGTAAAGGAGCATGATCAGCGGCTCTGCCACTCGCACGGGCACACGCAGCTAGTGAGCAGTGGAGCGTGAAGACCAAGGCCAGGTTCTAGGAATTCCACTTCCAAGCAGGAGGGACTGGGGAAGGAGCTGGCCGCCCTCGGGACAGAGGCGGGAGGCCTGGGGACATCTGAGTCACTGTGGCTGGGATCAGCTGAAAACCCAGCGGGCTCTGTCCCTGAGGGATTGCAAGGGCCTGGGCACAGGGAAAGAGGAAGGACACTGGACAAGCTGTCCTCAACCAGTAGGGGAACAGAGGAAGCCAGTGGCGCACGGGGGCCACGGGCCCCACCTCGGGCGGCCCGCCTCTGCGGCCTCTCCCAGGCTCCTCTCCTCAAGGGCTCCTTGCTTTCAACTTCGGTTTTGTTCCTTCCCGTCCGCCCCCCTCCTCTGTTGTTACCACTTAAAATAAATAAATAAATAAAGCAAACCAACAAAGCAAACATCTGGAAAGCTTTGTGGAAAATGGACCCACCCTCCCCGGAGTCAGAGCACAGATGCCCGTGGGATTCACAACTGGCCCCCAAATGCTCTCAGGGGAGAGACACCAGCCCCTCTGTTCTCCTCCCAAGGCCCTGTCTTCGCCTGGGGTCACGTCCTCCCAAAATCACTACCACCTCTGGGGGCTGGCTCCCAGCTCCCAGCCCCAGTAGAGAGCCCAGCAGGCTCCTGGGCTCCCTGCCTTTTGCCCAGCGCATCCTCCACCCCATCCCATCAATTTCCCTCCTGTGGGGTCTCTCTTCCCAACTCTGGCAGCCACTGCCCCATCTCAGACTGACGTCCCCTTCCTCCTGACCCATCACAAAAGCCTCTTCCCCCATCACTCCACCTCTTCTCCTTCCATGCCAATCAAACCCTCTGCCACCATCTTCCTAGAGAAGAGCTCAGATGATAATATCACCGCCCCGCTCCACAGCACCCTATGGCTCCCCACAGCCCTCCGGGAACAAATACCAGCTTCCTATCTGTGCTGTTAAACCTTCCTGAGACGGATGTTATGGTTTGGTTTTCCAGCACGCCCTTTCTCTCCCTCTGATAACGCCACTCTTGGTTTTCTTAGGGAGCAGGAGGGGAGGTACACATCTCCCCTTCTGAATACGTGTGGTTTGGGGGCTGCCCTCAGTCCCAAGTCCAGCAGGAGGGTGTGTGACCGAGGCTGGGCCGATGTGTGTGCGGCACTCCCCTGAACACAGGAGCCGCAGGAGTGGACTCAGGATTGGCCCTGGGAGCCAGGTCTCTGGCTGGAACTCTCTCTTTTTATTTCTCTCTCTCTCTCACTCTCTCAAGATGCGGCCAGGAGCTACTAAGGGCCTTCATGCCACCACAAGGCAGAGCAAACTCAGAAGGAAAACGGAGCTGTGAGATCAAGAAAGAAGCGGCCTTTCTGTAAAGTGTCTAAGTCCCTGGATATAGCTGTGCCTGACGCCAATCACACCCATCACTACATCCCTCTATTTTTTAGGTCTGAACTGCTTTGGCATGAGTTTCTATCACTGAAAACTCAACGATGTGGCTCCCGCGTCCTTTTGTAGCTGCACTCCTACGTCTTCCTACACATCTGTGCTTCTAAGGAAACGGCCTCTGGGACAATTAGCAGGACGTAGCCCACGTTCCAGCGTCTGTGCCTGAAGTCTTGCTATCCCTTGCCCTAGAAGGCCCTCCTCACAGCCCTGCCTACCAAAACACTCATTCTTCCCCAGCGCATCTCTCAAGCAGGCCTCTCTTCCACAAGAAGGCCATAACAATCATTTCCTTGCTTGCCGTCTCTAGTGCTCTCCAAGAACTTATCACCCATCCTTGAATTCTGGCCATTGATACATCCCTACCCCTTCTCAGAGACAGGGATTTAGACAACTTGGCTTTGTTTGGCTCTTTCTAAGCACAGTGTGTGACACAGGACAGAAACTCAATCACCTGAAGCCTCGATTTTGTGACGGATGTGCCTGGCAGCATCGATTAGTCCATCTTTTCATATCAGCACCCCCAATTTTGTCTTGGGGGAGTTACTCCATCTCCATTATCATTCTTGTGGCTTAGGCAGGGTTCACCCCACCTCTCAATGGCATGGGACCCAGAGCCATCGGCCTGGGCCTTCCATGCCCCCAGGGACAGTACTTCCCTCAGGACTGGACGTGTGTGGCCAACCAATGAGATTCAAACCTAGCACTTCTTCTGGAGCTAACGAGGCGAAGACACTCCCTGGACTGGAATTGGAAGACTAGTGGAATGTGATCCTGAGCTGCTGGGGCCACCAAGTAGAGAGGGTCTGCCTAAGAAAGAAGCAAAAATAAAGCAAAACAGAGTCAGGAGATGTCTGATAGCATTTTCCTCCCTGATCCAGCTGTGCCTGAAGCCAGAATACTCTGTACTTTTTATGTACATGAGCCAGTATAGTCCCAACTCAACCGTGAGCCTCAGCTGATACAACTTCCAAGTCTTTCTCTCTTTCATTAGGCCCCATCCAGAGCACAAGTGGTCCATAACTATTTAGTCACTAATTAAATGAGTACAGGGCATGCTCTCTGCCTCATTCCACAGTCCCAAGTCTTCATCTAGCTCAGATCCACCCATCCTTCAAGTCTCAGCCTCACTGTGACTCCAAGAGAGAATTTTTTTCATACTCCAGAAAAAACATTAGGTCTCCTCTGGGCTTCATAATGCCCCAGATTTTTTCCTTCATAGCACTTCTCACAGTTAGCAATTGCCTAATTGTTGGTGAAAGTAATTATTCTATGTCTGCCACCCCCCAAACTACACACTCCACCAGGTCAGACATTGTCTCATTTGCCACTGAATTCTCAGGGCTCAGCACGGAGCCTGGCACACGGTCAGGGCTCAGTGAATGGCCACTGGATTAATAAATGCATCAACACCCCTCGGAAACCAATGGAAAGACGACGTCTCCTGCTTCCCAACCTGGAGAAAGATGGTAGCACCACCACTCTTATTAGTACTGGGTCCCGTGAAGCTGGGTTGCAGGAAGAACCAGGCTTACGAAGGCTTGAAGAGAAATCACCTCTGTGTTTGTACAAATCCGCAGGGGTCTTCTTTGCATCAGAACCCGATCAGAAAGCCCAACACAATTTGCGATTCATTACAGGAGTCCCTGGCCACGCCCTGAAGCAAACGTCAAATTTCACACATTTAATGAACTCCATACTTGAAATATGTGGCCTGTAAAATCTGATTTACACTGCTGTTAAAATCCTTGGTGCCTAAAAAGGAATGTGAAAAGTATGTATTTGTGCTTAAGGAGGGGGCTTTTTTTTTTTTTAGACGTTAATTCACTCCAAGGCTTATAAACGTTCCCTAAAGCGTTATTTCAATTGCAATATTTCTTTCAGCACCTCAAATGTAGTTACCAACTTTTGAGAAAAGTGGCTGTGTTAGGTCACACACCAGGGGAAAGTGCCACCATGTAGCTGTCAGCTCTCCGGAAGGTAAGCAGAGCTGACAGCCAGCGGCGGACAGCCCCCGGCAGGCAGAGCCGAGTACCTGGCGCTATAATGAAAACCTGCCTTATGTCCACAACGGCGCAGCCACGGTGCTTGGCAAGATAAAATATCTTTTTTGCAAATCAGCCACAGCTCTTATTCATTGGAGGCTACCGCCTGGTGTTTCTTTTCTCTCCAGGTCCGCTGCCGGCTTTGGCACATTTTAGGTGGGTTCCAGTCCGGTGGAGGCCGATCTCCCTGGACAGAGGGACAGGTGTCCTCCCTCCGAGGTGCTCCATGGAGCCGCGGCAACACAACCAACTTTCGTGAACACCTTCCGGATTGAAAGGGACACCTGGAGCCGCGTTTTTAAGCCTTACTGGCTTGGAGAAGTCCGCCTGGCAGAACGCATGACTTCGTAGATAAAGCAGAGCAGACCACGCTGGAGTCGGCAGGGGGCCAGCCCCTCGCCCCGGCTGCAGGAAAAGCAGGGGTCAAATCTGATTGGGCGTTGCCTCTTCCCCTCTCTCTGGTGATTGGTTAAAGAGTGGGTGTGTGTCCCAGTACTGGCCAATGAGATACGAGAGGCTTCCCGGAGATGTTTTCAAAGCTGATGGAAAGAGATGGCCCAGAAGAGTCTGTCCTCATTTTTCTCAAGTTCCACTGGAGACTGTGAGTCGCCCTGGTGTGGAACTCGGTGCCTTCATTTGACAGAGTAGGAACGGAAGCCTGGAGAGGCGGTGTCTAGAGCAGGGAGTTCAGTGACAAAGCCAACATTATTACCGTGGTGGACGACAGTTGTTCTTGGATCACGAAGCATCCATTCACACCCTTTCTTCTTGGGAATACACAAACAATCCCTTTGGAGAATTACCTCTTCCCCAGAGCAGACAGTCTGGAGGAACTGTCCGTCAAAATATCCTCACAGAGGACCCAAACTGGGCTCATGAGATTGTTCCCCCAGGACTTACTCTCCAGTGATTCAAGGTGGCGGCTGGAAAGTGGGGGTGGGGTGGGGTGGGGACGATACAGCTGGAGGTGCTAAAACAAGCTGCAGTGACCTCACTGGAGGTGGACTGGCTCCTGCTACATGTGTCCTGGCTCTTGTCTGGTCCAAGCCCGAGTTCCAGTATGTGAACCGCTCCGCATGATGGCCATAAATTCCGTCTCCCTCTTTCTTAGCTTAACCTTGCCAAGAAAAGTTGTGTGTACCCCAGAGCTGTAACTGATACAGATGGCTTTATGTGTGAAGCACCCTGCCAGGCATTTTCTGTACATCACTGTATTTGTCTCCCAACAAGTAGTATCAGTTAGGGCCTGGTTATACACGCAAACACACACACACACACATATACCCACTTCACAGACGAAAAATCTCAGGGTCAGAATGTATAATTTGGCCAGCGTTTCATGGTTAATAAGTTGCCAGGTCTGGAAGTTAAGTGCAAGTTGCTCTCCTTATCTGTTAGATGAGTTTAATTCTACCTAACCCATGCAGTTATAATGAAGACTCAACCTGGTAATTCAAGCAGAAACAGTACACACATCCCCATTTGGAAGCCACATGGCTCTCTGAAGTCTCTCTCTCTCTCTCTCTCTTTAGGTATTTCCTGGGCTCAGGGGGTGTTCTCTCAAGAATTCATAGAGTTTCTCAATCTGATTGGTGTGGCTCAGTTGGTTGGGCATCATCCCATAAACTGAAAGGTCACAGGTTCGATTCCCAATTAAGGCAAATGCCTAAGTTGCGGGTTTGATACCTGATCGGGATGCATACAGAAGGCAACCGATTGATGTTTTTCTCTCACATTGATGTTTCTCTCCCTCTCTTTCTTCCTCCCTTCCCCTCTCTCTAAAAATAAATAAATAAAATCTTAAAAGAGTTTCTCATGGATTGATCCAGCTACCAAAAGCCATAGCCCTGGACTTAGAAAAAGAAATCAGCCGTATCTGAGGCAATGTGGTCTGGCTACCAGAGTCCATGATCTGGGATCTGGAGTCCCTCAACATGACACACAGTGAGTCTCAAAGCTGACCTCGAAAGGTCAGAAGGCAACAATCTCTGGCATGATTGAGACAGGCCCAGGGGGTAAACAGATGACCTTCGACTAGACAACAAGACACACTTCCTGCCCCTCATCAGCACTAGCCACCAGTGCTCTTCTTTCTGTTCTTTAATATACTGAACCCTTCCTGCCACAGGGCATTTGCACATGCCACTTCCTCTTTCCTCATATCCATGAATGCTGGCTCCCCCCATCTTTCAGATTTACGCTCAAAATCCACCTATTCAAGGACACCCTCCTTGACCACTGAATAGTCTAAAATTGCCACACACCCTCCCCACTCTTCCCCCCATCGCTCTGATCAGTCTCTCTAAAGGCATTGTACTTGAATTTCATCAGAGCCTTTGTCACTGTGATACACAGTTATCTATATGAGCCCTGTCCTCACATTTTAGTGGACTAGATTGAAAATAATGCTCTAATAGCACTAAGGGCCAGAGAACAAAAGCATTAAGGTGAGGGCTAGGGAGTGACAGGGCTGTCACTTTAGATGGGGTGGTCAGGGAAGACCTCTCTAGAAGGGGCATCTGAGCAAAGACCTAAATGATGCTTGTTTGTTTCTCCCCCGTCTGTCTGCCACAGAAGCTCTGCGGGAGAGCAGGGGCCAAGAATGTCACATCCGCAGCACCTAGAAGCTGCGTTGCACTTAGGAGGTGCTTGATGAAAATACAAACCATGGATGTTGAACGGTTCCTCCGGACAGCCCTGGGGTGGGGGTGGGGGCCCTTTCTTCACCCCAGTGACGATATCCCCATGATGACTCATGTTTTGAGGCTTCTACCCCATCCCAAGGCTGACTCTGTTCGTAATTAGAAGATGGGAACAGCCACAATGACAGCAGCGAGAGAATACTGCAATTTCCCAGGAACTGCTGTGTCAGGGACAGAGGTGAGGAGGGTCCCAGGGAATGATGGGAGTCAGATAACCGCGTATCCATTTGTCATCTCTGTTGGCATTTCTCGACCTCTCCTGACACACCGCGAAGGAATGCAGCTCACTGGAGAGGAGGCAGGCAGTGCTGTCACCGGGAGCCTGGAAGTTGAAAGCTGAAACAGATGACAGCCGAAAGAGTCAGCTGCCTCCAGGACAGCAGTCCTGGGTTCCAGTCTTAGGCCCGCCTCTCACCCAGGAGCTGTGTGACCTTGAGCTTGCCTGTGAAAAAGATGACAGCAGTCTCCTCCTCTCCAAATGGGTTCTGTATCTAAAGCACTTTGCCAACAGCCAGAGCTGCTATTGAACCAAGACCCCCCAAACCAGACTAAGAAATGATTTGATGCAAATTAAAACCACAATGGGATACCGCAACGCACCTACCAGAGTGGCTGGAGTTAGAAATGTTGACAATAAAGCGAATGAAACAACAAGCTGTCAGTTGGGGGGGAAATTACAAATGATACATTCAGCACATACTTGTATCCAGAACATACAAAGAACTCTTAGAACTCAACAATAAGAACACACTCCGATGGAAAAAAAAAAAAAATGGGCAAAAGACTTGAACAGCTCACTAAAGAAGATATGTGGGTGGCAACCAAGAACGAGGAAAGATGTCCAATGTTACTAGCCATTGACAAAGTACAATTAAAAACATGAAGAGCCCTGACTGGTGTGGCCCAGCTGGTTGGGCACCATCCCGCACATCAAAAGTTGCCAGTTCGATTCCCAGTCAGGGCACAGGCCTGGGTCGCAGGTTTGGTCCCTCGTTAGGGCATATACAAGAGACAACTGATCAATGTTTCGCTCTCACATCGATGTTTCTTTCCTTCTCTTTCTCCTCCCTTCCCCTCCCTCTAAAAATACATGAATAAAATCTTTAAAAACATCTTTTTAAAACCATGAAGAGCTCCCATGGCAAGTCTGCTAGAACGGCTAAAAGAGGCACTAACGGTAGAACAGCCACCATGCCCAGGCATTGCTGACCCCGGTGCATACATGGTCGTGTTTTTTTCCAAAGTGCTACCGAGATATAAGTTACATACTGTAAAATTCACCCACTTAAAGCACGCGAGTCAATGGTTTCAGTGTATTTAAATTGTGCCACCATCATCACAGTCTAACATTAGAACATTTTCGTCGCCCATAGAAGAACCTCTGTACCGATCAGCAGACAGCCCCCCTTCCTGTCTTCCCCAGCCCTTGGTAACCACCGATCTGCTTTCTGTCTCTATAGATTTCCTACTCTGGATATTCCATAGGAATTCAGTCACGGGCTATGTGGCCTACAGTGAGTGTCTCGCTTATTTCACTTAGCTTCGTGTTTCCAAGGTCCACCCATGTTGTAACATGTATTAATGCTTCGTTCTTTTTTAAGGCCGAATAATAGTCCATTGTGTGGACACAGTCCATTGTGTGTATCCTCCATCAGCCGAGTTTCCATTTTTGGCTATTGTGAATAGGGCTGCTCTGAACGGTCTCAGTTGCTCTGTGGGCCTCGTTTCAACTCAGCCTCTCTCGGTGTTATTTTTCTTATTTTTAACTTTGAACTGCCATCACAGCCCTGGCCGATGTGGCTCAGTCGGTTGGAGCGTTGTGGGTTCAATTCCTGGTGAGGGTACGTGCCTAGGTTACAGGTCCGACCCCCACTTGAGGCGCAAATGGGAGGCCACCAATCGATGTCCCTCTCTCACATCGATCCCTCTCTCTCTCAATAAAAACATATCCTCAGATAAGGATAAAAAAACAATGCCATGACAAGGCAAGGACCAGTTTTTTCAGTGAGTTTCTTCCATCTTCCAGAATTCACTCTAAAAAACTCAACAATGGACTGTATACTCAAAAATGGTTAAAATGGTAACTTGTGTTATGTATATTTTACCACAATTTAAAAAAAATACTTCCGTGTCACCAAGGTTTGCTGAACCCTAACCATAAGCCAAGCTGGGGTCTGCCTCGGGGTGAAACCGGAAGTCAGTGCTGCCCAAGTTGCCCCTGAAGATCCTCTAAGAGCAGAAGTGGGAGGAGGAAGCCCCATCCTCTTGGGCACTGGCCACAGCCCTCACCCCGTCTCTCAGACCTCGGGGTTTCTTTTCTCTAACTCAAGAAAATGTTGCCTTCCATTCCATTCCATTAATAACTTTGTTTTCATGTAAAAAAAATTATAATAATGCTTTGCCAATTCAATGACTTACTCTTGTTCTCCCTCCCAAATCCACGTGTCGGTGGAAATTTCAGGAAATCCCCTTTCTCCTTGGGCCACATCCACCCCCAGCTGGAAGGGTTGGGGCTCCCAGAGGAAGGCCCAGGCCAGTCCAGCAGACAGGATGCAGGTTGGCTTCCCACTCAGAGCACAGGCTGGTGGATGAGGAGCCAGGCCAGATTCAAGTGGGATATTACCTCTGTGCCCAAACTTGGAGATCTTTGAAGAACTCTAGCCAGGCGGGTGCCCTTAGTGCTGGGGTCATGGACCCATTTTCACGAAGGACTTTCGGGCTTGGGAGAGGCAATGCCTCCTCCAGCTGCAGCCTGCCCTCTGCACATAGCAACTGATGTTCCCATGGCTTCTGCCTCTGAGCCTCGCTGCCGATCCTCACGCGTGGGGGTCCCACTCCTAAGAACAGGCGAGGAACCCAGTCTCAGAGAACGTAAGAAATCCGCCCCGTATCACTCACTTAGTAAGTGCGGGAGTTAGTGTGCAAACCAAGTCTGTTTCAATTCCAGCTGGGTTCATGGCACGGTGCCCCATGCTGCCACCCCCCCAAATTCCAGCACACACTCCCAAACGACACTGCATTCATTTCTTCTCCCAGCCGCCCCCATCAGGGCCCAGAAGAAAGATAGTGCTTTCTCTCAGTGTCTTCCCCGAGCACAAGGCCATTTTAGAGCAAAAGCCTCCATGTCTACGAAGTCAGCCTGGCCAGCAGATTTTCTCCGATTCTGGCGGTGATGAGAGGCCTAATAAAATTATGCTAAGTTATGTGCATAGAGAATTGCGTCTTACACTCTAATTATTGGCCCCGTCTTTGAAGAATTCCTGTGCAATTTCCAGGGTAATCAACTCACCTCTTTCTTTGGGTCTGATTAGCTGTTTGGGCCAATTTAAGCTCCCCTCCCCCCGCCGCGCCCCACTTGAAACAACATGATTCTGGATGTCATTAGCTACTCCAATTGCCTTTTTAAAAATCTGTTTCACATAAAAGGACAAATGAGGATGAATATTTGCCCATCTTTAAGACACTAACTACATTCTTTTCCACAGCCTGTTCTCGTTATTATTTTTCTTCGGGAGGAATTTGAATACAGCCTGGGCTCCCGCACGCAGCTCATGACTGCAAAAGGCTTCCTCTCCGAAATCTGACCCAACTGGGCATATTCTGGAAATGGGGCCTCTTCAGAAGAGCAGGACTCGGTTGATTTTCCTCTACCTGTTCTCCCTCCAGACTCACCTTCTAATTCTGAGGTGGCCTGCTTTCCAGGACTCACGAACGGGCACCCCTGCCAACCGCAACCCAGGCAGGCCTGAACAGAAAGACCCTGTGCGATAATTGCTGGAAAACAAGAAGAAACTCCATCCAAGGACCTTTATTTCACGATTAGCATCACTGAGGCCAATAAAGTCAGCCCCCATGAAACACTGAGGTGGGAGTGGGAACCCGCAGGGCGGCTCAATGAGACCAAGAAGGGAAGGAGTGAAATGGGGCCCCTTAGACCTAGTTTAAGTGCAGTGAGCTAACTTTAATAATGCCGGTTGCCCTGGCCAGTGTCGCACCATATTCTAGACGGCCACTACTCCCCTTTCTCTTTCTGGATTCTAAAATCTTTCTTGAAGGAAATTAAAAAAAAAAAAAAAAAAAAAGCACCATTATTCCTCGGCTTATCTGGACCCAATAAAAGAAAAAAATGTTTTTCTCTTAAATGTCTTGAAAATGGACAGCGGAGGCTTGGAACACCAAGTTCTTGGGATGAGCAAGAAGAACCTGCAGACTGAGCTCTAAGAAATGAGACCTGGCTGGTCTTCAAGCATAGGTTGTGGGGCTGGTGAATTCACATGATTCACTTAGCCCACATTTTAGGGGGAATCCATTTCGAAATCAAAACCTCAATATGGAAAGCTCAGGGAGCGGCTTTTTCTGGCATTCCTACAAGAAGTCAGGCTTTCTGAAAAGACGCTATGTTGTAGATAACTCACCCACAAAAGGGTTGGCGGGGCGGATGGGCAAGAGGGAGAGGGAGAAGCCCCAGGATGGGGCGGATTTGTCTGCTAAGGCTTCGGATGAAAACTGATCCGGGAATGCGTGATCCTCCAAAAATCCACCAGCCCCCAAAGTGCTTAAGTTACCTCTCTGACCACAGCCGCATAGGGGATGAAATTAAATCCTGCGGAAAGAGTTGACTTTTTTGACATTATGCAATGTTTGGGTGAAAAAAAGGGGGAGATAGCAGGGAAAAAAAACTCATCTTTTTCCCAGAGGTTAGCAAAGCTATTTCTGGCGCTTAATGATACCTCTCGCCATGGCTTCATGGGGAGTTTTGAGAGGTGCGAAGGCGGGACGGCCCTGTTATGTAACCCATTTAAAGTAGGAAATTAGCGAGTCCTGAATGAATTCTGTTACTGTGCTCTGACTGCTGGAAAGTCTGGAGCGACTACAGTTCTATTTTGAGGTGAGCGAATCCATCATTTATAGAGCTCCTCACAAATACCGCAGGGTTTCATGTCACCCTGAAAAGTTTCATAACAAAAACAGTTAAAGTACTTGGGCTGTTGGAACATTTCGTCTCAAAACCTTATTAGCCCGGACAGTGAAGAGGGCAAGCCTCCGCAGCTGCCGATTATGCAAAAATACAAATATCCAAGATCACATAACTATTCATTTCCCAGCCCCCACTCCCCAGTTTTGTTGTTGTTGGTTTTTTTCTTTTTTTTTTCCCCAGCAAAATAGTCTGGTCAACAACATAAAAAGAAATGTCTGTTTTTAACGGAGCTCTGCGCCATGAAATAAATTCTGACGCTAGGAAAGCAGCGTCTCGGGTATGGCCGGGCCTGCCTGGGTGTTGACAACAGGCAACAGAAACGTCTTTCGATCCTCAGGCTCCCCCTGGTGGCTCAACTGGAGAAGCGACTGCGTGTTGTTGGAATTTCACGGCAGGCGAATGCCAGCCACTTCGTCCTTTGCTCTCCTGTTACGCGGCGCAGTCTTTTTTCTTAAATGTCCCACCAATTTTCTTTAAAAAGAATACCCAATATAAAAATAAAAATGTCTGTAACTTCGCTTTTAAGCCACCCTGCAGCTGTCACATTAAAAAATTTAAATCTCTCTATATAAAGCCCTGACTGGCGTGGCTCTGTTGGTTGAGCGTTGTCCTGCAGAGCAAAGGGTTGCCGGTTCGAGTCCCGGTCAGGGCACATACCTGGGTTTGCGGCCAGGTCCCCGGTTGGGGCGCATGTGAGAGGCAGCCGATTGTCAATGTTTCTTTCACACGTCAATGTTTCTCGCCCTCTCTTTCTCCCTCCCTTCCCCACTCTCTAAAAAAATTAAATAAAATCTCTCAAAATATATATAAGTATTTTATTCTAGAATAAAAATGACGAACAGGAAACAGCGGGTTTCATTCTTCCTTCCCCCCACCCCACTGAAATAAAACTTAATAAAAACGAAAGTGAACAGGAACTGCAGACAAGGAAAACAGGTCAAAATCAGAACATTTCATGTGTCTCCAGGGCTGTAGGCCAGCCCCAACATCTGGGAAATAGAATTTTTAAAAAGGTATCACATGCTCATTATAAAAACCTCAGTCATTTATGTAGTACAGAAGCCAGAAATACCTGGTTTCCTAGCAATTTCCTTATCTTCCTCCTGCTTTCCTGAGGTCTGAATTATGCTTGAGAAAAAGAAAGGAAAATGAGAGAAATTAATGCTTGCTTATATAAATATAATCAGCTAAGGAAGGCTTCCTAGGAGGGGCATAATTCACCGAGTCCCAGTTTATAGAGGGAATCCCCAAACAAAGGACTTTTGTGAAGGGAGGTCCTGAGCACACCATAACTTAGCATACAATGGGACACTTGATAAAAGAGCTTTCCAAGGGCCCTGAAGGTTATCCAGGAGCACCCAAGGAGGGGGAGAGAGAGCAAATAAATATCTGGAGTGTTCCTAACTATCTTCCCAGTTAGCACTGATGAATGTATGAAAGGCTTATAAGTCTGAGTCCCTCCCACTCATTTTTCAAAATAAGAAGCTTTTGCCAGTTACTGTGTATCTGTTACTGGGTCAAGAGAGGTCTTTGCCTTTGGTCCAGGAGATCTGTAAAGTCATAGAAATACTTTTCATTGAGTGCTTTAACAGATGTGTCAGTGAATGCTTCATTATGTCAGTGACCGAATATGATAAACAGTCCTTTAAATTTTGTTAAATATAAAGTAGAAGTTATCTACTAGGGAGGGATCTGGATGGCTACCTGGGTTCCAATTTTATAAAACAGAGCCCAACAGCCATTTCTACAGAGGCCTCTCATGCAAACTGCACCTCAGGTAGAAGCTTGCACTGAACTCCCTGCCTGCTCTGCGTTCCTACCATCTGAGGCAGCCCTTAAAGAGGCGTTCCTGGTATCCTATTTTAACCAATAGGACAGAGGCTTTTCCCATCCACTCAGAGCTGTGCAGCTCCTACCACCCTGAGCAGTTCTATTCTGACCAATCAAAATGCAAGGTTTTGGAGTCTTCATTTGCATGAGGAAAGACCAGTTGGGACCAGGGGCAGAGACTTCTGTCTATAAGTCAGCTCCCCTCTGGCTGGGAGCCCACACTTTCCCTTTCCACTGAAGGCTGAAGACTGCCTCTCCCTGGCTGAGCTGAAACACAGAAAATGTTGCTGGCAGGGGCAGAGCAGAACACCACAGCTCAGAGGAGAGCTGTCTATCACTGTTTTGTACTGGATGAGGTCCTTCTTCACCACACCCCAAATTCGGGCCACCTGTTGGCATTAAATTGGCACCAACAATTGGTTGACATGTTACTATGTATGTATTATATGTGAAATATATACTAGAAATAATAGATATGAAATATATAATACATATATTAATTTTTTAAATGTTCAAAAATTAAATATGCAGTTATTAATTTGCTAAGAATAGAATATTTTGCTCTTGGGATTGAAAGACTTCTAAAAACTAAGTTCAGTTCAGTGGCAGATGCCAGTTAGCATAATACATTTTGTAGCGATTTGTAAATTTTGTATTTTTCTTTGGATCCTGCAAAGCTCACAGGTCCTTGAGTCCAGGGCCCCAGCAGCCTATAAAAGTAACCCCGAAAGGTTAGGCAAAGCAACCTCCGCTTTCTTTGACCCCGCCTGCTGTCCGATTCTGTTTGCTAGTCATCTTAGGGCACATTTCTGACTCCTCATTGTCATTCGGTCCCTTGTAGCCCGAGGAGGGGAGAGTGAGGCTCAGAGGAGTGGGTTCTTATGTGCAGGTGTGGCAATTAATCTTCAAATATTTCTTAATCTCCCCCTGCACGCAAACACACTGTAGGCGAATACTCTATGTGATAAAAAGAAATATACAGCGAAACCCCCTTTAGGAGATGGCAGATGAATGTTGTAGAGTAGGTTTGCAAGCCGTGTAAGAAAAGATTCTGACCCCTGGGCCTTGTAAGGAAAATGCAAGTATAAATTACTGTGAGATACACTTTTTTTTCAGTTACCACAACAGAAACTGAAAAACAGTGGTGGGGGGTGGATTTGGCAACACTTACCAAAGTAAAAATGTCCATATCCTTTGACCTAACAATGATTCTGCTGGAAATGCATCAAGACCCACACTGAACACAGGACAAATGATGTATGAGAAGGAAATGCACGGCAACACTGTATGTAAAAGCTAAATAATGGGGAAAACCAAAATGTCCATTAGAGAGGAAGCTGTCAAAGTAAGTGACAGCTACCTAGAATATGGCGTCGTAGTTCTGCAGCCGGAGGCAGCTGTGTTTGAACTGAAACATTCTATGTGTGGGAAAGCCAAATGGAAAGCTAGCTGCCTGACTGTGGCTCGATGCTACCATCCAGTTGAGTGGGGAAAAAAAGAAAACAAAACTAGGCTGAACCATGTGAAAGTACCAAGTACCAATCAATATTAGGCCATTTTTTGACATATAGACACAACAATTTGATGTAATATTATACACACACAGCAAGACACATCATAATGACAATGAGGAACATTAGACAGCCCTGGCTGGTGTGGCTCAGTGGACTGAGTGCTGGCCTGTAAACCAATAGGTCACTGGTTCAATTCCCTGTCAGGGCACACGCCTGGGTTGTGGGCCAGGTCCCCAGGCTGGGGGTGTGCGAGAGGCAACCGATTGATGTATCTCTCACACATCCATGTTTCTCTCCTTCTCTTTCTCCCTCCCTTACCCTCTCTCTGAAAATAAATAAAATCTTTTTAAAAATAAATTAAAAAAAAAAGACAAAGGGAATCTTAAAAGCAGCACAAGAAAGAGTGTTTAGTTACCTAAAAGGGAGCCCCCATAAGCTACCAGCTGACTTCTCAACAGAAACATTTCAGACCAGAAGGGACTGGCACGAAATATTCAAGGTGATGAAAAGCAAGGACTTATAGCCAAGACTACTCTTCTTAGCAAGGTTATCATTTAAAGCTGAAGAAATAAAGAGCTTCCCAGACCCCTCCAAAAAAATAAAAAGCTAAAAAATTCATCAGCCCAAATAAGTATTATAAGAAATATCAAAGGGACTGCTTTAGGAAGGACAAAGAAAAAAAGGAGGAGTATAAATATGTATTAAAATGGCAATAAATACATAGCTATCAATAATCAATTTAAATGTAAATAAATTAAACTGTCCAATCAAAAGACATAGGGTAGGCCCTGGCTGGGTAGTTCAGTTGATAGAGCATCATCTCAACACACCAAGGTTGCAAGTTCAATCTCCAGTCAGGGCACATACAAGAATCAACCAATGAATGCATAAATAAGTGGAACAACAAATTGATGCTTCTCTCCCTTTCTCTCTCTCTCTCTCTGAAGCTCAATAAGATTTTTAAAAAGACATTGGGTAGCTGAATGAATAAGAAAACAAGGCCTATGTATATGCTGTCTACAAGAAACCCACTTCAGAAAGAAAGACACAAACAGACTGAAAGTAGAGATAGAAAAGCTATTTCAAGCAAATAGAAGTGAAAAAAAGAGCTGTGGTAGCAATACTTATATCAGACAAACTAGACTTTCAAACAAAAGCTAAATAAGAGACAAAGAAGTATATTACAAATGACAAAGGGATCAGTCCAACAAGAGGTGATAACCCTTGTAAACATTTATAGACCTAACATGGGAGCAGCTAAATACAATACACAAAGTGATCCTGATGGGCACAAATGAAGACTGACAGAAATACAGTCATACTAGGGCATTTTAACACCCCATTGACATCAATAAATAAATCTTTTAGACAGAAAATCAACAAGGAAACAGTGGCCTTAAATAACACACTAGACCAGATGGATTTAATTGATATCTTCAGAGCATTTCATCCCAAAGCTGCAGAACACACCTTCTTTTCAAGTGCACATGGAACATTTTCTAGGATAGTCTAATATTTTAGAACACAAACAAGTCTCAGTATAGAAGACTGTAATCATATCGAGTATCTTCTCTGATCACAATGGTATGAAAATAGAAATTACAAGAAAAAAACTGAAAAAACACACAACATATGGAGGCTAAATAACATGTTACTAAACAATGACCGGGTTAACAATGAGAAGGAAGAAATCAAAAGATACTATAGAACAAATGAAAATGAAAACACAACAACCCAAAATCTATGGGACACAGCCAAAACAGTCTTAAGAGGGAAATTCATAGCATTACAGGCCTATCTCAAGAGACAAGAAAAATCTCAAATAAACTATCTACCTTTACATTTAAGGGAACTTGAAAATGAACAAAAAACAAAGCCCAAATAGTAGGAAGGAAATAATAAAGATTAGAGCAGAAATAAAGGAAATAAGAGTCTAAAAAAATACAGAAAGTCAACGAAACCAAGAGCTGGTTCTTTGAAAAGATAAACAAGAATGACAAACCTTTAACGAGACTCATCAAGAAAAAAAGAGAAAGGACCCAAATAAATAAAAACAGATATAAAAGAGAAGTAACAACTGGCACCAAAGAAATACAAAGGACTGTAAGAAAATAGTACCAACAACTACATGCCAACAAGGTAGACAATCTAGAAGAAACTGGTACATTTCTAGAAACATACAATCTTCCAAAACTGAATCAGGGAGAATCAGAGAATCTGAATAGACAGATGACACCTAGTGAAATTGAAGCAGTAATCAAAAAACTCCCCAGCAAGCACAAGTCCTGGACTGGATGGCATCTCAGGTGAATTTCACCAAACATTCAAAAAAGAACACTTCTCCTTCTCAAACCATTCCAAAATTAAAGAGGAGGGAAGACTCCCAAGATCATTTTAAGAGGCCAACACTATTCTAATTCCAAAACCAGATAAAAAACACTACAAAGAAAGAAAATTATAGGCCAATATCCCTGAGGAACACAGATACTAAAATCCTCAAAAAATATTAGCAAACTGGATCTAGCAATACATTAAGAAGATCACACACCATGATCAAGTGGATTTATTCTGGGAGTGCAAGGTTGGTACAATATCCACAAGTCAATAAATGCGATACACCACATAAGCAAAATAAAAGATAAAAATTATATGGTCATATCAATAGATGCAGAAAAAGCACTTGATAAAATCCAGCACCCATTTGTAACAAAAATTCTCAGCAAAGAGGGACTAGAGGGAACATACCTCAATGTAATAAAGGCCATTAAGGACAAACCCACAGCCAACATCATACATGACAGACAAAAACTAAAAGTGTTTCCCTTAAGATAAGTAAAAAAACAGGGATGTCTGCATTCACCTCTCTTATTCAGCACAGTACTGAACATAGTACTAGAAGTCCTAGCCACAGCAATCAGACAAGAACAACAAATAAAAGACATCCAAATTGGAAAGAATAACCCTGTCCTTATTTGCAGATGACACGATATTATACACAGAGAACCCTAAAGATTCCACCAAAACCCTGATAAATTCGGTAAAGTAGCAGGATACGAAATTAATATTCAGAAGTTGGTTGTTTGTATACACCAATAATAAACTATCAGAAAGGGAAACTAAGAAAACAATCACATTTACAATGACATCTAAAAGAAATAAAATATCTAGGGATAAATTTAAGCAAAGAAGTAAAAGATCTGTACTTGGAAAATTATAAGACACTAAAGAAAAAGATCAAAGTAGATTCAAATAAATGGAAGCATATACTGTGTTCCTGGATAGGAAGAATGGACACCCTTAAAATGCCCATACTACCCAAAGCGATCTATAGGCTCAACACAGTTTGTATCAAAATACCAATGGCATTTCACACAGAACTAGAATAATCCAAAAATTTATATGGAACCACAAAAGACTCCAAATAGCCACAGCAATCTTTAGAAAGAAGAACCAAGTTGGAGCATCACACCACCTGGTATTAAACTGCACTGCTAGGGTATAGTAATCAAAACAGCCTGGTGCTGGCATAAACACAGACACATAAGTCAGCGGAACAGAACACAGAGCCCAGAAATAAACCCACACCTATGTGGTCAATGAATATTTAACAAAAAAGGCAAGAACATACAATGGGAAAAAGACAGTCTGTTAGATAAATGGCATTGGGAAAACAGTACAGATACATACAAAAAAATAAAGAAACTGGACCACCTTCTTACACCAGATATAAGAATAAACTCAAAATGAACTAAAGACTTAAATGTAAGACTTAAAACCATAAAACTCCTAGAAGAAAACAAATGCAGTAAAATCTCAGACATTTCTCTTAGCAGTACAGTAGTCCCTCTCTATATCGTGGCCTCACTGTATCGCGGGATTTTAAGAAGTATTATATTTAATTATTTATCGCGGATTTTTTGCTCTATCGCAGGATTTTGTGGTACTGTATAAATATGTTGTTAAAGTTATGTAGGTTTAAGAGTGTAGAATATGTTTAAGAACATAAGCAGTGTTTATAAAAGTGTGGAAAAGGTTAATACGGGAGCGGGAAAGGTTAATAAGGGACCGGGAACGGTTTATAAGTGTGTGGGAAGGGTTTCTAAAGCCTTAAAATATATATAAATACTAAAATAAATGTAAGGTTCCTACTTCGCGAATATTCACCTATCTCAGGGGGGGTCTAGAACGTGATACCTGCGGTAAGTGAGGGAATGCTGTATTTTTCTCTCATATATCTCCTCAGACAAGGGAAATGAAAAGAAAAATAAATAAATGGAATTACATCAAACTAAAAAGTTTTTACACAGCAAAGGAAACATCAACAAAAATGAAAAGATAACCAACCCACTGACTGGGAGAAATTAGCCAACAATACATTTTTAAAAAATAATTTTATTTGTTTGTTTATTTTATTTTTAGAGAGAGGGGAAAGGAGAAAGAGAGGGAGAGAAACATCACTGTGTGGCTGCCTCTCACGCACCCCCAACTGGGGACCTGACATGCAACCTAGTCATGTGCCCTGACTGGGAATCGAACCAGCGACACTTGGCTCGCAGGCGGACGCTCAATCCACTGAGCTACAGCAGCCAGGGCCAACAATACATCTTATAAAGGGTTCACATCCACAACTTATTAAGAACTCTCACTCAACACCAAAAAGCAATCCAATTTGAAAATGGGCAAAGGAGATGAATAAAGGACACACAGATGGCCAACAGACATATGAAAAGATGCTCAATGTCACTAATCATCAGAGAAATGCAAATTAAAACCACCTCACACCTGTCAGAATACTATCATCAGTAAGTCAAAAAACAACAAATACTGGCAAGAATATGGAGAAAAGGAAGCCCTCATGCACTGTTGGTGGGAATGCAGACTGGTGCAGCTACTGTGGAAAACAGTATGGCGTTTCCTTGAAAAATTTTAAATGGCTCTGCTGTATGACACAGTGATTCCACTTCTGGGTATATCTGAAGAAGCCCCAGATATTAATTTGAAAGAATATATGCACCCCTATGTTCATTGCAGCATTATTTAGTATAGACAAGATATGGAAGAAACCCAAGTGCCCATCAACAGACGAGGGGATAAAAAGCAGTGGTACGTGTATACAATGGAATACTACTTGGCCATGAAAAAGAATGAAATCTTACCATTTGCAACAGCATGGATTGACCCAAAGGGTATTATACTAAGTGAAATAACTCAGTCAGAGAAAGACAAATACCATATGATTTCATTTATATGTGGAATCTAATGAACAATATAATCGAACGAACAAAACAGAAACAGACTCATAAACACACAGAACAGAATGATGGTTGCCAGATGGGAGGGGGGGACTAGGTGAGAAACATCAAGGGGTTGAGAAGTCCAGATTGGCAGTTACAGAACAGACACAGGGGTGTAATGTACAGCATAGGAAGTATAGCCAATAATATTGTAATAACAATGTATGGTGCCAAGAGGGTACTGGAAATATTGGGGGGGACACGATGTAAAGTACATGATTGTCTAACCACTATGCTGTACACCTGAAACTAATACCAAATCATATGGAATGTAAACTGTAGTTGAGAAAAATAAAACAAAAAAAATTTAAATACAAATAGCCAAGATCAAATACATATTCATCTCTCACCTCCCCCGCCCCCAGGGGGGGGGGGTGTGTTTTTGAGGCCAGCAAAATAGTCTGGTCAACAACATAAAAAGAAATGTCCGTTTTTAACAGAGCTCTGCGCCATGAAATAAATTCTGACGCTAGGAAAGCAGCGTCTCGGGTATGGCCGGGCCTGCCTAGGTGTTGACAACAGGAAGCAGAAACGTCTTTCGATCCTCAGCCTCCCCCAGCAGCTCGGCTGGAAGAGCGTCCACATGTTAGCGGGATTTCAAGGCAGGCAAACGCAGAGTCTGAGACTTTGCACCGAGCGCAGGTGGTTCAGGAAGGGCCTGCTCTCCAGCTTCACCCCTTGAGCCCACCCCCGAGAGCTGAGCGCACGCTTCCCCGATTGGCTGGGGGGGCGGGAGGGGCGTGGCTAATGGAAATACAGCTCATGCACAATTCTAATTGGCAAACCGCACGGGGCCTTTCAATGGAGAGCCAATGAGAGCAAACCAGCAGCTCACACCAGCAATAGCTGCTAATTAAACCCTCCGGCCAGCTGGATGCCTACGTGGCTGAGACCCGCGCGTATAGGGCGGGGCTCCCTTGGAAATCAGGGACGCCGCCTCTGAAGGGTAGAACTGACGTGCAGATTCTATTAGGTTTTTGCAACCTCGGCACTTTCGACATTTGGAGTCTAATAATTCCTTGTGGTGGGGGCTGTTCTGTGCGTCGTAGGGTCTGCAGCATCCTTGCTAGAAGCAGAGCAACCCCCAAGTTGTGACAACCAAAAATGACTTTTGACGTTGGGACACGTCCCATGGGGGACAAAATCACTCCTGGTTGAGACTCATTAGGTGAAGTTGATAAAACACGTCCTCTGCTTCCCACACAGCAGCTTGGAAACCTCATGTGCCTAAAACTTAAGTGACCGCGTTCCTAAATCTTCTCTCACTTGATTTTTTTTTTAAAGCTATTTAAATCAATCAAGGATCATGTATTAAATAAAATATGAATCGTGTGGAATGCTTTCCTCTCTTTTTTCTATGTATATTGATCACTTTTTGAAATTCCGACAAGCCTGGAATACAGAACAGAACAGAATAAATAATGCATGGGCTTGGGCTGGGTTTTTTCTTTTTTTGCCAAAATCAAAATCATTTTTATAAATGGAAAAAAAGCCATTTCACCTTGATGTACCATGGGAGCCACACAAAATAGAAGCATTAGACTAAAAAGCCCTCATTTTGACACCAGAATTCATGTTTCCACACAAATTAAAACGACCCCCAAAGGCATAAGTAAAGTACACAAGCTTTATTGGGCAACAGCAACGGGCCGTGCTGGCAGACAATGAAAGCAGAATCGCTCAGAAACACGCAGGATCACATGTGTGTCATCACAGGACCGAGAATGTAAATCATCTGGGAGTCCCTGCAAAATTAAAGTGCGCCGCACCAGCACTCCCCCTAATCAAAGCAGGCTGTCCTGCTGCACCCCAGCAATGGGGATTACACACAGAGAGACCTGCTAATGAGGGGCTCATGGAGCCCTAGATGAGTTCACCATGAGAACCCTCGCAAGAAAATCGTGAGTTAGCCATGATTTTTTTTTTTTTTTTTTTGCAAACACAGCACCCTCCTCCGGCCCCCCTCCCCCGAAACAATATTCAGTGACATTGCCCAGCGACATTAGCAGCTGCAGCTCCAGCCACGCTGGGACAGAGAAGACAGCTAGCTTCACAGGTAATGCTGCTCAGGCGTCAGAAGATGCTACAGAACTCAAGGTTGTAGGAAGGCTGTTCACAAAAGGCCATGCTTTTCAGTTCCATCCAAAAACATAATGTATACTTTTTCCAAAATGAAATGGACATAATTAATGGAAATATTTCCTAAGAAGTATCTACAAATGGCAAAAAGAAGGGGGGAGCCCTGACCGGTGTGGCTCAGTTGGTTGGAGCGTTGTCCAGGACACCAAAAGGTTGTGGGTTTGGTCCCCAATCAGGGCACGTACAGAGGCCACCAACTGATATTTCTGTTTTACTTTCTTTCTCTCCCTCTCCCCTTCCCCTCTCTCTAAAATCAATAAGCATGTCCTCAGGTGAGGATAAAAAAATAAAAGGGAGAAATAAAATCTGTTGTATTTACAAAGCTCATATTGTTTTGTTAATGAATACAAAACTGGGCATGATGGGATTTTAACCCGAACCGAATACCGCTTCTAAAACCTTGAGATGACATCATACACACACACACACACTTCAAACACACAAAACAGATTAAGAATAGCTGACAGGTGTTTGCCTTAAGTGGGATGGAGTGGAAGAACTCATAGATCCCACTGGCAATGTTGGCAGAGGTGTAAACTGCTGCCCCATAAAGGCGTGAGGGTGTTGCCATCCCCACCCCAGTAAAAACAGAACAATGTATAAAAGCAAGTCTGGAGGAAAAAAAAACACGCAGCATCGTGTCAATTTCCAATGAGCACAAAACTCAAAATACATCCCAAAGTTGTCAAAATAATCTAAATTTTCAGCAGAGAAACTGGGGAAAAGGTGAGCAGATGTTGGTATTTAAGATCATCGCTACAAAAAAAGGGTTGTACATAAGGGAAGCTACCTGGGATCTGGATATAATGCTAACAGCGGGCGAAATCCCAGCTCCAGGCTGCCCAGCGCCAGGTGGCTATAAACAGGTATGTCTGCTTCAATGGCGAGATGTTCCTGGGATGCCCTTCATTTTTGGTGGCCAAGCCCCTCTGCCCCAAGCAGCCCAAGTCAGTGCAACGAACCTCAGCTAGCACATGCGTGCACATGCGTGCTCTCGAAGTGAGAGTCAGGCGTGTCGGACAGAAGAAATCACTCTGGCCATTTTCTTAGAGAAAGGGAGGGAAAAAGAGAGAGAGAAAACCAAACAGAACCCATTCTTCCCCCCTCACGTGCATCGATGACCAAAAGATATACTAAAAATAATCATAAATAATGAAAGTGCTTACTCTGACACAAATACCTAGTGTGGTCAGAGGGCAGAGGGAGTCATAATTTTTACATTAAGGAAGTGTTTGAACAGCTGATAGCGGCCATCAGCCCTCCGGTCTCAGATTAAATTGGCTGCTGGAGACTGAGGTCCCACTGAGTTCTAAGGCTAAGGGAAGATCTTTCCAGATTGATGAACCAAGAAAACAGTCCATAGAAGCCTACAGTTAAGGTTTATGAACTTGGGAGTTTCCCTCAAAATAGCTCGGGTGTTTTGTTCGGTCTTCGGTCTCCCCCCCGACAGCCCCTGGGAGTGCCGCACGGGCACTGGTTCTCTGCGGGGACTAACAGTCTCACGTGTGCAGCTGAGGCTCCTGCCCTTCCGGTCTCCACAGCCTGAGGGCACGTGCATGCATTCCCAGACGCCCGAGGACCCCAGCGGGGGCCGTGGGCAGGCTGCCCACAGACGGGGGGTGGCTTACAACATGGAGGTCTCTGCTTGGGGTTCGCTCCTACTTGCCCTTGACTGCCTCCACCAGAGGGCAGCTCAGAAGACAGAACCAGGATGTTTTCCGTGGCACTGACAAGCAACCTTCGCCTCCCAGGGATGACTTCTTTAACCCCTCCTAGAAGCTTTCTCCCTTTGAGATGTCAAGCAGTTTCTTCTAAGTCAATTCACACACCTTGGTCAAAATTGGGGATGAAGGAGAAGACCAAAGAGACCACCTCCATTGCCCGCATCTGCTGGAAACATCTAAAATTTCCTAACAAGGAGTCCGTGACTCCTACCTGCAGCAGCCATCACCGGCCTGTGACCAAGGCCAGGTCCAGGGTTTGCAAACTCAGAGTGGGATCACTTAAGGCCTCCAGTTTTACAGCCTGACTCCCAACGGCGGACGGACGTGCAAACGCTCTGAGCACATTTTCCTCCTCTGCCTTCAAAACTGCGTAAAATAACGCAGTGAAGAAGTCAGACCTTCTCGCCCTTTCTGAACATTCCGGACAAAGACCCTGTTCCGAAATCACCACCCCTTCACTGCAGCACAGGGTGAGGCCGAAGGGGGTTTACAGCTGTGAGTCCGCGAAGCTCAGTTTATTCTTGTGTTATTATTGATTGATTGTTGTATTATTTTTCATACGAACAACTGTCAACCTACGTTTGCCCCACCCTATATGTATTCTCCATAGATCTTCGTGGGAGGGCAGAAATGGCTGAAACAAAAAAAAAAAAAAAAAAAAGAAATGGCTGGCACAGAAAGGGGCAAATACTGCAAAACTGCAGAATCTTAAAATAGAAGTGATGTCAATAGCCAGTTTGCCAGAGCCTGCAACTTACTGTCATTTTATAAAGACTTAAAGGGCAACATAAACACATGACTGTCCCAAGCCTCCGTATGTCCCCAGCTCTCCAAGAGCAGGGTTCCCCGCAGGTAGCGGATGTCAGCAACCAGGCCAGGGCTTCCATCTCTGAAGCACACGCAGGAAGCGCCATGCTGACGGGTGGAAGGGTGTGTACGCATAGAGAATTCATCACAAATCTAAGATACTGAACAGAGTCAGCTCTTGAAGTTCCCCCAGCTGCACCCTTCCCCGTGGCATGCAGACGTGGCTGCTGCAGGCAGTGACTAGGAGGAACCAAGACCGCCCAGCCCTGCCACATCCAGTGCTCGCAGACCCCCTTCCTGCCCTGCACCAGGAAGCCACAGCTGCATAAGAAACACACGAGCTTATTCCATCCCCGCGGGGGAGGGGTCTCGACCACTGGCTGCCGCTCAGAAGTTCCCCTTGAAATCTGTAGGCCAGGGAACAGCCCAGAGCCCAGGCTCCAGCGCTGCAGCCGGGGCTCCCCCTGCGGGGGCTCCTTGCTGGAAGCTGCCACCATGCATGGCCACATGGTAAGAAGCCTCTGCCCCTGTCCTTTCGCCCTCAATCATTCCTCCTAACAGGAAACAGACCTCTGTGGAAGTAAAGAGCCCCAATCCCTGACCTTTCCGCTTCGGACCCAGGGTCTGAGCCACATGAGCTGCGTTGTCTAAAGAATTAGTTGCCTCTCTTATCACCCTGTTGACACATTTAGGGGCTGTTCGGTGGCACGTTGCCTGCGAAAGCAACTCTGAAAATGTTTGAGGGTGTCCTCAAGTCAGCCACGGGCTTGATAATCGTTACCAGGTCCAAACAAAGCAGAAGCACACCTTTGAAATTCGTTTACGAGGTGGCAGGTGACATTAACGCCAGTGCTGGGGATGCTGAACTAGACGCAGGGTGACATTGGACATACGGCGCCCTCTCCCTGGCTTCTCATTGGCTGTTTCTCACCCTAGGGAGCCCGTGCAGTTCCCACACACGGGGCTGCCTTACAGAGAACACGGGGCACTTCCAAATCGAGATGAGTCTCCGGACAACTTTTGGCCACTGTCTTTTCCCCCAAACCTCCACCGAGAGCTTCCCGTTTCTCTAAAACCAGTTTTCAGGCGTGAGAAAGACGTGAAGAGTGCACACACATTAGGACTGTTGGAAAAAAAAAAAAAGCAAACCCAAAAATCCTCGACAATCTCCAACTAGACAGAAACTTTTATCACATGACAACGGAATTCAAGTCATAAGGGAGCTTGCACAGTGACCCACAGAGAAACCTCTTGGCCGAGCCACCCAGGAGGACGAATCCATATTCACTCCAACAGGGGTCACGGGGGGTCCCACAGGCCTGCGCGGGCACCGCGGAAGCCTCCCGCCTGTTCGGTGTCAGGACTCAGGACGGAGCCTCTCCACATCCAGACCGCACACGTCGGCAGTGCCTGCAAAGTCCTCGCGGGTGGCGGGTACGATAAACGGAACTTGACCTCGGTCCGTCAGGGGAGTGGAGACCAGATCCCCCTCCGCCAAACACACAGCCTACGACGTGAGCTTCGAGTAGCTGGGGGGAGAGAACCGTCTTCGCAGATACTTGAGGATGTAGAGGGGGAGACAGCTGACCAGAGTGATAACAGACACTTTCCACAAGAAGGACAGAGAGGCGATGAAGTAGACATCTGCAAGCAAACGGGGAGACAGCGGTGAGCAGGCAGGAACGTGCCAGAAGGCTCGTGTGGTCCGGAACAGCCGCCCATCACCAACACGTGGGCCCCTGGCCTCGCCTCCCATCTGCCGCTCGGTCTTTAAAGGGGACAGATGTGCCACCAGCTAACAGCCCATCAAGGCTGACTGTCCTCAGTCTCCCCTCTCTCCGACCTGCTTCTGGATCCCCACTAGTTGGCGAACTGCTCTTCCCAACAACTGGGAAAAGGAAACGGCAGACGAGCTACAGCTCGCACAGGTGTTTCTCATTTGGAATCTGACAATGGGCGTTTGTCTTTTTAAACACGGCTGCCGGAGAGCAGGAGGTGACCCTCAGCCACGTCTCTGCTTCCCAACGATTTCTCCCTTCCCCTGAGTGATGGTCAGACCAAGCCCCCAGACAGATCTGAGGGTGGCGCAAGGTGGACTGAGCCACCCCCACCCCCGGGCAGGCACGCCCCCTTTCGGGCCTTAGGACATACGCCCTGCAGTTACGAGGTCCTGGGGAGAGAGCAGGGCCGCCTTGCGGCCTTCCACAGTGTATGGAGTGGAGGCCACAGAAAACATCTTCCCCACTGCCTGTGCCCACACGCAGGATGAGGAAAATGCAGCTGCTGGCATTGATTAAGTACCTACTAAGTGCCAGGCTTACGGCCCATCACATGCTGCTCACCCAGTCCTGTGGCAGGTCCACGTCTAAAGCAACCAACCACAGTTTCCTGATGGCAGAACTCATGTCGTCTAAGCCCGTGGGACCCCCAGTCTCAAGCCAGCGAGCACATAGTAGGTGCTCACAAAACCCATTCTGAGAGACCTTTGGGGACAACTGTCAAAGCGTTCAAAGACTTCACTTTTCACAAGGACGTTCCTTGATCTTTACCAACAGCTTTTTAAGGAGTGTTTGCTGATGCCCAGCAGTCGTGATCAAAGACACTCTCATGGTAAGGCAGTTTTTCAGCTGAACAAGCGTAAGTCCCGCCACACTGGCGTCCATTCACGGGCAAGACCTGGATGCGCGACATCCCCACAGCTCCGCAGAGCCCGGCACTGTGGTCGGCTCCCTGGAGAAACCCATCAGGCCCTTGTGCGCTTGATCAGCGTCCTCTAAGCCAGTTAGCACAGCGCGGTTCAAAAGGAAAACGCTTTACACTGAGACCACGGCCAGCAGCGTCAGTTCCAGGGACTTACTCCCACTGCCACTTGTCCCAAGGGGACACCGGTAAGAAAATGGGGGCAGCGAAGGCCTGCTGGACAAGGAGCCCAGGGCCCGAGAGCTGCGGAGGCCGCCGTCCTCCACCAGGCGGTGGGACCTCTGCACCCCAAGGACAGCCTTTACCTGCAGGGGGGGTCTTACCGATGAATTCGTGTAGGAACACCAGGGACGCGATGTAGCAGGCCAGGCTGAGCAGCTCGGCCACCGTCATAAGCCAGTGCCAGGTCTGGATGGTCAGGGCCACCATCAGCAGCTCCGTGAGGATCAGCGACGTGAAGGAAATCGCCACGATGTGGACGAATTCCGACTCGAAGAGCAGCAGCGCGCCATACATGATGGTGCTCCCTGGAAGCGGGGGAGGGGAGAAGGCTGGTGGGGGAGGGGCCGCCGGGCCCCTCGCAGCCCGCTCACTGGTGCTGACCCCTTCCTTTGCGATTTGTTGTTTCCTCCCTCTAGGCATGAAAGGCACCACGTGTTAACTGAGTGGTGCTTTACGGAAGTTGTGAAGAGGTGCCCCGTTCTGGTTTTCTGATTTCCCCTCTTGACCTCATATAATAAAAGAGTCTATAATTGCAGGGGCTTGTGGGGGAGAGGGATGGAGGGAGAGAGGAGGAACTATCTGAACTGGACGGAACAAGAAATAGACATTTAAATATATTATCTTAAATGATAGAGGTAGGTAGTCACAAAAAGACAAATACGTAGGATCCCCTTAGAGGAGGTATCTAAAGGAGACCCAGTCAGAGACAGAAAGCCCACTGGCGGTCACCGCGGTTACCAGGAGCTTCCAGGAGGTGACAAAAAGAGTCTGTGGTCGAATGGCTCCAGGTTCAGTTTTGCCCGATGACAAAGTTCCGGCGACCTGTCTCATGCCACACTGGGAAGTCGATGTACTGAATGAACACTACTGAACGGGACACTTCACAGTTCACGTCGCAAATTTTACACAAAATGGTAGAGGTGACCAAAAGGGGCGCTCAAAGAATCAGGCGTGGCAGGGACGGAACGGACAGTGCCTCACACCGGTGAGAACTACTTCAGCACAGAGTAACACGCAGAGGCAGGGCTAGGCAGGAGCCCCCGAACTCCCCGCGGTTAGAACCAGCTGGAGATGGGGGGGGGGTGCAGCACCTCTGTCTACTAGCGAGAATGTGAATGCAGGGTTTGCTTTCTTTAACTAGATTCTTATATTATGCCTTAATATACCCCTTAAAAATAACCCCTTTTCTTTTTATTAAAGATTTTATTTTTTCTTTATTTTTAGAGCGAGGGGAAGGGAGGGAGAGAGAGAGGGAAAGAAACATTGATTGGTTGCCTCTTGTACATGCCCCATCCAGGGACTGAACCCATAACCCAGACATGTGCCCTGACTGGGAATCGAACCGGCAACCTTTTGCTTTGTGGGATGATGCCCAACCCACTGAGCCACACCGGTCAGGGCACTGCCTTTCATTTTTCCATGACAACTTAACCCTCCCACCAGCAAACGCAATGGTCTCTACACATGTGCATCTTGTAAGTAGAAAGCATTAAAAACCCAAATATGCCGAGTGTATTTGTAAATTACAAATGTGCAGGTGCAGAGAGACACTAGGACCGCTCTACATGATGTACGTTATAAGACATACATAAAAATAGAAATTCTAAAAAGAGGGAGGAAAAATAAAAACAGCACAGAGAGAGACTTGGATATTTTCTTCTCAGACTTCCGAAAGTTCTCTTCCAAAGCCTCTACAGTCTGAGGGACCCCTCTCCGGAGCCCACTGGAATAAATTTGTTTTTCAGGAACAACTTGGCCTCAAAAAGAGCCATCGCTTTTTGTGACAGACGCTCAAACACCTTGGCAGGTTTTGATTAGGGTTAGTTATGTTTTCCTCTGACATCCTCTCAGGAAGCTACAGCACCATCCCCCATACGGGGCTTCCATGGTGCTGAGTATTCAAGTCCTTAGGACCTGCTGGGTGGGGTTTTCCCCGGTGCCCACTGTCACGCCCCTGATGCTATTTTTGGGTCCCAGCTTCTTCATGCCCTACAGACCACTGAATAGTAAAGCCGGCCCTTGGGGCAGCCCGGAGCACAAGACAGGAGACGGCCTCACCCTTCCTTACCTTGATAGATGCTAATCAAAACCCATATTAGGAATGTCTTGTAGGACAACGGTCGTCCCTGAAAGAGAGAAAGACAGAACAGGTTACGGTGCGCGGTACACCCAGGGCGCCCGCTGCCTTCTTGCCGCTCTTCCTGAACGAGATAAGGCCGCCCACCCAGCTTCATCAAAAGAAGTTCTTTAAAGAGAATTGATACCAGACACGAACAGATCTGTCCTTTCGTGAAAACCCCGTGAGAACAAATAAATGAAATTACATACACACATACTTTTTACAAGGGTACATAAACGTTTCTAGGAGCAGACAGAAGCTGCAGGTGCAAAATGGAACTGTCAGGGGCTTTTTAAAAAGCTGCTAGTTGGTCTGTTTTCAGTTTACATATGACTGTGCTGTTTAATATTCTTTACATGTGCATATGCCACTTTTTTAAGAAAAAAACTCCCACACCTTCCTTCCCAAAGCCATTGGTTCGAGGGTGTTCAAATCAGAAATCTCATATAAGCAATATAGGAGGAGGAATGGAAGAAAGGAAGGAGGAAGGGGAGGGAGGAAGAGGATGGAGGGAGGGAGGGAGGGAGGGAGGGAGGGAAAGGAGGAGCTCGGTGAACCTTGAGGAGGTCCTTGTAGAGCTCAGGGTATAGCATGGCAACTTCCGACTTGACATCTTTGTCCAGGACCAGAGAAAACACGGGAAACATGGTGTAGATGGTGGAGTACCTAGGAGAGAAAATGGCCACAGGTCAGATCCAGCCGCTGGAACAGGAGCTGTTCGCTCACCCAGCCTCTGGAGCCCAGCTGCCATTCAACCACGGACAACTATGCACTGAGTGTCTGCTCCGTGCCAGGGTCAGGTCTGAGCACTGGAGGTTCAAGGTGAAAACAGACAGAAACGTCTGCCCTCTGCGAGTGAGTAATCGAGACAATAAGCAGCTCCGGGAACCTGTGCCGTGTGCGGGAGGGAAGTGCCAAGGAGGAAAGTGTAATGGGGAAGAGGGAGTAAGACATGGGGCGTGGGGAGTGCACTTTTAGAAAGGTGGCCATGGGTGTGACGTTTGTAAACAGCCACAAGAGGCGAGGGGCAGCCATGCAGACGTCAGAGGGAAGGGCATTCAGGCAGAGGGCCCTGTGAGTGCCAAGGCCCTGAGGTAGGAGCGTGTCTGCCCTGTTTGAAGACCGGGGGGTGGCCGGTGCAGCTGAAGCTGCGTGGGCAGAGAGAGCAGGACACAGGACGGGGAGGGAATAGGGGACCAGATCCTGGAAGGCCGCGTGGAACACGGAAGCCCCTGGCTATCCCCAGGCATGTTTTTTTCCTCCTCCAAGACCTGACAAAGGACAGCCCTTTTTTTTGTTTGTTTGTTTGTTTTTTCAATCCTCACCCAAGAACATTTTTCCACTGCTTTATCTTTTTAGAGCGAGAAGAAGGGAGAGGGAGTGAGAGAAAAATATACTGTGATAGAGAAACGCTGAGTGGTTGCCTCTCAGACACACCCCAGCCAGGGATTGAACCCGCAACCTGGGTATGTGCCCTAATGGGGAACCAAACCCGTGACCTTTTGGTCTATGGGATGATGCTCCAACTAACTGAGCCACACTGGCCAGGGCAGGACGGTCCATTTTTCCAGTGAGAACCCCACCACCTACTTGCAGACTGAACTCACAAAACATAAGGAGGTGGAAGGTGCACTTGGTCAGAGCGTCCCCTGGGGCCAGCCGGCCTCTCTGGGCCTCCGCAGGACCGGGAGTGCGTCCTGTGCACCCCTATCTACCACCCAGGGAATTCAAGACTGAGCACCTTCTCTGAAACAGTCAAAAGGAATGTCATAAATTTCAGGTCAGGGATGGGGTTGGCTTGGTGGCAGCAAATGTCCAAGTGACATCTTGTCTGATGAGTCAGACGCACGCAGGGGTCAAGGTCTTCAGTGCATCGGCCAAGATAGAGAGCTAGACTCTGGCCTGCCTTGCTGACAACCCACCAGCAGGACGTCCCACTGGGGTCAGTACGTAGGGAGGGCCCTTGCCAGACCCCACTTCTCTCTTTTTCTAAGGCCGTGGTGGGACCACCAAGCCTGCGAAGCTCCCATGATGCTCCAGCGGCCCGTCAGCCAACAACCTCGGACTCCGGTGCGCGAGCGGTTTTCCCGCACCAGGTCCGCACGGCCCAGTGCCGTGGACCCCGCGCCTATCAGACTTGATCCCTCAATCTGGCTACAGGCTTAGCAATTCAAAAACTTAGTAATTCCAGGAAGTTTCTAAATGGCATTGCCGGACCCGGCTGGACTGACAACTCTGGGACTGATTATACAATGTTTCTTCTCTCTTTTGTGGCACTTCCAGGTGGTTTCATAAAAAATTAATGCCTTGCCTGGGTTTCCTTACCCAATGATGAGGAATCCTTGGTACAGAGGGACGGAGGCGAAGTAAAACACCGAGGAAAAGACGGCCTGTGCCAAGGAGAAAAGAGGACGTTACCAGACATCACGACAAAAGCCCTTGCTTCTGTTTCTGAAAACAACACCCAACTCTCACAAAGCACTTACTTGATACCTTAGTACATTAGATCATTTAATTCTCATGACAACCTTATGAAGTAGCTACTGTTGTCGTCATCCCCATATGAGCAAAGAGAAAATGCACAGAGAGGTTAAGCGACTCGCCCAAGATCACACAGCTCACAAGCGACAGAGCCGGGACTCATACCCAGGGAGTTCAGCTCCAGAGTCCATGCTCAGCCCTGTTGCCAACAATTAAGTTCCATGAGCTGGTGAATCTCCAGAACCGCTCATGAGATCAAGTCCTAATATCACCTGAACTGTACAAAAGGGGAAACTGAGCAGGTTAAGTGGCTCTTCAAGACTCTAGCCCACCCGCTCAGAATCACCGCCTCTCCCGATGTGCAACCGATAACCAAGTTGGCATATGTCTGGAGACTGATATGGAAAACTGTCCTCCGCCCTGAGGATATCTACCAGTCACCCTGGAGGCTGGGGTGGAAGAAAAGGCTTTATTTCTTTTACTATATGTTTTAATATTTTTGAAACTTCTACAAATTGCAATTAGGCAAAGGCAGTAAAAACATTGACACACCCTTCCTGGAACGTCTGCTTCCTGATTTGGAAACGATTACCTACTAGTGGTGAAAAACTAGAGGGGGAGATCAAGTCAGGCCCGATGCTCTGTCACCGAAGGGAAGTGGCCTCCAAGTTCATTCCTCTTAGTACAAAACCAGAGGGAAGCCAGGAGCCACTGTTGCCTGAAGGCTTTCCGAAAACGGAACACGGGGGAAAGGCTGAGCCAGCCGAGTGATTAGAAAGAGTGTCTAACCTGAGACATCTTCCCCTTATCCCCTGCTACAGACAGGCGTTCACTTGGCACAGAGCTCAGAACACAGGCGTCACCTAGCGCCACGGTCACGGGCAGCCCTGGCTGCACCCTGGTCGTGACTTCAGAATTAAAAGGTGAAAGCCACTTTTCAAATACCTTCTCACCAGGCCGGGCCGCCGCAGAGAAAGAATGGCTGTAAGGCTGTCGAAAATCTGGTGTTTAGTTTTGCAAGTCACCACTGAGAGCCTCTTTCTCCAAAAGCACCGGGCTGACCATGAAGACTTCATCTTAAGAAAGAGCCTTTTGTGAGGAGAAACACTAATACGCTATATGTCAATATCCGTCAGAGAGACCCACGTCAAGGGCCAGCTCTAACGGGCGCTTGCTCGTGGCCGGCCGCTTTCAGCACAGTGGACAGGGGTTCAGGGCAGTCTGCTCGCACAGAGGACAATTTCTCCTCATGCAGCTGCTTTTCTGCCTCCAAGTTCCTGGTAACACACGAGCCTTCCAGAAATCAGCTCACTCGGGCCAGCTTTTGTGGGCCTGCCCAGCGACGAGCTGATTAACCTCCCAGTGATTAAAACCACAGTACTATCCAGTTCGATTGATGAGCTCACGTACATTAAAAGTACAGATGTGGGCTGATGAACCACACCAGCTGTTTGGGTTTAGATCACGTTGATGAAAATCACTTTAAGGCTCCTGCACTCACAAACGCAGCAGATATTAAAAACATACAGTGACCCCCAAAAGGCAGGCGTGGACGAGGCCGGCGAGGAGGGAGTTCCCGTAAACACAGAGCGGCATCCTCTGACCCACTGGAAGGCAGGATGCCTTTCATGTTGGAGCCAACACCTTTCCTGTTAATGAAAGTGTCACCTTATTTTATACAGTATCCTGTTTTGTTTTTATCAATGATGGTAAAAATGCCTTCAACACGTCATCCCTTATAAAATTCTCTGCTTTTCAAAGGAACCCGGTCTGAGAGGCAAAGCTGGTCTTATCCCCCTTTTACAGGTGGAAAGACTGAGACCCAGAGTGGTAAAGTGCCTTGCTCAAGGTATCATAGATACAGTGAGGCCTCACGTAACTTGATTGATAGGTTCTGTGACTTTAATTGAAACGATGTGTAATGAAACAAATTTTTACCATAGGCTAATTGAGTTTAAAAAGTTAAGTTTTTATGGCAGGTCACCAACGTTATAATGAAATAATGTTGAGCAAATCGACATTATTCAAGAACCGGGCTGTACTTAGTGATTTGGTCAGAAAAAGATGTGCGTTCCATGATATATCGTCCCTGTGTTCTCATCACTTAACTGGGAGTATTTTCACCTAAGGGCCCACGGAGGAAAATCAGCTGCTAGTTTCTCAACACCCAAAATGTTTTCCTTCCTTTGCGCTGGCCTTCTTCCCAGTGCGCAGCTAACTGCAACAGCCACTCTGAATCGAGGGCACCAAGGCGGGGACCTTGGTGGAGAGCACAAGCTCGGGGTCCCCTGGCTGAGCAGACTAAACCCCTGAGCCTCAGACTCCCCGTCTGTGAAACGGACGCAGGCTACTGTGAGGGCTGAAGGAGACGGTGTTGTGGACGCTCAGCCCGAAGCCCAGGGTACAGGAAGCTCTCGAGAAAAGCTATTCTTCTTCCATAGTTACAGTACTCGCTGCTGGCCCTTACTTCTGATGTGGAAAACTCAGTACCCACTCAGCATTTCACTCGGCTTTTCACCCTCTGGCAAACCAATTATAACTCACTTCCGATTCTAACAACTCCCGTCATTTGCACAGCACCCCAAGAATGGCCTTCACCAGCTAAGAGGAAGGATCTGGGGCAATCTGAAGTCTATCGGCTTCCCGGAGGCGTAATGGCACCGAGATGCAGCCTGATTCCCAGGCTCCGTCCAGGAGAGCCACGCACACCTGGCCGGGGCGCCAGCTGCCCACCCACCTGCATGGTGCTAATGCACAGGCTCCTGTGGATCACGAACTGGCTGAGGGCCGCCGACCGCTTGTAGCTGTTGCGGCCGTGCACCATGAGCAACCGGCCAAGATGCTTGAACTGAGTGATGGAGAAGTCCGCAGCCAGGGAAGCCTGTTTTCCTTCCTAAAATCCGACAAAATTGGGCACCGTCAGAAGCACAAGAGGTCAAGGCAAACACATTTGTTTTCATTGAAAAAGCAAGACATTGTAAGATCTTTGAAGAACTTCAATAAAGAGATTCTTTGGTTTCAAGCTATACACAGTTGGTGGTCCAAGTCTAAATTTGATTTAAAAAGAGGAATTTATTTAAACAAAAAACATTCCGAATCACAGATAGTTGTAATTTGGAGGTCAAATGGATCTAGTATAAAGCCTTGGGGGTAAGGCCCACCCCTTAATGTGTATCAGAAGCGAAGACTCATTCAAAGACAGGCATTTTATAACGTTTGGTTCCCTTAGGAGTTAAACATAGGAATCAGATGCTACTAACGATATTAAATGCAACATTTAAATGGAACATTCCTGAACATACAGCTTTGCACATTTATGGAAGTGGAAATAATTTACAGTGCAACCATATAATGGAATTGTTTTAATTTTATAATTTTAAAAGGGACATGATGGATGCCATTCATGGGACAGACAGACATGAGAGCCTCTTTGTCTGATGCAACAGGAAGATGCAGGGTCCCCTCAGGAGCTACTCACAGCCAAGGCACAGCCTGAGAATCAAATCGACCTGACTCACAGAACTCGGGGGGTCACGCTACAGCTGTCCCAAATGCTTCAAAAATATCAAGGTCATAAAACACCCCCCCCCCCCCCGCAAAAAAAGAGAGAGAAAGCACACTACACTAAAAAAGATCAAAGACACAAGACCACATGCTAATAAGTGTAATGTGTGATCTTTCATTGGCTCCTGGAGATAGTTTTATTAAACATTTTGAGGACAATGGGAGAAACTGAACTATGAAAAATTACATGATATTCTATGAACATGGCATTTGGTGGGGGGGGGATAATGTTATTTTGCAGACACGGAAGGCCTTTTTTCTTAAGAGGTCCAAGCTAAAGTATTTAGGGGTAACAGATTACATCTGCAACTGACTTTCAGCTGATTCGGGGCATGGGGACGGGTGGAGATTGTGGCAAATGTTAACAACTGGTAAACTGAAGCGAAGAGTAAATAGGTGTTCACTGCTCCATTTCAACTTTTCTGAGGGAGCGACATTTTCAAAATAAAAAGTCTGAGGGAAGGTAAAAGCCGGTGGATCTACTTGTTCTGATGTAGAAAGAAATCCAAGATACAGCAGATTTCAGCAAGTTGCATTAAAAATGCATAATGTTTCTAATTTAAAATGATACCTAAAAATAATTTCTATACCTGTGTAAGATATCTGTATGCAGATCTGTATGAGTGTATAAATACATAAGATATATAATACAGAGGTGGGCAAACGCAGGTTTACGGTTGTTTGTATGGAAAATAATCCAATAACCAATGAGCAATAATGCAAGTGTCTGTAAGACACGGATATGGATTCTGACTCCGACTTAATGAGACGCGGTCATCAGGATACAAGGGTCCCTCTAAGGAACAATTTCTAATGTGCAATTTCCGGAAGCACTAAAGCAGCTCCCAGCCAGCGACCCGCACGTGGCATTTCCACACCGAGCCCTCGGGACCCCACCCGGCTCACCTTCCCCTCGACGCCCACGCCGCAGTCCGACTCCTGAATCATGCTGACATCGTTGCCGCCATCACCTGCGGGGCACGCAGAGAGAGAGGCCGGGAGGTTGGGGAGAGGCAAGAAACCCGATTACCTGCGATGGCCGTCCCTGGTTCGCCTCTGCCTTCTACCGAGTGCTCACTCACTGCCGCTTCTGCGCGGCTCCCACTGAACCACACCACACGCCTGCGGCATTGAGGTCTTATTTTACATGCAGAGGAGTGGCAAGCAAGAGGGACCAAGGGACTGGCACTTACTGGACACCGGGCGGGGTGAAGAGGACTTTTTAAAAGGCACGCCATGTAATCTCCTAAGCACCCCTGGAAAAAGGCACCGTGATTATCCTGTTCTACCAATGAGCAGTCTGAGACTCAGATGGGCAAAGGAAGCCTCCCAGGTGCCCGGCCAGTAAAAACCAGCAGAGAGTGGGACCCAGGCCCCCCTCCGTGGTGTGTGGTCCTCCCAGCTCTGCAACACTGTGTCCCGTGTCGCTGGCAAAGTAAGTGCAGACTGAGGGGAGAAGCCCTCAGACACACTTACCTACCCTTTCTCAAAGGGAAACAGTAAAAATAATAACTGTAACAAAGAGAGCCAAGTCCACGAGGGGAAAATACTACGACCTGAGCAGAGTGGGCTGGGGAGTCTGAAGAACGTGCCAGCAGGATCCGATTATTCTGCCCAAAAATGGATCCAGTGTACCAGCGGGACGGGCCCCGGTTGCCACCTACCTACCTCCCACACAGGTGAGCTCGCCTACCTACCGCACAGGTGAACTTGCCCTCCTACTGCACAGGTGACCTTGACCTCCTACTGCACAGGTGACCTTGCCTTCCTCCCGCACAGGTGACCTTGCCCTCCTACCACACAGGTGACCTTGCCCTCCTACCGCACAGGTGACCTTGCCTTCCTACCACACAGGTGACCTTGACCTCCTACCGCACAGGTGACCTTGCCCTCCTACCGCACAGGTGACCTTGCCTACCTACCGCACAGGTGAGCTTGCCTTCCTACTGCACAGGTGAGCTTGCCTTCCTACCACACAGGTGACCTTGACCTCCTACCGCACAGGTGAGCTTGCCCTCCTACCACACAGGTGAGCTTGCCTTCCTACCGCACAGGTGACCTTGACCTCCTACCGCACAGGTGACCTTGCCTTCCTACCGCACAGGTGACCTTGCCTTCCTACCGCACAGGTGACCTTGACCTCCTACCGCACAGGTGACCTTGCCCTCCTACCGCACAGGTGAGCTTGCCTATCTACTGCACAGGTGACCTTGACCTCCTACCGCACAGGTGACCTTGCACTCCTACCGCACAGGTGACCTTGCCTTCCTACCACACAGGTGAGCTTGCCTTCCTACCGCACAGGTGAGCTTGCCTTCCTACTGCACAGGTGACCTTGCACTCCTACCGCACAGGTGAGCTTGCCCTCCTACCGCACAGGTGACCTTGCCTTCCTACCGCACAGGTGACCTTGCCCTCCTACCGCACAGGTGAGCTTGCCCTCCTACCGCACAGGTGACCTTGCCTTCCTACCGCACAGGTGACCTTGACCTCCTACCGCACAGGTGACCTTGCCTTCCTACCGCACAGGTGACCTTGCCTTCCTACCGCACAGGTGACCTTGCCCTCCTACCGCACAGGTGACCTTGCACTCCTACCGCACAGGTGAGCTTGCCTACCTACCGCACAGGTGAGCTTGCCCTCCTACCGCACAGGTGAGCTTGCCTTCCTACCGCACAGGTGAGCTTGCCCTCCTACCGCACAGGTGAGCTTGCCCTCCTACCGCACAGGTGAGCTTGCCCTCCTACCGCACAGGTGACCTTGCCTTCCTACCGCACAGGTGAGCTTGCCCTCCTACCGCACAGGTGAGCTTGCCTTCCTACCGCACAGGTGAGCTTGCCCTCCTACCGCACAGGTGAGCTTGCCCTCCTACCGCACAGGTGACCTTGCACTCCTACCGCACAGGTGAGCTTGCCTACCTACTGCACAGGTGAGCTTCCCGGTGCGTTCCTGCAGCAGGCGCACAATCTGGGCCTTCTGGGTCGGGGCGCAGCGACAACAGACCACGGCCGGGCACTGGCAGGCCAGCTCCATGAACTCGTACTCATAGTACTTGAGGCAAACCTGGTGGGGGGAGGGAGGGGGTGTCAGCCGAGGTCCCCTCCCCCACAGCAGCAGGAAGGGGTGCAGTGCATCCTACCTCCAGGGAGTCTCCAGAGATGACCAGCGCACAGTCATGCTTCCTGCGGAAGGCATTCAGCTCAAGGTGGGCCTCGCCACGGTTGGTCACCTGGAGGGGGACAGAGGCGTGAGGAGGCCTTGCTCTTCGGAGACCACAGGAAACCAACAGCAGCTTCCTGGAGCCGGTGGGAAGACAATGGGCACCCGGGCCACGGCCTCCTGCCCCTCCCCTGCCGCCAGACCCAGAGCCAAACTAAACCCCGTTTGTGATGACTCTGTGGGAACCCGCAGAGCCCGCCCACCTCCCGGCACCCTGCACTTCCCCACGACGGCCGGGACGCGCGTAATACAAATAAGACTAAAAATGGCTGTGCTTTCATCCTGTGCCAGGCGCTCGCTCAGCACTCCTCGCGGTTTGCCCCCCACGCGCTTCTCACAAGGACTCCACGCGGTGCCAACGATGACAACTCCTCTTTACACGTCAGGAAGCTGAAGCAGGGCCGGACCTGAGAGCCCGCCTGCACAAACAGAGCTGGGCGGCCGCGGGCAGGCCCCACGCAGGGGAGGCCAGCCACCGACAAAGGACCAGAGGCTAGCCCCCGCAGGCTCCGGGTCACCGCGGCACCGCCAGGGCGGCCTCAGACAACCACGTGAGCACCAGGAGCGGCGGCGTTCGAATAAAACGATTTGCCCAAACGGGGGGCCGGCATGGGAGCCGCGGTCGGCAACCCCTGAATTCTGGAATGTACAGTGGGCTCTCACTATCTGCGAGAGAGCAACGTTCTAGACCAGTGGTTCTCACCCTTCCTAATGCCGCGGCCCTTTGATACAGTTCCTCATGTTGTGGGGACCCCCGACCATAACTAAAGCATAGTGATTAATCACAAACACAATATGTAATAATATATGTGTTTTCCGATGGTCTTAGGCGACCCCCGTGAAAGGGTCATTCGACCCCCAAAGGGGTTGCGACCTACAGGTTGAGAACCCTTGCTCTAGACAGTCACTCTGAACGCTGAATTAGCCAACACTGAACCGCTGCTCCGAGGGGGGACACAGGGCAAGGGGCCTGTGAGCCTCCGCTCACAACGTTTTTGTCAAGCGACCGCCACCTAACCTCCTTTCATATGTGTTTCTGCTTAAAGACATCTTTTAAAATACCGATCTGTCGATGCATGACCACCGGACGCACGGCCAGAAGCCGCTCACCTAACCCTCGCGCCTCCCCCACGAGGTGCAGCCCAGCCCAGCCTCCGTGCGCTTAGGAGCAGCCAGCACCTCGTCCCTGCACAAGGGGCCTTGACTGACATCACTAACAAAAAGCACAAAAATGAAAAAAAAAAAAAATACCTGCACTGAATAAACTGTGAAAAGGACACTTGTGTACAGTGTGAGGGCTGAAGCAGGACGGCAGCGCGTCACCGCGTGGGACCCCAGCCGGGAACACGCATGTCGGGTGACTCAGGTTCTGCACCCCTTGCCCGTGTTCCCAGGTGGCTCTGAGAGCACCCTGAGTACTGATTTCCGGGTTACAGGTAAAGTTTAGTGAGCAGGCGACCTGGCAAATACGGACTCTCTGAACAAGGAGGATCACCTATAACTGCCTCTAAACAACGCTGTCTGTGCTGTTCCCCAAATGGCTGGATTTCTTGAAGCTTCCACGTGCTACGGACCGAAGGGAAGGTGAGGGGGAGACCGCCCCGCCCCCCAAACATCCCTGCAGTTGTTTCCACGGTGGCTCTGATTTCAGATAAGCGGGACATCGTGCTCCGGAGGGGACCCAGTGCTCCTCCCCTCCCAGCTCAGTGAAGCCAAGCCCGGCCCTGGCTCCCAGCCTTGGGAGAGCTGCTAACGCCTGCCCTGTTTCTGCCAAGCGCTTGTCACGAGGGCAGGAAACTTCTCCTGTGCCCACCCCCCACTCCTCCTCCTAAGGCTCCGCCTCCTAAGGCTCCTCAGATACTCCTTCAGGAGGGCAGACAGGCTGGTACCCATGGGCTGGACTTTATTTCTTACCCAAGGACTGGACCTTCAAGGGTTTGGTGAAACCCTGGACTCATATGCACGATTTCACGTGCACGAGTACATCTGCATCCTTCACGCTGACCGGACCTAACTTCCATCAGCTTCTCAAAGGGACTGCGGCCCCGACCGGGTTAAGAACCCAACGTTAACACGCAGGGCGGGAACGAGGTGCTCCTGGGCCACCTCCGCCAGAAGGAACCATCCGCCTCGCCTAGGTCACTCAGTAACTCAGCCCGAACCGACGAGGTAAGCCCCGCCCAGGTGGTTACCGTGGTGCCCCCCACTCGGGGCCCACTGGAGGTTATGAGGTCGTGGGGCAAACTGCAGCCACACCCCCACGAGGCCCCAGTGCAGAGAATGCTTTACCAGCCGAAACACGTGGATGTCCTGGTTTCTGGTCACCAGATGTGCATTCTTCGCTGTGCATGTAGCTGTCTCCAGCTTGTCCCCCGTCAGCATCCAAACCTGAAATTACGGCATGAGAGGTCCTCTTTGTTAGTGTTTGAGGCCAGCCTGTCGCCTGCCTCAGCTGCGTTTCCAAGAACATCGAGCTGGACTTGCTGTATCCCATTTACCTCCTCGAGGTTCATGGTGTCCCCCCCACATCACGGCAAATGCCCGGTTCAGGGGCTTCCCGACACTGAGTGACCGCTTCCGGTGGCAGCCAATGCTGGTGTGACCCTTTCAGGGAACCGTTCGGCCATACGCTTCAGTAGACATCACGAACCCTAGCCTCTGACCTCGATCGCCCATCTGGGATTTTTTTTTTTTTTTTTAAGCAATAAATAATCTCCAAGAAAGGGAAGCCTGTATAAATGAGGGGTCACTCCTGTGTCCTACAGGAAATGGTGACTTGTCACGTTACACGTGGTCTTTCTACCTGGTCGCATGCCCATCAAGAATCTCGCTGGGTTAACCCTAATTATAAAACACAGGTGATAAATGTGCCAGGTTCTAACCTCATAACAGGTCGTTCTGCATGTCGTGGCTGTGGGGTCAGAGAGGGCAGGTGACTTGCCCCGAAGCTACCAGCAAGGGTCCTGGCTCAGCCAGGTCCCAAATCTGAATCCAGGTCTTCGAAGTCCAGACAGAATGTGCTTTGTGCTCTGTCTGCTATTTTACCCACTAACCCTTGTTCTCTTTTCTCCCAGCAGGGAGGGATGGGGCACACGTGGGCCGTGGGGAACACAGGAAAGAAAATAACAGCGAGGGTTTCTCAAGTGTTCGCCGTGGCGGGCACCCATCCAGAGCTGCCCTAGTTTGGTGCACTTCGCCTTCAGGGTAACTTTACGAGGCAAGAAATGGGAGCATGGAGAAGTCAAGTCACTTGCCCAGGGCCACAGAGGTCGCTGGTGGAGTGGAGAGTCTGGAACCCGGGCAGCGAGGTGGCTGGGACGAAAGCCGAGAACCTCCGAGGGGCCTGGCCCCTGGGTTTGACCCTGGTGTGTGCTGAGTCTGGGGAAGGGGCTGAAGTTCCGCCCTAATTACAAACTACCCTGAACCTCCCCCATGCCCGCCTCCCGCTCCCATCTAACAAGGCTAATCAGAAAGAGGGGCCCAGGCCACAGGGTGAGTAATGTGTCTTTTGGAGAGACCAGTTTTGGGAAGGAAAAAAACCTCAGGAGGAAGCCAGTAGCAGAAACTAGAATCCAAAACTCCAAGAGGGAAGGCCTTGGAAATGGCCCGTTGACACACTGAAACACCGCAGCGCAGCAGTAACAGGCCCTTCTGACATCGGACTGTTCTGCCAAAAGCGGGATCTCGAGGCCGACATCCTGGGAGCCAAAGGCATCTGGCTTACGCAGCCCCGTGCCCGCGCGCGGGTGAGCCCCCGTGGGCATGGGCGTGCCAAGAGCCCCTTTACTGCAAATCTAATTCACAAGCTCCCATGGCCCCGCTCGCACGCGTCTTTGCCAAGCGCAGGCCCAGGGACACGGCCCAGAGCGGCTTTGGGGCGGAGGCAGGCGGCAAACACACGTTTTCAGGAGCTCTGAGCTGGTTTGCTGATCCTTTGCCAGAGTCGGTTACGATGTAGCCTGCTCCTCAGGCGCCCTCTACTGGCCTCTCCAGATTCAACTGGTGGGTCTGTCTGTCTTTGACCCCAAACAGTCGTGGAGTACAAACCATAGACATGGCAGTTTGCTGGGGCAGCTCATCACTCTGCTCCGGGACCAGAGAGACGGCTGGCTGGCCAGTCACTCCACAAGAATGCAATGAACATACGTGATACCGAGGGATAAAGGAACACGTGGGGTCCTGCTTCCGCAGAGCCTGGCGTGGTCCGGGGGCGACAGCCAGAGAACAAACCCACAAGCCATCTTCTGAACCCAGGGCTTTTGGGGCGGGTAGTGGGGACAGTGGCCCGTCTGTGACAGGGCAGAGGTCCCTGCTTGCCTGGCTTCCTCTGGCACAACGTCCACCTCTCTCCCGTCTCTCGTTTCCCACTCTGCTGGCGGGATAACCGGTACAATTCCAGAGGTCCTTCCCCCTGGGGCGGCTGTTGCAGCCGCCAGGCCGCATGCGGGCTCGCCCTACCTTGATGCCGGCGTTCCGCAGCGTCTCCAGGGTGGGCCGCACGTCCGCCTGCAGCTGGTCCTCCACCCCCGTCAGGCACAGCAGCTCCATCTCCATCTCCAGGCTCTCGATCACGGTGGCCACTTTGAGAGAGCGGTCATGCACGCTCAGCTTGGCCTGGACGTAGCGGGCCTGGGACACAGCAGGGAACAGAGTCTCCGCTTAGGGTGCGGAGGGGCAAGGCTGTCTGACACCGAGAGTGGAACGGGCCATGCCTGGTGCCACCGCAGCACGTGGGGCAGCCTTCGGAGGGATAAAGCTGAGGCTTCCCAGTCCCCTTTCAAGTTCATTGGTCCAGACACTGGAGCTGGACAGACCCAAGTTCCACCCTTGGCTCTAGACTCACCTGCTGTGCAACTTCCAGCAAGTTACTTAACATCTCTGAGCCGCTATTGTTTTTATCCATGAAGCTGCAATAACAGCCCCAACCCCACGGGCACCTCTCAAGATCTCGAGAAAACAGTAGGTTCTCCCACACAAAACATACATTTTGTAACCAAGGGCCTTGACAAAGTTCCACTTCCGAAGACCATCAGATACCCAACCCTTCTGTTCATCCTGTCTCTACAGTGTTGGCAAAGGCCTAGAAGAAAATCGAAACCCCCTAATGGGCTGACCCAACACTGATGCCTTTAAAATGGGAGGGAAGGTAGAACTGATCAAGGCTAGGACTCCTGTTAATTTAAACTTTATGAAGAACTCAAACACATAAGAGGGACAGAGCCAAGCACAGCTCCCCTGGGTGGAAAGGATTAGAGTCCAGAACCTGTTCCCCAGCCTCATGTCTCTCCCTTCCCATTGTGCGCGCTTTATGCCAGGACTGGGGACCTAAGGAAGACCCTTCCCTTCAAGGGACACACAATCTATGGGACAAGACATTTATGTTGGAACCCTTGGCCATAAAAGTCAACTATCTAGTTCAACCCTAACATTTTCTACAGCTGAAAAAAATTAGGGTCCCAAGAGGGAAATTCATTCCAAATTTCCCAGGAGGTATAGTACATACCAGTGGCTGTCCTAAATGTTGGGGACATAAGAGCCACGCAGACTGACGTGTCTGCTCTCAGAAAGACTTTATTCCAGAAAGGAGATTATTAAGAACGTTAATATACACATAAACAAGGTCATTACAGATTTTGATAAGTGCAATTGAAGAAAGTTAAACGGGGTGGTGGGTGAAGAGTGATGGAACGGGGCTGTCTTAGATGGGGAGTCCTGGAAGACTTCTCGGAGGAGGCAGCATTTGAGCTGAGAGCCAAAGGAAGCGAGGGGGTGGGCCATGGGGTGAGCCATGCAAGGAAAGAGAGTTCCAGGCAGAGAGAAGAACAAGTACAAAGGCCCTGGGGCAAAAGTGAGCTGGCTATGCTCAGAAATGGGATCAGCACAACCAGGACAGAATGAGTGGGGCAGGGCGGGAGACAGGCAGGGCTGAAAAAAATAACCAGAAGGTCGTAGAGCCACTTACTTCAAAGTCTTGATACTGCTCTTCTGCTAGAGACTTCTTGGCCACGACCAGCACGCGCAGCCCCTCTCGGGCCATGTTTCCACACTGAAAAGCAGATGGCGGTCAGCAGAGCCATGCGGAGGGCACCCCAGCTCTCACTGGGAGGGCTGGATGCTGAAGGGGACAGGCCCCTCCCGAGGGGACAGCGAGATGACAAATCAGAACACTGCTTCCCCCTCAGCAGACTTCCCTGAGGAAGCCTTCTAAAGAGGGGGCCACCTTTGTCGTGACAGCCTGCAGGCCACACGCTTCCCTTTGAGTGGCCCCACGTGTTCTGAAATTTAAGACAACGTGGTAAGATTCCACCTCTGACAACGCAGGGTGCGCTTTCCCCAACAACTACCATCGATGCTGGTGAAAGGCGACCGCTCCCACGCGCTCCCGGAAAATAGCTGTCGCGTGGAGACTGTTATGCCAATGCATTCAGCACACAGAGTGTGAGCCTGTCAGGAAACAAGTCCTGGCCAGTTCTAGTCATTCGAGTCACCTGCCTGGCCCCCGCTGGCATCTGGGTTGGCAAACCACCTGCCTAATTGAAGATATAATGTTACTGAACGAAGCAGGTGAATTCCCCACCTGGAGCCGAGAAAATGAAAGAACAGCGGCCGGATGAACCTGAGAGGCCCTCCCTCCCTGCGGCCACCGCTTCCACGTCACCACCTGGGACAGGAGCCTGTGACGCGGCCCAGTGATCCCACCTCCTGGTACCCACACCCCTGTATAACCGCCTCCCTTGACTGTGGGTTGGACCTAGTGACTTGCTTCCAACAACCACCTGTCAAAGTGAGGGGGGGTCACTCCTGAGAATAGGTGACATTCATCTCTTCGCCCTGCCCTGCTCCCTCACTTGCCCACTCTGACAAAGCCAGCTGCCACATGTACGCTGTCCTATGGGAAGGTCCTCATGACAAGGAACGTGGCAGCCTCCAGCGAACAGCCACCAAGGAGCTAAACCCTGCCCACGACCGCTGAGGGAGTTTGGACACGGGTCCTGCCCCGGTTGAGGCTTCAGATGAGACCCCAGCCCAGCCGACCCCTCGTGACCGCAGCCCGTGAGGGACCCTGGGAGGAGGACCCGGCCGCACTGTGCCCAGATTCCTGACCCACAGAAACTATGGGAAACAGATGTGTTATCTGAAGCTGCAACACTGTGGGGTGATGTGTGACGCAGCCGCAGATAAGGAACACAGAGGCCTACCCCACCGCACCCCGCAAGGACGGCCTGCAGCGCACGCTGCCGGGGCCACCCGCCAGTCCCCACGTGACGCTCACCTCCTCCTCCAGCCAGTCATTGTACTGTACGATGCCGGCCATGACGACGTCCGCTCCCTTCATGTAGAACGTGATCTCCCCCGTTGATTCGTCCTAGAGAGGGGCCGACAGGCAAGCGTGACCGAGAGGAGCATCCGTGCAGCGCTCCCGCGCCCGCTTCCTGTGACAGATGGCCTCAGAGACCACTCAGCAGACGCCAGCGTTTCTTCACTTGGCCAGAGATAAAAAGCCGGAGGGGGCCTTGCCCTGGGGCAAAGGCCACCGAAAATAGAAGAAAACTCAAACCATTCGAAAAACTATTATATGATGAAGGCAAGATCAAAAGGATGTAAGAACTTTGTTTCTGTGTGTGTGTGTGTTTTTTTAAGTGGCCACCATTCCAATAGGAACAACTCCCACGCTGGAAGATAACTTTAAATTTTCACACTGGACTGCCAAGTGTCAACAGCTGTGGTCCACCCTCGAGACCTGGGAAGATGATTACCTAGATGGGGGTTTCTCGGCCTTGGCACTGTAACACTGGGGCTGGAGAAGTCTGTGCTTTGGGGGCCAGCCTGTGTGTGGCAGGACCTTTCGCTGCATCCCTGGCCTTCTGCCCACCAGATGCCAGCAGCACCCCCTGGGGTGACAGAGAAAACGTCTCCAGACATGTCCCCTCAGCTCAGAACCACTGAACCCCAAACCCCTACATGTACCTGAGCACTTAGCTAGAGATTTTTCAGTTCGACCAGCTTGTCTGGGGAGCAGGGAATCCCCTGTAGAGGCATCACATGGGGAGACCTGGCGCCAGGTCCCGGCTGGTCCCCCATTGACCCAGCTTCTCCTTTTCCCTAAACCTCAGTTTCCTCGCCTGTAAAAGAGGGAGGCTGACAACTCCCACGGCATGGGTTCTGCAGCTTAGACGACATAATCTAAACAGAGTATGTTGCCAAAGGCCAGATACACAGAAGACGTCCCCTCCGTTTGAGTGATAGTAATTCTGTAAGTGACGGAGGGGAAGCAGCCTTATTAGCCCAGAAGTTCTCACTGGGGGCAATTCCTCCCCACCTCCAGGGGACATGTGGCAATGTCTGGTTGTCACAGTTGGGGTGGTAGTGATGGCATCTCGTGGGGAGAGGCCAGGGGTGCTGCTAAACATCCTACGATGCACCAGCCGGTCCCACAGCCAAGAGTCATCCGGCCTCCTATGTCCACAGCACCAAGGCTGAGAAACCTTGGCTTTGAGGAATGATGGGAAATGGCTGGCTCCTGTCCCATCCAGGACTCTCTTCTCAACAATGCCACCCCAGGGAGGCTAGAGGCAGTGAGACGGGCAAGGGACCATCGCCACCCCGTGCGTAAATTTTCTACCCCAGAGTGCACGCCTGTAAGGTCTTCATACAAAATAAAGACATGAAGCCAACTCAGTGGTACAGTTTCCTCTTTTAAAATAACCTCCAAATGCCCTCTAATGATGGACAATCTTTTAAAACAGCATGCTTACTCTTAAAGAGCACCCGCCAGCCACCTGCGCTTGGAGAGCCGTAGAGCTCCACACTTTATCTTGGCCAGCTCATGCCGGCGCTTGCTTGTGACTCAGGCCAAGGGGAGCTGCGGGGTCTGGACATGAAAGCATCAGAGTTGTTTTCTTTCCTCTCTCTGTCCCCCGAACGGTGCTGAGCAGCATAGATGTAGGAAATAAGGTCCCCTCCCCGGCTTCCTCTACCCCAGGAGGGACCCAGGAGAGTTCAGACATCCCGTCCAATACAAACACCGAGGTGACCGCCTCCTCCCGTTAGTCATTTCCTCCCGCCAAGTTCATCACAAGGGTACTCCGTTCCCATATTATGGCAAGATGACGCTGTGAATTCACAGAGGCCTGCTGGCTGTGTGGCATTGTTTGGGGGCCTCGTCTTTTTCCACGGCGGTCGGGTGCTGGCACCTGTTCAAACAATGACAGGGGGTCATCTGAACCAGTGACCCGCCTTCATCGCTCCACCCGGGGAGCCTGGGGATCACCTTGTGCACAGAATAAACCAAACGGGTGACCAAGACTCCCTTCCAAAGGACAAGCACACATGCCCGGGGAAAGTGGCCTCTCTAAGCCTCACCCAGCTGTGAGGAGACAGACTTGCGCAAAGACCCAATGGCGCTGGGTGAACGCCAGAAGACGCTGCCGCGTCCCGCCCGGAGCCCACACGTGGTTAAGAGGGTTGATGAACCAGGCGAGAGTGAGACCCAAACTGTCAGCGGTCACTAAACAAGCCTAGAGCCTTTATCCCTGAGCTCAAATGTCCCTGCCTCAGGAAATGGACAGTTAGTGTCAGATAACAGTCAGTCTGTACGGAGGCACCGGAACTGAGAGTTCTCAGCTGCGACCCAATGAACACTGGCGGGGGATTCTCCTCTGTCAGGAGGCTGTCCTGGCCTCTCCCTGCTAGGTGCCAGGGGCACCACCCTCTGAGCTGTGACAACCAAAAATGTCTCCAGGTATCTTCAGATGTGCCCTGCAGGCAAGATGGCCCCGGGGTGGCAGCAGAGTGAGATTTGTGCAAAAATGCTAAACGGGTCCAAATGCCCTGGATGCTGACTTCCACCCGTCACAAGCGAAGATAAAAGAGGAAGACAGGTCAGCAACCAAGATAAATTAGCAAAATAACATTAGCAGGTCATCCAAGACAGCCTCGCAGAGATGGCTCCCCACAAATGGCTCCCCACAAATGTAGCGTTAGCAGCGAAAACTGAGGAACAACCTAAGCGTACAAAAATATATATATTTAATTAAATAATGGTACTTTTTTTCCCAACAAAACACCATGGATAAGTTAATATCATTAAAAAATCATGTTTAATCCCATGAGGAAATTTTCATCATATACAGGTCACTGGAGAGGAGCAAGAGGAAGCCTTATGTGGCGTTCAATGCCAATTTTATACAAGTCTTTATGAACATTTACACTCATACATGCTTAGAAAAAAAACTGAAGGGAAATTCTCTGAAAAGGTAACAGTGGCTGTCTTCTGTGGGGAAAATAAAGACAAACAGTTTTGATCCTCTTCTTTACAGATTGATTTGCTCCAAACCCCGTAACCGAATGCTGATATTGTATAAGTCGGGAAGGGCGGAGTGCTATTTTAAGACGGTATATTGGCCCACCCAGCAAGTATCCCACACTTCCAGGCACGAGTCCCATTCTTGCTGTGGGGAGACGTGGGGCCACATCTGATAAAATACGACGTGTCTGGGCATGAGGGTCCTTTACAGCTAAAGGAAGGGTGGGGTACCCTCCTGCCCACTCATTCTAGGGGGGGGCTGATACTGGGGACTGTTCTGTGATGACTCAACCCTGAAACGACTTTAGCAGAACCCACAACCCTCGAACATGGAAAAATAAAGGCTGGAACATAATTAAAGTAATTCCATAGGAGATAATGACTCCCATTCCCCAGGAAACACCCACCCACGGGACTCGGGCTGCTGCTTCTAGGGCCATGCATGTCCCTGACAGCAGATGTGAACTGAAGATATGGAAGCCACAGGTCGGGCCGGAGGAGGATCAAGGAGAAAGCAGCAGGTGCGTGGGAGGAAGGCTCCCTTCCGGCCCCAGAGGTGCCAGGGATACACGCCCCCTGGAGTCTAAAAGTACCCACGGGCATCAGGGCCAGGCCAGCCCCTTCCATGTGTCACGCTCAGAACACGCCCATGCTGTTGCCACTGGATCCTCAGGGAGCTGTTTCTGTCTTCCAGGGCTTTCAGGGTCCCCTCCTCCTGGTAGCTACTCCCTCGTGTGGTCTATACCCACTGAGTTGGTATTGGACCCAGTGACCCACTGAGTTGGTAGTGGACCCAGTGACCTGCTTCTAACAACTGAGTCGTCGGCGGCGGCAGCCGTCCGTCTCGAGAGACGATGGTGTAGCTTCTTAAGAGTCTATCTGCACCGCCGAGAATGGCTGTGCAGTCCGACTCGGGAGTGACATGGTAGTATCTGTCTCCTCCCGTGTTGAATTGACATCTTGTGATGACGCTGAAGCTACAGAGCCTGGGCAGGGTGATATGGAGGGTCTGCTGTTGCCCATGCAGCAGACCCCCCCTCTCTTCGCAGCTGAAGGGTCCAAGGGAAAGACGGAGTCAATACAGCTTGGCTTCAGGTGCGCCGCAGGAGTTGCCGGTGTTGACTACAACGTCGAACCGCCTTAGGGACTCCGGCTCCGGATTTTCTGTCGGGGTTTACTCCCTTAGCCTTTCCCCTGAAGAGGTATGCCGCAAGGCAGCGGAGGTTTTTTGGAGTCAGAGTTTTCCTTCTCTGAGTTAAAACCAGTACGTTTCTGTGAATGATGAAACCCAGAGGGGGGTATCAGTTCTGAGGTTAAGTCACAAAAGACTGTGGCTTCCGTCTTGCTCACATGCACTTGCTCATTCTGATGAAGCCAGGGACACGGGAGCTGACCCACGGAGAGGCCCATGTGGCCATGGAGGAGCGCGGCCTCTGCCCAGCTACCCCTGGAACGAACTAAGGCCCTCAGTCCCCCAACCCCAAGGAACTGATTTTACCTGGCCAACAACACCGACTTGACCTGGAAGGGGATCCTGCCTCGTTGGACCTGGGATGGCAGGCGCAGCCCCAGCTGGGCCCTGGAGCACCCCTGTGAGAGACCCTGAGCCGGGGACCCGGAGCTGAGCCTCACCCTGCCTCCTGGCCCACCGAAGCTGCGAGACCATACCTGGTGTTGAGAGAAGCCACGAGGTGGGGGGAGATCTGCTACACAGTGATGCATAATTAACGCACTACCCAACATTACTCTGGGGGCTCGTGAGCTTTTCCACAACCCTCTCATCACACCCAAACTCCCAGGTCCTAGTGTTAAAGAGTGTGGACCAGTGGGGGAGGGGTGGGGGCGGGGGCGGAGAGCGTGGGGTCGAATCCCAGCCCCACCAGTTTCCAGCTATGCGAACCTGGGGAGATTTCTTAGCCTCTCAGTACCTCAAGCTCCTCCTCTGTCAAATGCCAATCATAATGGTACCTACCTCATTAATCAATTAAATGAATCAGTTGATATAAATTATTTAGAACAGCGACTGGCACGCAACAAACACCATTGAAATGTTACTACCGTTCCTGTTACTGTCCCGAGTGTTGCTACTATTACTGTCGCCGCTAGTAGCGATCCTACTAATTAGTACTAATTACTACAATAGAACCTACAGCTTGGATCCCTAAAGCAAGAAAGACCTGTGTAGATAGGGTGAAGGAGATCCTCATCTGTTTGTTTTATTTTTAATCCAGAAAAGATGAAGGACACTTATTCCCAAATTTCTCATGATCCGAGGCAGTTTGCTCCAGCCATGCCAACCCGTGTGGAACCACCCCAGTACCAAATCAGGACTGGCGTGGAACCAAGTAATCTGCCCCCTTAAAGCTGCCTTGGCAATGCTGACGATGAGCCAGGTTTAAGAACCAAGTGGCCTCCGGGTCACCAGCCTCCCAGGACGGAAAGTGCGCTCTCTCTGAGCACACGAGCGAGTAGGAAAACGAGGTGTTCATTCAGACGCTTTGGGCAGGTGCAGTTTTTCAAGCCTGACGCGACCCGATGTGGGCGAGCGCCGGTAGAGGCCGAGATGAACACAAGCCCTTTGGAGAAAGAGTCGGTGGCACCTGGCAGAGTGAAAGATGGACACGTTCTACAACCCAGCATCTCTCCGTCCGGGAACACTGCCCAGAGAAACACTGACGTCCTGCAACAGCCTCACGCACACGGGCTCTTGCTAGCGGCAGCGAGCTGACGTCTATCCAGACGGAACTGCAGCAGACCAGAGGGAGAGCAGTGCTGTGCACAGCCCAGCACCAGAAGTCAGCTAGGGTCAAGGGTGGCTGCAAGCGTTTCACATTAAGTTTATTTGATGTTAAACAAACAAACAAACAAAAAAAAACAGTTAATGGAGAATGATAGATATATTACAATGCCACTTAAAGAGAGAATAAAAGTAACACATTATTTATACTCAAACATGACTGATAATAGCCTTTTAAAATTCATAAGAACAAGGAACTTGGTGTAGGAAGTACATCAAAGAAGGGTAGAGGCGGGGGGGGGGGTCCTCAATTGAATGTGTTTTATTTCTTTAAGAATGTTTTGAGCTATAATCCATGCAAACGTATAGATGAATCTTTGAAATGTAAATTTTAGCAAATGAATTCAAATACTAAAGGGATACTGTACAATTTTCTCTACACGGAGTTCAACAAGAGACTGAATTAACCAATGATAGAAATGGGGGACAGAGGTTATATCCCTGTAGGGATGGGGGATGTCATGACCAGAAATGGGTGGGTGGGCTTCTGTTCCTTGCTCTGGCTGCTGGTTACATGGGTGTGGTAACTTTGTACACACTTGGGGTGTACACACTTACAATGTTAGCGCTTTTCTCTGTGTAGGTTGTAGTTCAATGGAAGTTTCAAAAATATGAAAAGAAATTCTGAAATAAACATGGCAAGATGATGACACTGAGTGAATGGTATATTTTTTAAAATAACTTTGTGGCCCTGGCTGCTGTGGCTCAGTGGATTGAGCGTCGGCCTGCGAGCCAAGTGTCGCTGGTGCGATTCCCAGTCAGGGCACATGACTAGGTTGCACGGCAGGTCCCCAGTTGGGGGCGCCAGTGAGAGGCAACCACACAGTGATGTTTCTCTCCCTCTCTTTTTCCTTTCCCCTCTCTCTAAAAATAAATAAATGAACAAATAAATAAATTATTTTAAAATAATAATAATAACTTTGTGATTATACAAATGAAAACTCATTGAAGCCCTGGCTGGTGGCTCAGTTGGTTAGTGTTGCCCTGATGCACCATGGTTGTGGGTTCGATCCCTGTCAGGGCAGGTACAACAATCAACCAATGACTGCATCAGTAAGTGGGACAACAAACTGATGTCTCTCTAAAATCAATAAACTTAAAAAATTTCTTTAAAAAAACCTCACTGAAGATATTTAATTACAACAGTGTCAAGACATTCAATGGGGAGATAATAGTCTCTTCAACAAATGGTGCCGGGCCAACTGGATATTCACATGCAAAGAAATGAAGATGGACTCCTTCCTCACACCATATACTAAAATTAATTCAAAAGGGATCAATGACCTAAAAAGCAAAAACTACAAAACTCTTAAAAGGAAATATACGGGTAAACTCATGACCTTGGATTTAGCAATGGACTCTTAGATATGGCACCTAGCCAAGATCAACAAAAGAAAAAAACAGACAAGCTGGACTGCATCAAAATCAGTAACTTATGTGCCTCGAAGGGGTTTTATCAATAAAGTAAAAAAACAACCCACAGAATGAGAGAAAATGTTTGCATAGCATATCTCTGATAAAGCTCTAGTAACCAAACTATATAAAGAACTCTTACAACTCAAGAGCAAAAAAAAAGAACCCAATTAAGAAATGGGCAAAGGACTTGAATAAACATTTCTCCATGGAAGATATACAAGAGGACAAAAAAGCCTACGAAGATGTCCAACGTCATTAGTCATTAGGGAAACACAAATCAAAACCACAATGGAATGCCACTTCACAATCGCTAGCATGGCGATAATTTTAAAAATGGAAAATGACAAGTGTTGATGAAGATGTGGAAGAATCAGAACCTTCATATATTGCTGGCTGGAACGTAAAATCGTGCAGCACTGTAGAAAGAGTTTGGACATTCCTCATAAGTTTAAAAGACAGAATTACCCAGCAATTGAGTAACTGACTGAGCATGACCCAGCAATTCCACTCCTAGGTATATACCCCAAAGAATTGAAAACAGGTATTCAATTTCTTGTACACATATGTTCATAGCAGCATTATTCTCGATACCAACAGGCAGAAACAACCCAAGTGTCCACCAACGGATGAAGAGAGAAGCAACATGGAATATTAGTCAGCCATGAAAAGGAGGGGAGTGCTGATACCCGTTACAATATGGATGGACCTTGAGAACATTACGCTAAGTGAGAGGAACCAGACACAGAGGGTCATGTATTGTGTGATGCCATTGATATGAAATGTCCAGAAGAGGCAAACCCACAGAGACAGAAAGCAGATTGGTGGCTGCCAGGGGCCGGGGCCAAGAAGGCTGGGGCCCAAGGTTTCATTTCGGGGTGAAAAAATGTTTTGAAACTTGACAAGGATGCACATCATTGTGAATATACTAAAGGCCACTGAATTATACATCTAAAACAGTTCATTTACATGATCGGAATTTCACCTTAATAAAAACATACACATGTAATTAAACAACAGCATACAATGAGAAATGCGTTCTTCCCGACAAGGACCCAATCCACATTCCTCAGACCTCTCTCCCTAGAACTGGGTAGGCCAGAAGCTGACCAGCTCTTGCGGGTTCTATCCGATGGATGAACCGATGTTCCTTCTGCTGAGGGAATTATATTCCCTTGTTCGTTTGGGCAACAGACGACATAAGAAAGAGTGTCAAGCCGCAGGGACGCTCGGAACATACTTACGGGCTCTGACCCGTTCTGAGTCGCAGGTGAAGGAGGACTCACCCTCACGATGATCCCCATGCGCTTGCTCTCGTAGGTGAAGGGGAAGATCTGCAAGATGGTGAAGTTCAGGATCTGGTCGCCAGGGGTCCTCAGCTGCATGGAAGACTGGTCTCGGCCCACCAGGGTTAAGCCCACGCTTTCGGTCCACTGAACCAGGGCCACCTACATGTAACACAGGGTCAAAGGTCAGACACATGGCTGAGGTTCCTGGTTCACAGGGCAAGCAAATGAACATGAAGGTGGGAGGGGGAGCAGACAGGTGAAAGGCAAGCAGCTACTGTGTCCCTGGGGAAGGCCGTGCCAACTCCGTGCGGGCGTCCGCGCCTCTGGGCCTGCGGGAGCGCCGCACTCACAGCTGCCCCCCATAAGGTGCCATCCACCTTCTCTTCCTGGGCCCAAAGCGGGCCGAACGCCTAGGCAGGGAGAAGTGCACAGGATTAGAAGGGACTGGGACACCCACGGGTCACTTCTGTATCAGGCCAAACAACTATCTGGACAGGGCGGCTCAGCCTTCTGGCTCTTATTCACAGCAGTTCTCAACTGGGCCATTCTTCCCCCCAGGGGACATCTGGCAATAGTTGGGGACATTTTGGGGTGTCACAACTCGGGGAAGGGGTGCGTGCTGCTGGCATCTAGTAGGTGGAGGCCCGGGATGCTGCTATGCACAACAGAAAATCAGCCCGCCCCAAACGTCAGTCCAGCTGAGGCTGAGAATACCCGTCAAACAGATGAGGACGCCCAGGCTCAGAGAAGGGGAGTCGCTGAGGTGATGTGGGTGGGAAGTGACAAAGGCCAGGCCAGGAGAGGACCTGGTAGGCAGACCTGGCCTATAGGTGTGTCAGGCGTCCACCCGGACAGTATCACCAGAATAAAGTTGAGGGATGGTGCAGGAGGCAGAGTAACGACAGCCCCCAAAGGTGCCCCTGTCCTAGCCCCCAGCACCTGTGACTGTGTTACCTTATGTGGCAAAACAGACTCTGCAGAGAGAATCGAAACTTAGGGCCCTGAAATGGGAGAACGTCCCTGGCTGTGGCCAGAAAGGAATGGGAACACAGGAGGAGGCTCAAAGACACATGGCATCGCTGCCTGGGAAGGTGGAGGAGGGGACCATGGACCCAGGGACGTGACACAGCGAGGACAGACTGTCTCGGGACCTCCGCAGCAACGCAGCCATGCCGCAGCCTGATCCCACGCTGGGGGGACCCGTGTCCGGCCTCTAACCTGCAGGACTATAACATACTCCACCATGTCATTTGGACACCCCACATCTACAGCCATGTGCTACAGCAGCGATAGGAAACCAATGGAGGAGGCATCCAGGTTGAATGCCCCACAAGCTGCCATTTTATTCCAATCCAAGGTCAGGGGCATGGTGTGTACAGAAGGAAAAAGAGAAGGCACCCCTCCCCCTTTCTTCTTGTAAAACCATCTGTGGGGTGGGTGGGGCAGGGAAGAGCAAGGGGGGAGCGGATGGGACAACTGTCATAGAACAACAATAAATTGGTTAAAAAAACGATCTTCAGGGGGAAAAAAAGGGGGTGGGCTTTAGGAGAGCAACGTGAGTCGCGAGGGGAGCTGAAAAGGGGCACACGGGAGGAGTCCGCTGACACCTGGTAGTGGCGATGTGGTGCCCGCTGTATGACTCGCGCTAACTGCTTTTCTGAGACGTTTCATAATGGTGATTTTTCCACTGAGGGGGTGGTAGGTAAAGGTCCCTTTCCCAGGAAATCGGGTAGCAGCCACCACCTCCAATGCCTCTAACACCTCTGTTTTATCAGGGTTCACCGAAGCCCCCATTCCTTCCACCGAGAGACTCTGCAAAAGCCGCAGGGAGCCGCCCGCAGCCGGGCACCCCAGGCATTGCCTCAGCTGAGGTGCCACACCTTCGAGGGGGATGTGGGGGTCAAACTGGAGCCCAGACCTGGGGCCCCAGCCCGGCTCCCCCGCCCGCTACCTAGGCCTCGGAAATTCGGGGCCTGATTCGGGTTATTTCTCATTTCTGTCCCAGCCCTAAATGTGTGGACACCTCCTCCGACAGTGCTGTGCTCAGAGATCCAATTAGGTTCCTGTTGCTGATATTAACTGAATTTACATTGGAAAGAAGTTATTCTTCAAGAATGGGAAACCTGACCCTGTTTTAATTATGTCTCAGGCAGTCAACCAGGGTGAGCAGGAAGCAGCTTCTGGCCAAGGGAAGAGCCTGTCACACTGACCTCCCCTCAAGAAAGGGCTAATCAAGTAATGATGGGTTTTCTTTCTTCCTTTCCTTTTTCTTTTCTTTCTTTCTTTTTTTTTTTTTTTTTTGCTATTAGCCTGTGCAAGTCTTTGTAAACCCATGTGTGCATTTGTTTAATTCAATATCCTGTCTTACCTGCTATCAATCTTTCGAAGTTTCAAATTAACAAGCCAGTCAAGATCCATATGTACAAAATAGTCCCACCTGTATATAAAATGCTTCTAGAATGATCCACATGGAGAACTACGTCTAGCTTTTACTATTATCTTTCTATTCTGCTGAGGTATTTTTAGCATGTACACGTATTTCTTTCATTTTTAGTTACGTAAATAAATATCCCGACACAATACATATACCTAGGTATATATAAGCCCCCAGAAAGCTTAGCTAAATTTACACCTTCTACATACCAATTTTATGTAAAAAGAAAAAAAGTTTTTGTACATTTACAAGCATGACTGTTATTAAAAGGATTTGTTCGTTCTTGTTTTCAAGCAGCTGTTACTTCACCCCTTAAAAACCTAATTTCATTGTTCAGAAAGGATGTGGAAAGTCTGTGAAGCTGGGCTTTAAGGAGACCTACTAATTCCCCAAAGCCTGCTCTTAACTTCAATGGAGAAAGAGCCTCGAAGTCCAGGACCGGAAGGGGCCTTCGGCCCAGCCCCCACGCCAGGGACCGCACAGGGCTGTGTGAGAGGAGAAGCTGAACTACGACTCTGAAATGATCAACAATGACAAATGTCCCTGTGGAGGACAAATCACGACTGTCAGTAAATATCTTTTCACCGAGCCTTATTCTACAACGAGTGTCTCTCCACAGAGTTAAGGGGCCCACATGAGACTACGTTTATCCTGATAAAAATAACAATAATAAAGATTATATTGCTGCCCCCACCCCCCACCGCCTCGGGTTCCACATCCTAATCAAATCCTCATCATCTTCCCAGGGGCTGATTCCAACAGGATATGAGCCTTGCAGGGAGTCATTCATTTTTCACCTTCCACTCTATTACTGCGACTTTGTCGGCATTAATTTAAAGCTACTTTCTAGGAGCACAGAAAAACCCTGAGGGCCTACTGAGAAGAGCCAGGCTTAGAATTGGGGTGCTCACTAGCCCTCTGGGCTGCGGCAGGGACAAACACTTCAGGGGATGGTAAGAAAATCCCCCTCCTTCACACCACAGCGCGGTATGAAGTCAGGCTACTTCTCATTCTGGCAGGTCTGAGCTTCCCCTCAAAAGAATCACCCCCCATTGTCAAACCATAAAGGGTTTCAAGGTCTTGACTCTCACTGTCCTTAACAGCCAGAGTTGGGGTCTCAGGGGACCCTGGATCAGACTATCAGTCGGCCAGAGCGGCAGCAGAAAAGGAAGCCTCATTAAGTTAAACGAATGAATGAACAATTAAATTAGATCCAAACTTGATCAAATGCTAGAAACCAAGAAGGGGACAGAGGGGGCAGTCTCAACTCACGAGGCGGCGACGTGTTTTGGACGCATCAGGAAATCCCTCCCTAAAATGCCCAGGTGAAGAATCCATGCCAAAATGTCCCCAAACGGCCCTTTTCAACACTGGTGGGTCAGCCACCAACCACCTGTGAAAAGTTTCAATGATTTTCCCTTTGTACCTGAGAACGCGTGCTTGGGACATACACCAGGTCAGGCTAAAGAGAAAGCCTTGAACTCTTGTCAAAAGCAGGATACGTACTGTTGTGAGAGCCCCCGTGAATCTGACATCTGGTTAAAGGGGCTCTTCGTTGGCATTTGACAATATAAACACAGGCTCACAGAGAGCGGCCCGTCCACCCTGATCCAGCCTTTCGAGACTGTAAATCTACCCAGACCTAAGGTGCTCTTTTCCTGGCCAGGAAATAGATCCCACGCTGCCTCCTCAGGGTGGATACAGGTTCCAATGCCACCAGGGGTAGGGCAGGTGGCAGACAGGACTGCTCACTAAGCCCATTCTGGGCCAGCTCTAATATATGGGACAGACCTCTGTGGCCCAGGGATGAGCCAAGTCCAAGGCTCGTTAGTTTTCCACAGGGTCCCTAAAACACTCTGTCCTGCCTCCCAGACCCCCCTCTCTTCAGAGCAGCCAAAACCCTGTTTTCAGATGCTACCCCTGTGGTTACTAAAGAGCACCCATGGAGGAACTGTTCCTTCCGTCCTGAGCCCTGTGCCCTGACCTCACCCTCGAGGTCCGAGGCCCACCGCCCCCTAAGTCAGCACTGTGCTCCCTCGTGCACATGCCTGGATGCTGTCGTTGTCCCAGGACCTGCGGCGGAAGCGCAGGGTGTGAGGGGGCACTTAGGGGCACCACACACCTGAGCTGTGCCTGCAGTTGAGGAGGGAAAAACACCTCCCAGCTGCACACAAACAGAGACTCTGGCCCACCTCCGAGCCACGTGCTCCCCTGGCCCCACTGGTGTTCATCCCCACTCTCCGTAACAGGCTTAAGAAAATGCAAAACGACACAGCTGGGACCTCGCACGGACGTAGATGGGCAGGGAGACTGAACACATAAGGCTGTCTATCGGGACGTTATTTATGACGGCCAAAGCGCTTGGGGATAAACAGCCCATGGGGCAGCTCAGGGGCGAATACGCTGCCGCTGCTGAAAACCTGCCTATCGCAGGGCGTTCCTGGGAGGAGGGAAAGTACAATCTATTACCGAGAGAACGAACCAAGAGGGGGGGGGTTTGTGGAACGACACTGCACATTTAAATCATACATACACGAGAGAGACGGGAAGGGATCACATCAAAAATGTTTTCTTCGTGTCTTCCCTCGAATTTTTTACTTTGTCTGCAGCAAGCGACGTTGCTCTTAAGAGTTAGGGGGAAGAAGCAAACTGAAATCTGCTTCCAGGTTGGCGGTGTCTTCACTGCCCTTTTCGGTCACCCGCGTCTGCACTACTCCCGGCACCTGGGTGTTTCAAACGGATGCTGGCCTGTCCCCCACCTGCAGGCCCCGCCGTCCGCCCAGAGGGCCCCACTCTGCCGAGCTCTGCGCCCGGCTCGTGTGGCCTTGGCAAGTGAGCTGTTTCAAGTTCCTGTGCACGGGAGGAGAAACGCACTCTTGGTTTTCCTTCCTCAGGGCGGGATCCTGGGGAGGTGGGTGTTGAAGGCAAGACCCTCAGCAGGGAGGCTTCCAGCAGAAGAAGGTTTAGTAGCAACAAACCTGGAAGCTTCCCGGGATGAGAAAAGAGGGAAGGGACCCGGCACCAAGTAAGTAAATAAATACACACACGTATGAGAGTTTGGGAGAACCCGGACTCTGAGTCCTGGCTCAGAACAGGCTGCACAAGAATCAGCAGACACCCCGGAACCGCACCCAGGATCAGCCGAGTCCCCCAGACGCAGGTGCTTAGCTCTTGGTAGCCCTCACGTGTTTAGAAAGCACTCTGAAGCCACTGCCCATGGGTAAAAGAGCAGTATCTGCGGGGTCAGAAGGGCAGCTCTGGATAGGAGCTGCCTGGGTTTAACCTCGCCAGCGTGTGGCCTCAGCCAGCCACGTCATCGGCCAAATGGGGCGACCGTGGTAACGGGGTGGCCGGGTGGCGGGGGGGCGAGGGCCCGGGGCCCAGCGCAGAGCAGGCGTTCTGCAGGAGCCGCTCCTCACTGCTGTCGGGCCCGCCGCCCTCACCGTCCTTTCTCTAAGGGCCTGCGAGCTGGATGGTGTCAGCCCCCTCCCCCGTCGGGAGGCCAAGTTCAGGGATGATTTGCCTCAAGTCACACGGCTCATCGAGTGAGACCTCGAGAGTTGCCCTCGGGCGGCGCTGCAGGAGGAAGGCGAGGGGGCCTCGGTGCAACGCCCACGTGGTGCTCGGAAGTCAGTGGGAGGCGGGTCTTGAGAGGCAGACTTTCCTCGTGCCCTGGGCCCACGACGGGAACACAGAGCCGTCCGATGTTCACTAAAACTTGGGCCCCTGCTGATGTCACCATGCAACGGTGTCCCACGACGGACAAAAGGACAAGTCACCGAAAGCAAGGTGCAAAGCTGTATCTGTAGCTTATAACCGTGCTGTAAGTTTGTTTAAAGCATGAATAATGAAAGGGTGAGGAAGAGTCCCACATACGCAAAGAGTGATCTCTGCAAGGGGCTCAGGTGGCGGGAACAGTGGGCCGCTCAGAGGAAGGGGTTTGGGACAGGAGGACCTGCGCAGAGACTTCAAGCATGGAGGTCTCAGGGCAGGAGAGAGACAGGCGGGCGTCTCCCTCTGAGCCACGAGCACGACGTAGCCACGCAGAACATTCTAGACGTTATGGAGAATTTGCCATTAGCGGCTCTGAAATTATTGAGCTAGCCACGGCACAGCCAATTATATCGAGAAACTGCCATTGATCCTCTTGCAACTATGCACACCCCCACATGCTCACACGGCACACATATGCCTGCACCCACATGCATGCACATGCACACACAAACACACATGCACATCCACGCTGTGTCTGTGTGTACATATATGCACTGCATGCCCACACCCACACATGTGCATGTGCATTATACATATAAACACATACCCCACACACAAACACATGCATGCTCACATACACCCTACAGGCCTCCATATGACTTTCTAAAGGCTGTCACTTAACTCACTGCACCTTCCTTCCTTTTTAGTGACATGCACCACAGTACAATTCTGTACGACAGAAACATGACATTATGGTTCTATACATATGCACGCATGTAAGAAAACTCTGGGAAAATCTATACCAGAACACAAATAGTCATTATTGCTAGGTGGTAAGAATTACAGGTTCTGTCTATCAACTTCTTTTGGATCCACAATGCCTACTTTTTCTAGGGAGAACATTAGTACTTGTGGTTTGAAAAGCTTAAGAATATTTTTTTTAATATGAAAAGATTCATGGAAGAAACAAATGAGTGAGTCATAGGGTTGCTTCTGCCTGCACGCCCTTGACCTCTCACGCCAAGAAACAGACACACTAAAAGCTGCATCACTGCCACAATCTCTCCCATCCTCGCCAACCCCCTCCTTGGGTGCTCCCCAATATCCTGGAAATGACAGAATATCACTGGGGCTAAAACCCGCCTGCTCAGGAGCACGTCTCTCCAGCCAGATTAGATCTCGTCCCCCTCCCCTGGGAGCTACTGTACAGCCCCCCCCCCCCCCCGAGGCTGTAATCAATATCTGAATAAAGACCCTTCAAGGCTTCCAAAGCGGAATGTGCACAGGAAACAAATTTAGGAAATCCTGCTTTCTGTTACAGGAAACGAACACTACTCCAACTGGCAGAAATTACTCCGGCAGCTCCGAAGTAAAACGAATCCTGGCTCCTCTAGGTATTCCATAAACTGACCGTGCCTTGACCAGCAATGTTTTATTGATATCGAATTTCAAAGTTAGGATTCTAGGCGCAGCCACGTCTGTGGGGAACCCCTCAGGGATCTGGGAACAGTACAGCTTTCCAAAAGATTTCACTGTGACGGAGATTTCGCCTACTCTCTGTCACGTGGTGTGCCTACAGACACAGATTTGCATTTTATAGACATAGCTTTTGAAATCGTGTGGCAGGCTGGGCACTAAAACACTAACAGAGGCTATACCTTTTGTTAGTAGGATTATGGTTTACTTTTTTCTCTTACCTATATTTTCACCTATTCCACCATAAATACAAAATAACTGTGCAATATGAAATAAATGTGGGGGGGGGGGTACCAATAAGGCAATACTGACCTCTGAAGACACCAAAGGCCAAAAGAAAATACCTCGTTTTTTCAGTCTTTCCTCAGAATCTTACAAAAGACGAATCGGAATTCCAGTACAATTCATGGGCAGAAGTGATACAGGACTGGTCCCCGCAACAAAAAGGAGCTAAGAAGCACAAAGCGTTCCGTGAAAGGCTGACCCGCGTGGAAAAGTCGTTGCACAGGCCCAAAACAAATACGCCCAAGCTCAGTGGGAGCAGACAGGGGTGGGGCAGGCACCAAAGACCTCACACGTGCATCTCGAGAGCCAACTGGTGTATTAACAGCTCAGAGGCAGAGTGAGGACTGATCAGATCCCCAACATCTGGAACGTGTTCAAATCCCACCAGTACCCATACACTTCTGGCTCCCGGTCTATAAGTACCAAGAATCTGGCCCTTTCTCGCATCTACTACTCAGTGGTATCATCCTCACATTCCCCAAAGGAAAATCAAGACCAAACCGACGCTGGTTACAGGACAGCACCCCAACCGACTGAGCCACACCGGCCAGAGCGGTGCAGCCACTTTAGAAAACAGTCAGGCCGTTCCCCAGAAGGTTACGCAGAGAGGTACCATGTGACCTAGGGATTCACACCAAGAGAGATGAAACTGTGCCCACTCAAACACGTGTGCACAAATGGTCAAAGCAGCGTTACCCATGACAGCAAGCAAGCAAACAAAATACAGTCCAAATGTCCACCAAACAACGACCGGATCAAAAAAATGCAGTGTCACCCATATAATGGGCTATTTTTCACCTATAAAAAATCATGAAGTTCTGACCCATGCTACAACATGAAGATGACAGACCCAAGAGGCCCCATAACATATGTTTTCATGTGCACGGGGTGTCCAGGAAAGGCAATTCTGCACAGGTAGGAAGTAGGTTAGTGGTTGCCAGGGGCTGGGGGTAGCAGGTGTCCGGGAAGCAGATGGGCGTGTAACGCGTCTCTCGGGGCGATGAAAAGGTCCCAAAACTGGTTGCAGTCATGGCTGCATGACTCTGTGACCGTACTTAAAAGACCATTGACCTATGCTTGTTAAGTGGGTGCCTGCGTGATACGTGAACTTTATCTTAATAAAGCTTTTATTTTGTTTTTTTAAGGGGATGTGGTTTCAACAGGGCCTTGTGTCCCGTATGGGCCAGCCACCTGAATTACAGACAAGATCTCGTGCGCTTCCCTCGCTCAGGGCAGCTCTCGAGTCCGTGACTATTTCTTCTAGGAAAGATCGATTCCTGCACACATTTGAAAAGGTATTTGCCCCGCAGCCCTGCAGCTCCCTGGCTGCTGTCTGCCCTGCCAGGTGAACCCCTCAGGGGCCACGCCTGGAGCCCACGGGAAGCTGGCAGGGTGTCTCTGCGGGCCTCACCACACCAGCCCCGGGCTCACCTCGTCCGGGCTGGACGCCTGGTACACACGGCACGAGTCTTCGTACTGCTTCTCGGCCTCGGCCTGGTCGGTCACGCCGTTGGACTCGTACACGGGAGTCACGTTGTGGCAGAGCGCAATGGCCTTCACGGCTTCGTGCACACGGCTGCTCATGGTCCGTCGGACCTTGGTCGCGATGGTGGGGCCCTTCTGAGCAGGCGGGTCCTGGGATTGCTACAGGAGGAGAAGTGAACAAAGAAGATCACCAGAGGCACAGAAGGGTCTCCAGTGTGGAAGAACAGCCACGCAGAGTTCTGCTTTCCTCACTGTGGGTCTACCGGGTAACGCATATGTCTATAGCGACACTGATAAATGGCATGAACTCTCAGGGATCCGATCCTTTCTGCTTGCGGGGAGAAAACACGCACACTTAATAAAAGAATAATTACCATACAGTGAACGTGCGTGATTCTAGCTGTTAACATGTGACTGTCTTCCTTTGGGGGGTATTGAAGGGCCTCCCCACACTGCAAGCAGTCCCAGAGTTTTAGACCAGGGCGCCTCAGCCTCGGCACGTGGAGCAGACCTTCTCTGTGGTGCGACAATCCTGTGCATTGGCGGATGCTGAGCCGCATCTCGGGCCTCACCTCCTAGGTTCCAGAAACCCCTCTCTTCCCTGGATGTATCAACAAATGTTGCCACATGTCCCAGGGAGATCAAAACCCCCCCCTGGTTTGGAATTGCTGTTTTCATGTAGACTCTTTGGTTTCAAATAAAAGACAATAAGGTTGACTTGTGCCCTGGAGGGATAATGACCATCAGTGACAAGGGCCAGGGACAACGCCTGCCTAGGTGAACGCACTGCCCAAGGGTACCTAGCAGTGCACCTAAGGTAGGTTTTCAAGAGTAATTGTTTAAAAAAGAGAACTTCTATACATGCTCAGGATTGACTTCGGTAACCCATCTAAGCAGCTGTCCCGCTGCTAACACAGCCTTCACCATCTCCTTGGTCACACCTTTCCACACGTGGCTGCGTCTCCTGAATGGGTTAAGTCTTGGGGAAAACGGTTTCGAGCAACGTGGTAAAAAGAGTATCGAAGGTTAACAAATCTGAGCTTTATTCTTGGACGGGGTGTGAAAAGTCACATCTGCTCTCTGGGCCTCAGTTTCCTCCAAATGAGAGGGGTGGGTTCAAGCCATGCTCCACCCCCGAGCAGCGGGAATTCCCGCACCGTCCCGCTCAGCATCCCGCACGTGGAAGGCAAGCAGCCCGCTCCTGTCTGTGTTACACATCGCACACCAGGAAGGCTTTCCTTTGAAAAAGGGTTTCTGCCCTGACTGGGGTGGCCCCAGTGGGTGGGGCACCCTCCTGCAAACTGAAAGGTCACTGATTTGATTCCCAGTCAGGGCACAGGCCTGGGTTGCAGGCCAGGTCCCCAGGTGGGGGCATTCGAGAGGCAACGGATTGGTATTTCTCTTCCACATCAATGTTTCCCTTTCCTCCCCTCTCACTAAAAATAAATAAATAAAATCTTCAAAAGAAAAATGGTTTCTGTTACCTTGAAATATAGTAAAAACTTAAGACCACTGAAAAATGACCACTTGTTAACAGCTTATGGCTTGGTGTTCAGTAAAACTCAAACACCTTCCCATGGCCCTCAGGGCTGTTCTGGCCAGTCCCTGCCCATCTCTGCAACCTCCTTTCGTGACATCTTCTTGCTCACTCACTCTGCTCCAGCCATGCTGACCTCGCCTGCCCCAGGGCCCTTGCACTCGCTGTGCCCTCTGCCTAGAACACCATTTCCCAGATCTCTGTGGGGCTGGCTCACCCTATCTCATCAAGGAAGTTCAAATTCAAATGTTACCTCCTGAAAGAGGGCTTCCTGAGCCCCCTAATTCATGTTACCCCACTTGCCCTCCCCACTGGAAGACATGCTTCCTGGGGGTTACTGTCCTCCCTGTCTAAAATTGGCTTCTTTACCTGATGACTGTCCCATCAGACCATGAGAACAGATAGCTGGTCTGTGGCATCCCTAGTAAATAAACAATTTCCTGTTCCTACAGTGATGGGGGGTCCTGACGTGACATGAATTTTTTTCCCCCCTGTCTCAAAGCAGAAATACATATCAAAGGGCCCACCATCAGCTCCAGACTTTAAATCACAGCTGTGGACAAAGGACCTGCAGTAGCTTCCTGCCCCCACAGCTGAGTCCCAGGAGCTAAAGATGTTTAGCCACATACTGGGTGCTACATTCCATTAAAAACATATTTCATCCATCATCAGAGGAGAAGCGCTCTGATCTTTGAGAATGAAGCGTGTTTTATACCCGCGAACACATGGTTGCCCCAAACAGAGAACAGATGGGTTACGGGAAACAAGAAAATGACTTTCGTTTAATTTTTTAATACTATTTTTAGCCGAGGCATTCGACTTCTCAGGTAATTAGACAATTACTAAATTATTCTTGTCATGCAGGCACAACACCGCTCTGGCTTCCTGCTCTGTTAACCTCTGGTGTCAAGAGGACACGAATTTCACTTCCAGGCCAAAGGGCACTGCATGGTAACAATAATTAGAGTAATGAATCAGAACTACAGTTTAAATGAATCACTATTTGCCAAGTGCTTTTGATTATAAAGAATTTAACTCCCAAATGATAAAGAGGGCCGAAGATTTACAGAAAGGTTCTCTCGAGCGGGGAGTCGAAATCAAGAACGCTTTTTCCTAAGTTCTGCAAACTGTGTTCTAGGCGTGGGCGCGCGTCTGCGCTTCTGCCCGCACCCCTCAGCACCTGGACCAAATTATGATTTAACACGGGGGCAACGACGAGGCCTTTGACGAAGTAATTGCTTCGGCCGGCACGGTTTAGGGAAAGGCCGAGGGAAGGGCGCCCCTCACAAACCTTTGGATCTCATACGCCATCTGATTTCAGGTCTCCGGAAGACAAGTGCTCCCACTGATACTTCAAATGTGGGATCACACAGAGGGCCCGGAGTTTTGCAAGGACCTCCCTTTCAGATCAGGGGACCCTTGGACAACCAATCAGAAGATGAGGGTGACTGGTCCCGACCCAGAAGTAATCGGTTTAATGTCCCCATGTTCATTTCTTTCTCTCTTAAATGAACACACACCCCCTTTCCCACTCAGGCGCTTCGGGGAGGAGGGGTCATAACCACTGATTCTGAAATTCTCTTTTAATTGCTGAGTAAAAGGCTCATTCGCACACCGAATGGTAATCCACGTGCATCATTAAGGCCCCGGTAATTACCAGGGGCGCTGCCAGTATTAGCGGTAGCGCCCCGTCTTCAAACATCCCCATATGGAAGAGTTTCACATTGTACAGTGTTTATCTCCAGTCTCCTCCCCATAGGCCCTTTAACCTACACACATTTCTTCTTACTTAAAAAATACCAGGGGAAAATCAAAACAGATGTGGCAGCCACCGAGGCAGCTCACGAGTCTCTCTGCCCTGGGGAAAGAAAACCACTGGCCCTCGTCAGGAGGGAAGCGGGTATCACAGCTCCACACGAGGTCAGGAGTGGGGAGAGGAATCCAGACCTCTGTCCACAAAGGTCCCTGATGTGGCCCCTTGGGTGGGTACCTCGCACTATCTAATGCTTCTGAGTCATTCGACAGCATCCCAGCCCACCAAGGAGACTCCAGGAATCAGTGAAAACTAGGCCCCGCCTCTCATTAACGGGCAGGGCAGGGGCATTTCCCAGTGAGAACTCCATTTTGTATCACAGGAAAGATCAATACAAAAATTAAATACTGAGTCACCATGAAGATCAATTTTCTTTCTAAATGCAATTAAAGTGAACACACTACTGAAGAGAAGGAACTCCTGTTTCATCAGCCCCATATGATTCCCTAGATGAAGCTCAAAGCTGGGAGCTCATTAACCTCAAAGGGGCCCCCCACTGAGGCAGGCTCAGAGCTGCTACTTCCAAATGAATCCACTGAGTCACAGGCTGTTGAAGTGACCGGATAAATACAACATTCCCAGGTCACATGGGGGTTCTCACTTCGGGTGACTGTGCCCACCATCTGGCAATATCTTGGTGACAACCTGTGTCCCCAAGACAAGTGGGGGGAGGAAGTGGCTACATACATCTAGATGGTAGAGGGCAAGGACGCTGTTAAAATCCTAAAATGGCCATGACCAGTGTGGCTCAGCAGGTTGGACATCCTCCCGCAAACCAAAAGGTCACCAGTTCAATTCCTGGTCAGGGCATGTGCCTGGGTTGTGGACCAAGGTCCCAGCTGGGGATGTGCCAGAGGCAACCGACTGTCTCACACATGGATGTCTTGCTTCCTCTCTTACCCCCTTCCCTTCCTTACTCTCTAAATATATATATATATATATATATATATATATATATATATATATTTTTTTTTTTTTTTTAATCCTAGAATGCACAGGAGCCTTCACAACAAAGAATTATCCGCCATATATCATACGCCGAGGCTAAAGCCATGACCTGGAGTCACGAACACCACAAAACCAGGGCCAGGAGTTGGGGAGGCCTAACTGCATGGGTTAGAGCCTGTCATTTTAAAATTTCAGTATTGTGTTCATTGTGGATTTTTGCATGAATTTTGAGATTTTAAAATGTTGCATTATACTATGATTATCTTGATTACTGTTTTTTTTTTTTTTTTTTTTTTTTTTTGAGGGGGGTCATCCCATTAAAATTTGCTCCCAACGTGGATACCTCACTCTTCTTACCCAGGTTAGTCCTGGCCCTGTTATAAAACCAGCAAAAATGATCACAATCATTAACATGAGTGAAAAAAGAAAGCTGGATAGTGTTATTCTAACAGTGGTTCTTAACCAAAAATGCTTCTCAAAATAACCAATAAATATTTTAAGAATTTTAAGAAATATAAATGCTTGACGCCCCCAATCTCTAAAGAATGCAAGAGGGTCAGTTCAACTCTAGTTTAAAAAGAATTATAAAAATATAATGCCTTTTTGTTGTAAAGAAAAAAAGAAACACAGCCCTGACTGGGTGGCTCAGACAGTTGGAGCACCTTCCTGTGCATCAAACAGTTGTAGGTTCAATCCCCGTCTGGGATGCGTACCAGAGGCAACCGATTGGTGTTTCTCTCTCCTTTCCTCTCTCTCTAAAATCAATAAACATATCCTTGGGTGAGGATTAAAAAGAAGAACACACACAAAAAAACAAAGCACACATCTCTCCAGGCACACAAAGGCAGAAAAACAGTTTGGTATTTTAAACACCCAGGTGTTAATGTTGGTTATTTCTGAGTGATGTTAATACAGATGATTTCAATGTTTTTTCTTTATATTTATCACATTTCTTTCATTTCCAGCAGGAAAAAAAAAAAAAAAAGCACCATAAATAAATGATACACCCTGACTGGTGTGGCTCAGTGGACTGAGGGCCAGCCTGCAAATTGAAACGTCGCTGGTTCAATTCCCAGTCAGGACACAAACCTGGGTTGCAGGCCAGGCCCCTAGTTGGGGGGTATGCAAGAGGCAACCAATCAATGTTTCTAGCACACATTGATGTTTCTCTCCCTTTCTCCCTCTCTTCCCCTCTCTCTGAAAATAAATAAATAAAAGAAATAATAGAGGAAAAATTTAATGAGTTAAAAAAAAAAAAAAAAAGCTGTGTCCCAGAGAAAAACATACAGATAAAAAATATTCCTCAAGAAAATATAAACTGAAGCTCATCTGTGTCTCCGATGGAAGCAGGAAGCGAAAGGAACACTGTCTGGGACCCAGGAAGTCTTTAACAGCAACCTGAAGGCCTCGTGGGCAGAAAAGAAGCCAGAAACTCACGTGGCCACCAACATACCCATTAAAAAGAAAAGGGAAAAGGGCTCAGTAAGTCCCACTTCTAACAACGGTCCTGAAACAATATCGGAGACAAAACAGGACATGAAAAGGGACAGTTCACAGATCAAAATGTGTGGCAAATACCAATCACGATTTTTTGGATTTGCAGGCTGCACTCAATCCACTGAGCCACGCCAGCCAGGGCGCCATCTGCCTTCTTTATGCGGTTACTTCAGTTAAATAACGTCCCTCAAGCCAGTTCATCTGGACACTCCTAAACCACAGTCTACATCTCAACGTTCTGGAAAAAAGCCATCGCAGAATTCTGACCCCTTCCGCAGGACACCTCAAGGGCCGCAGCTGACAGACACTCGTCTGTTACATGGAGCGAGGGTCCCTGGGTCAGCCTCAGTACTATGAGAAAGACTGCAACTTTGCTTGAATTTTGAGGATGATGATAAAATGTAAATTCTGGAGTCCATAGATTTAGACACTGACGTTCTGAATAATAAGGGCAGACCTCAGGTCCCTGGCAGATGTCCTCCAACTATTGCACCTTGGAACCGCCTGGTTCACCGGTTGAAACTGGGTCTAGGGATTCTGACCATCCCAGGAAGATCTGACCGGGTCTAGGGATTCTGACCATCCCAGGAAGATCTGACCCTGGAGGCCCAAACACTGCACTTTATAAAACACTGTTATAAAATCCTAGTCACAAAGTCTAAAGGTCAGGGGAATGATGTGGGTGGTGGGTCTATTCAGACATTGAATTATGGTGATGGTCCCAAACTCTGTAATGTACTAAAAGTCATTGAATTGTATACTTAGCATAGCTGATTTTTATAGTATATAAAATATACCTCAATAAAGGTGAAAAAAAAAAAAAAACCCCCCACAGGAAAGCCTTCATACCTCCCAACACAAAAGCATTCATGCCTTTGCTGCAGGGTTTTCAGATGTCACAGAGAGAGGGGCACACTGCGGGGGAGGGGACACTATAATTCTGAGCTCACACCACCCTTGAGATGACCTAACCCCATGACACTTAGCTGTTTCAAACCCAAGTCCAAGATGGACAAATCAGTTTACAAGCTTCACTAAGGAAAGGCTAGGAGTTAAAAGTTCACGGTAAGAAATGTCGTTTTCTGACTTTTAACACTTTACAAAGAGTGTTATCTGTGCTGAACCAAAAATGGACCATAAAAGCTGAACTACACAAACATCCTGAGAAGGCATGGCTTCTGTAAATACCACAAGCTCTTAAAAATACCATCCACACGGGCAAGGGTGCGTCTCCTGCCAGGGGGACACACCACGTCCGTGAGGCCGTCCGATGCAGTCAGCGGCAGGCCAGCAGTGCTGAGGAGGGGGCCGCGGGGTGTCCAGCCGGAGCCAATAAGCATGACAAGCCACACAGGGAGCCCTCAGGACAGAAGCCTGGGTCCCCGCGAGGGATGCTGGACAGTACTGACAAGGGGGAGCCACATGGCATGATGAATTATCTCTCAGCGCAGGTGCTCACAAACATAAAGAATTGGTTTGGGGAGCGAAACAGAACGCGTTACCTGGGTGTAAATGCTAAAGATGTGGCTCTGAACTTCGTCCATGGAGTCGAGACCGTAGGCCACCGTGCCCAGATGAAGCCGTTTGAAAACCATCTCATTCTGGGTCAGTGTTCCTGAAAGACAAGACAAACGAGTAAGGGTACCTCCATCTTGGAGCTTTTATTAGTATTAGCAGCAACGGCAGATGTGTGTTGTTGTTGTTTTTAAGCATTCACAGTACGTCCCACACTGGTTTTAGCACTGCCCCTGCTTCTCCCGTGGGGTTTTCTTGGCCTGGAATCCAATTCCCGGTCCTTTGAAAAGGGCACCCTAGGTTTCCGTGGGGAAATTACCACCATCATTGCCTGCGATGACCCAGAGGGAGTGTCAGTCAGGGCGTCTGACTCATTCCATTGGCCAAGAGCGTGGCATGGGACAGCCACTAGTCTGCTCAGAGTCTACCTCGAACCTTGAGCAGATAGAGACCTGGGCCCTGCAGAAGCCCTCCAGGGTCCTGATGCTGACACAGTGGGAACTTTCCTGATTTCTCTCCTTCCTGAAACCCAGTTTTTCTCTGACTTGGGGAGCCACTCCAGATCTCTGCAACAGATTCCCTTTTTTCCTGTGGACACTGAATGGTAGCGATGAAGCTTAAACCCAGGCCTCCCCACTTTCCAGGCCTTGCTCCTAACCACTATGATAGTAAACTGCAGAGCCGTAATTTGGGGTATGAGGTCACGACTGGAAACCAATCTGCCTGAGTTCAAAGCCTGCTTCTGACACATCAGTTAACTTTTCTTTCACTTCTTTGTCTGTAAAAATACCAGGTTAGGATGAGGAATAACTAAGTAACTACATATAAACACCCCAGAGCAGTGCTTTGCACAAAAGTAGCATCATGTAAAGCTTTGGTGCCATCATCATCAGCATCACCACGGCCACCAAACAATCAGTCTTCATCAAAAGATGAGGAAAATAAAAGGGCAGCAGCAGCAATCTCTAGTTCCTTCAGAAGGAGGATCCAAGTCCCTTCCCTCACCTTAAATCCCGGGCGGGAGTCGGGGACAGGAGGCAGGGGACAGGAAGCTCACCTGTCTTGTCTGTGAGCAGGTAAGAAATCCTCCCCAGCTGCTCGGGAATCGTGCTGGAACGAACCACAGTCCCCGGGATCCTTGAATCCCTCCGGATCACCCAGCTGTACACGATCTTGCCCATGTCCAGGTTCACACGCAAGCTGGTCAGAAAACCAGAGCGAAGCGGTTACTAGGAAGCACGCAAGGCTCTCTGTCTCTCTTTCGCAAACCACAAGGACTAAATACGCAACATTGGTGTGACAACAACACCTGGGATCACCCCCTAAAAAGCCGCTGCTGGGGCTGACTCCCCGGATACAACATGAGCCAGCACCCCTAGCTAATAACACGAAACAAGTCATTGTTTTCACCAAGTTATTCTATCACGGACCAAGGTCCCTTAAAGCACTGAAAGGGTAGTTGTTTTAGCCTTACTTTTTTTTTTTTTTAATTACTAGTCCTCTGAGCTAATATGTTTTTGATACTACACTCATTTTTTTTTAATGGTCACCCAAGGCTAAGTTTATTGATTTGAGAGAGAGAGAGAGAGACAGAGAGTCATCAATGGGAGAGAGAAACACTGATTGGTTCCTGTGCGTGCCCCGAATGGGGATCAAACCCACAGCCCAGGCATGTGCCCTGACCGAAATCAAAGCTGCAACCTTTTGGCGCACAGGACAATACTCCAACCAACTGGGCCACCAGGCAGGGCTACGCTCATTTTTTTAAATTGTGGTAAAATATACACAACATGAAGTTTACTGTTTCAAGTGGACAGTCTGGTCACATGGAGCACACGCACACCGTTACGCAACCGTTACCACCACGTAGCTCCACCACTTTTTCCTCTTTTCCAAACTGAAAGTCCATGCCCATCAAGCAATAACTCCCTCCTCCCCGTCCCCAGGAACCCACCATTCGCCTTTCTGTTTCCAGGCGCCTCACGGAAGTGGAATCATTCAGTACTTTTCTCCTCGTGACCAGTTTATGTCACTCAGCAGGTCTGCAGGGTTCATCTACGTGGCAGCATGTATCAGAATTTCCTTCCTTTTTAAGGCTAAATAATGTTCCAGTGCATGAATTCTACTCATTTTAAAATACTATTTTATGGCAAAATAAATAAATAAAAAGAAATCCTCAAATTCATTCATAATCCTTTAAACTCATCAAACTGCTTACTACTTTACTGGCTGACCTGGGCCATAGGAAGATTCAATTCACTAATTTTCAATCATGTTGCAGAGAGAATTTTAAAGACCACAGTATTGCTTAGCATTACACCGGAAAGACTTCCTGCTGGAATAAAGCAGATGTGTATTCCCTGAAGCTACTCTCCACAGCACACTGGCTAGGGGTTCGATCCCCCTATCCTGGTCACACAACCAAAACCACAATCTCTGGCCTTAGACACAGACAAATTCTAGCAAGGATATAAATACACAAAAGAAAAGACAATATATTAGGTGTAAAACAGAGATGATAAGCACTAAAAGCTTCAGGAAAAAAGATATGGCTTATTTTCGTAATTATTTACTGATCATTTGCTATGGAGGGAAAAACAGTAGAAACAAGTAACCAACAATATGGGACTAAGTAGATTGTTAAGTCTAGAATACACACTGGGGCGGTTCTAAAAAATGAGGCGGTACAAGGATATTTGATGTGAAAGGTTATGTGACACTCCCTGCTGTTACAAAAGGGGGGGCAGTTTATGTAGAACAGAACCTATTTTCTAAAAGAGAAAGCAGTCTAGAAAAAAATACATCCCAAAATATGAATGGCAATTATCACTTAGTTGTGAGGTTAGAGGGGACTTTTATTTCACTCTTTTGCTCCTGTGCGTCTTTGTTTTTCCCTCCTATGACTGTCTATTACTGATACCATTTTTAAACTATTTATTCAGCCTCCCAATGAGGCAAACAACTGGCACGTGCCATCCGGCTTCCATCGCTCACCAGTCATAGCGTTACTTCCTCTTGAGCCCAGACCGGGGCTCAGAATCCTCAACACACACTCCCCGCAGCCACGACCAACCCCTTGGAGCTGGCAGATGGGATGAGCTCTAACTGGCACCCCCGCCGTAGACATGGGCAAGGCACGGCAAGACCTTCTGAGCAGCATCACTCAAGAAAGGCTGGATCCTGGCGGCACCTGCTTTTGTAATGCTACAGCCACAAGCGTGACTCACACTCCTGACCCTGAGTGTTCCTGGTCATCACTCGGCAAAGGGGCCAGCTGGCGAAGAGAAGACACTCTCACACCCCCCCCAAACCCAAGCTCGTTCTCTGCTCACCTGATGGGAATGATGTTGGAAAACAAGAGGAGGAAGCGGATGATCTGTAGGTACCAACGACCGGCGAAGTGCTGAAGGGCCACCATGACCAGAGATACCACCACCAGGGCGCCGAAGAGGATCTTGGTGAGGCAGTTCACTTCCAGGTCAAACAGGCCAATCTGGGGCACAAGGCACAAAGGGGAGAGTGGGGTTCGCAGCTGCAGCCCGCAGCCCACCTGGAGAACGGTCCTTCGCCCCTGAACACCTCACCCAGTGAGACCGTGCGACCCAGCGGCCCCCACAGCTTTGGCTGAGAACACCGGGCACCGTGGGCTGGACTCCAGAACAGACATCCGAGGGACCTCAAGAATCCCGCTTCCGGGTTTTTCTTAATGACTTAAGGAGACTGAGACTTGGAAACACGAGGAGGAGGAGGGCCAGGGCTGGGGAGGGTGGGTCATGGTGTGACATGAGCAATCACAGAGCCACCAGGCCGGCAGCGGGTGGACCCTGCGTGCCCTCAGCGGAGACCTGAAGCCGGGCCTGCCGTTCCTTCCCACGCAGCCAGGAAGCACCTGCTCACAGGCTCGGGTGAAGGACACAGCGTGGCTCGTGGTAAACAACAGTTTGCTTTAACTTAAAAGCTTTTAAAAGGCTGTGTATTCAAAAATGGGAATACAATGTTTTGGTCAGGAACATTTTTTTAATTTCAAAAAATAATTAAATTTAAAATATAAATTTTTAAATGTTGTGTATTTGTATATATACAAATACCTACTTCTGTATTATAGGTGTTATATGTGTATCTGTGTGTGTGTGTGTGTGCGTAAAGATAGTGAGTTGGTATAAATGAAATAATACTGTTAGGTGTTCCAGTGTTTAAATCTAGCCCCTCACCCCCAACCCCAATCATTGCAGTACATCAGGCTGAAAGGCCTGATGAGGAGACACGTCCCGTGACCGCATACACACCTTACTTCGAGGATTTGAGGTATTCATGACACTCCGGAGCTCTCTGCCCGTGTAAAGGACAACACCCACAACAGTTCCTAAAACGAGACAAACGCGACGCAAAGACACGTTAGTACAGACAGGTGGGCTTAGAGCCTGAGTCGCCTGAGAGGACACCTTCTGAATCCAACACCCACGCCGGAGGGATGTCCGTGTGTTCCCGCTGGGGACCAACCAACGACCCGTGGCCATGCTGACCGTACGGGAGCAGCCAGACACACCCAGCAACTTAAATTTAAATTTGATTAAAATGAAATCCAATGCAGTTCCCCGTTTTTGTGGACCATATCACAAGTATTCAATGAATACATGGGGCTAGTCAATGCCTGGAACATTGTTATCGCCCTAAACTCTTACGGAAACTTAGGGACACCCTGCCCATCTTCCTATGGCACATCCTTGCCTCTGAGCCGGATTCCGTCCAGGTTCTGTGTCTAACCAGCATGGCTGTGGGGTGTCTGTCCCGGTGCCGATTCTTTCCTGAGACCTTCCCCCACTCACCCCCCCCCCACCGGCCCAACACAGCCCAGTGACCAATCAAAGAATTGCGAAACGAACCATTTTTATCCCTATCACGTAACGAAAATTCCAAAGATGGGTACCCAGTGTTAGTGGAGAGGTGGGGGAATGTGTCCTGTTCTCTCTGCTCTTGTCGGGAGCATAAATTGGGGCAACCTATTTTGGGGGGAAACTGACAACATCTCCCCAAAGTTTCCCTTGGTTTCCCTTTTCAGCGTGCGCCAAGAAAATGCTCAACACAGCAGGGCAGACAATCAAGGGGGGAGGCAAGAAACACGGTGACCACAGGCATGCCAGGCGCTACAGGGGAACGAGGGGGAGAGGGCCACGCAGGAGGGGGCCGCCGCTGCGGTCAGTACTGGGTGCCAGTGGAGCTGTCTCAGAACTAAGAACATCTGAGCTGGAACTGGAAACACGAGGAGGGGCCGTCCCTGCCACGCTCTCAGGGAAGACCCCAGGAACACAAACAATCCGGCCTGTGCTGGGCAGCGCGCACTCCTACCCTCCTGCACTGCAAGCAGTACCGGCAGAAGAATACACACAAACTCCGAGACACACAAGCCCGGTGTTGCTCACCCCAGGTGAAGGGCTGGGCCTGTGTCTTCCAGACAAACGGCCCGGGGAGGCGGCACGAAGTCCCTCAGGTTGAACGTTTCACGCACGCAGCGTTCTGCCCGAGCCGGCTCCCTTCCAGGAAGGCTGCCGGCAGATGGCAGGCAGGGGAGCCCGCTGGCCACTCCCGGGCAGGTGGCAGGCCCCGCTGCCGCCATAGCAGATGGTGGGACCCAGGGAGCAGACACTGCACTCCAGGGTCCGAGAGGTGTCACAGGAAACCACAGAACTCTCTTTGGCTTCCTCCCACCTCTTCTGAAACCTGTGTTACTAGTGAGGGCCCCCAAAGGGAGGGGCCCAACGAAGGCACCAGCCAACCTCAGTGGCTTTCACGTTGCTGAAAGTAGTCTTTCCCCCAGCATCGCCCTGTGCTCGAGACCCAAACTGTGACCAGGAGATGTGAACCCGCCTCACCCCGCAGAGAAAGCACATACCGGCAGAGGCGCACCGGCGAGGTCTGCACAGCACTAGAAGGTGTTGGATTTGTTGATACTTTTAAAGACAAGAGCTTTCATTAAAACAATTGAGATCTCTGGTGTCTCTTGGAAAACTAGAAGGTCTGGTGATGCTGGGTCCACATTCCTCATGTGACCCCAGCCTCTCCAGCCAAGCCCCCTGACCGCTGCCTCCGAGGCTGTCACTTCTGCTGTCCCTCCTCGCTCTGCCGCTCCCGTCCCTCCCCCACCCTGCAGCCTGCAGCCCCTGCAGTCCTCTCCAACCTGCCAGCCGGCCACCAGTCGGTTCCTCCAGGAGTCCGGCCATCGTGGCCGGCATTCCATGAACTTCTTCCTAATTCTGCCCAATAGTGTGGTCCCGGAGTCAGACCCCACTGTGGCCTCTTTGTTCCTGGTCTGCAACAAGAGAAATGGTGAACCCTGGAGAGTGAGTATTCAGAAACGTTCCCGGCGATTAGACACCGCTGGGACGCCCGAGTGTGCAGTCACAGGACAAGCCCCACTGAACAGGGGACGGGAGCAACCGGGCATTATCAAACTCGCATCGCAAGGCACACACAGCAGGGCACTGACCCATCTGCTGCAGGTTTGGGGGGAAGGGTTGGGGGCACCCAACAAACTGGTCCCTCGCCACTGAGAGTCTCGGAAGAACTGGACCAGAACACCCGGGCTCCATCACATCCCTTCCCTACCACTGCCCTGCTGACTCCTCAGCCTAGCAGCACCGTGTTGGGTTACCATGGCAACTGCACCCCCTACAGCTCGATGCTGGACCCTCAGCATCTACCCTGGCCAGTTTCATGATAGTTTAAACTTCTAACTAGTAAGAGCAGAGTGACCAAGACACAAGAATTAGATTTTAAAGGGAACACAGATGCAAAATGTCATATAATTAGGATTATTCTTGGTGGCCATATCTTGAGTTGAGCCCCAGAAGGAAATGGCTTGTCTTTAACTCTCTGTCTGCATTAGAATTAGACGGCAGGGGAAGCCGGGGAACAGAGGCCAGCTACAAAAAGCCTAAATGCCCTGCTCCGCAGCCTCCCTCCAAAACACACACCCTCTAAAGCAGATGGCAGGCCATGCAGGTGGGCCACTGGAATCCCTGCTGTCTCTCTTCCCACATCACCAAGCACAAAAGAGATTAATTCAAACAAGCGAAAATAAATTCATGTTTTAACTCCACCAGGCATTTCCACGAATTGTTTCAAAAATCTCTTCCCCCATCTTCAAGATCCCAAGCTGCCTTCCATTCTCTTCCTGCCAGGAGACGGCTGCTCCAAGGCTGTGTGACCTTAGGCAAGTTGCTTAACCTCTCTGACCATCCATTCAAAACAAGAGAACGGCAGCAAAGCACTCTGTCAAGGAAAGGTGCTGATAAACAAGATGATTGTTAATTTCTGAGATTAAGGCTGACAACAGGCCTTTCCAACCTCACTCCCTCCACCTCAGCCTTCTCTGCATCTTCACCTAAATCTCTTGCCTTGTTATTGGTTTCAGAGGGGATTCATCGAAGTCTCTTCTGTTTCCTCCCCCCTCCTCTTTAACTAACATTAAACTTACAATAAACTACAAACCCCTGGAGAGCGGAGAGCAGGATGTTCTAGCTCACCACACAGCGCCAGGACCTAGCAGTGGAGACCCGGCGATATTAGATGTAAAAGTTCCATCACGGTTTGCTTCATGGAAAGAAGGAAAGCAGGAAGGAAAGAGAGGAGAAACTCACCAGAATGAAACCGGACAGACATACACACAGGTCCTTATTACTGAACTGGTAACATTACCCAAACAAGTGCCGAACTAAACACCCCGAGGCTGTTAGGAGCCCAGGTGTGGCCGGGCCGTGGCCGTGCAGAGCCTTAAGGACCGATTTATCACGTCTGTAGTCATCAGGGGAATTGAAAGATGCTCCAGATTATGTGGCCAGTGCAGGCAGGCAGGAGAAAAGAAACCTGGCAAGATCTACAGGAAGAGCCCATCTCTGTCCATTTGCATTAAGCGGCATCTCTGTGCACAGGGACACCAGGTGGCCTGGGCTCTCGCTTCTGCTGGTCACCGCCTTCTCTTGTCATACGGTATCTGAACAGTCTATTGTACTGAGAGCCACAAGGAACCATCAAGCAGGGGCAAATGGGTTGATAGGAGGGAGCCGCTGCTGTTGAAAGGGAAAAGATGGATTCCTCCAGTAGCAAAGGCAGAAGGTTGCCGGTGGTGGAGTTATGTTAACGATAGTATATGCTATTATAGATCACATACTACATATTGATAGCTGCACGAAGAGTTCTGCTTCTAGAACCAAGTGCCTGGGTTCAAGCCCCAGCTCACCTTTTACCTGCTGTGTGACCCTGGACAAGTTACTCAACCTCACTGAGCCTCGGTTTCCTCATCTGCAGAATGGGGACAATACGTGTGACACACATGAAAGGTTTGTCCCACTGCATGACAGACGGGCATAAGCCCACTGATACCAACCAGGGCTGCTGCAGACTGTTAACCCCTGGGACCCCTTCTGTCCCGTTTCACCCCAGTGCTCAGAACTGAAAGGCACCCATTCCCATGCCAGCTTGGTGTCTTCAGGCCCATGGCCCTTTCCAGCGCACAGAGCCGCCTGTACCTGCAGGAGCAGCCGGCAGCACTCCCAGCCAGGACGTCCAGGCAGACCCAATTTCTGGGACAGATTACACCCTCCATTTGCAGGGACAATTAAGGGCTATTCCCGGAGTGGGCGCTGCAGAGAAGTCCGCAGGCCAGAGCGGCTTCTCTCCTCGGCGTCTCTACATGTCGGAGGGGCCATTAGATGTCAGTTGGATTCCCTGGAGGTGCCGGAACGAGTGGAAAACACCGTTTGACCAGCGACTAATTTTCCCAACTGACAGATGATTATTCTAATTGCACGAGAGGATTGTCTTCCCTTTTCAAATTGCTACCACGTTCCTCGGAAGGCAGTCCGCGCCTCACCTGACGCGATGACCGTGCCGGCCCAGAGTGCGTTCTCCATGCTCAAGCTCTCGCTGATCGGGGGGTCGCTGTCCTCCTGGAAGACACCAGACAGACACACGTTTATCGGGCCAGGTGTCGGGACCACACACAGGCTGTCTCTGCGCTGTTCTTCTCCAGCCCGGCAGAGAAGGATAACGACCCCTGGTTAGATACCCACGGCTCAGCCAGGAGAGAGGGGCCGAGCTCAGCGACTACTTTCCCTCCCCCGTGGAGACCCTTGAGAAAGCTGGCTTGTGGTTTAAGAAGGACGAGCCTCTAACACTGAAGAAGTGTTTTATAAGGTGAGAACTGAGACGCAGGAGCAGATCAAACAGGAACAGTCCTGGGCCTTAGAGAAAGACAACACGAACCACTTAGTTTGGGTTCTGTAAACTGCTTGTCCCCGATTCCTAAAGTAACTTAAATCCAAATGTAACGTCTACTCCGAATGGCTCAGAAGGGGCTTAAAAAGCGTAACAATGCCAGGCAGAACTGGGAGAAATAACAGAGGACGTGGGCCCATGTGAGGCAGACAGGAACCTTCGGACACCCAGGTTCACATGAATTATAACAGCACGTGGCTCTAAGATGTCAGGTAATTCAGGCCGTGCAGAGGCTGAAGAAAACCCCAGCTGCGTGGGCCCTACTGAGAAACAATGTGTCGGCTTCCCAGGCGGGGCCTCCCTAGGGACAACACCCCCTCCCCCATAACTCTACTTCCTGACAAAGGCCTGTGGACACCTCTGCAGGCTCCCATGGCGAATGCACACTCCGAGACCGAAGTCCACGTCCAGCGAAGTTTACTCACCCTGGTAAATGTTCCCACGAAATTGTGGATGTCGATGTTTGGCTCTTCTGCGTAGATGTACGATCGAATCTGAAGAAGATCCTAGTCAGCGGAGGTAGGAACAAGGACAGTTTATGATGAGAGAGATTTCAGGAGACAGCCACTCTTTTTAAAAAGCAACTGTATTTCCTGAACTTAGCAGACAGGCATTTAACATTATGGGGCAGAAAGAGGGGGAACCTTCCATTAAGTAAGTTTAGGGAGTGCTATGTGCAATCACCCAAGACGCTTGGGAGATGCTCCAGTGAAGATACTGATCCCCAGACTGTCTGATGGCACAGAGGCCCTTCACTCCACTCCTGTCTAGGGGGTTTGTTCCTGGCAATGAAAGTACCTGCTCATTCAACAAATGGCCATCGGACCCCCGCCCCTGGACAAAGCCCTGGAAAGGACAGAGGTGAAAAAGTGAACAGAAACACCTCACACCTATCAGAGGGCTCCTATCAAAAAAGGTTAAAAACCCCAGGAAGTGCTGGAGAGTGTGTGGAGAAACTGGCACCCTTGTACGCTGCTGATGGGAATGTAAAACGGGGCCACTGTGGAAACCAGTACGTCAGGTCCTCAACAAATTAAACGTAGAATTACTGCTTGAGCAGCAATTCCACCTGCTGGAAATTGAAAGCAAGGTCTCAAAGAGGTGTTTGTACCCCCATGTTTGTAGCAGCATTATTCACAGTGGCCACGAGGCGGAAGCAACCCAAGGACGCACTGACGGATGAATGGGTACCCAAGATGTGGCCCCTACATACAATGGAGTATTATCCAGCCTGGGGAAGGAAGGACCTTCTGGCACCTGCTACAACAGGGATGAACCCGGAGGACACCATGCTGAGTGGAGTAAGCCAGTCGTAAAATGACATACAGCATATGAGGTCCCTGGAGCAGTCAAGTTCATAGAGACAGAAAGGCGAAGGGTGGCAGCCGGAGGCTGAGGGAGGGGGAAGGTGGCACTCAGTGGGGACAGAGCCTCAGTTTTGCGTGACGAGCATTCTGGAGGCAGAGGGTGGTGATGGGTACACAACAGTGTGAATAATGGGTAAGATGGTAAATATTATGCTAAGTGTATTTTACCACAATTTTCAAAATTGGAATAAAGACCAATCAGGTGGTCAGGGGAACTCAGGCCCCAAGGGGCACCCTGGCAACAAGGGTCTGGAGGGGAGGCTACGGGGCCCCGGCAGGCCTGGCCAGAGCTTTCTGCTAAGGACCTAGAGACATGTTTACACTGTGGCCTCTGGGGTCTCATAAGAAAGGGTCCAGAGACACATTCAAAGTAAAGGGGGGCCAGGCTGCAGAATAATTCATACAGAACGATCCGTTTGTGTAGAACCGCATGCCACCAGCAAGTTCACGGCGTCTGTAAGGACTTGGCTGAAAAAGACCTTCGTGAGGTTTCCCCCGGGGGGCAGAGGCAAGGTTTGCAGCAGAGGCGGCGGGCAGGCAGGGCTCTGCCAGGGCTTCCGCACAATTTGATATTTTTTTTAAAAAAACAAGAATGTATTCACATATTACTCAGGAAATCTTTTCATGCAATAGTTTACTCTACACCTTTGTTAAAATGCTGCTCCCCACTCAGACCTCTTTGGCCACAAAGGCTGAGCGTTCCCTGACAACGGAGGGCTCTCTGGACCCCACGCAGACCCGGGTCAGGTGAGAGGCAGAGAGTGTTTATTAAAGTGGGTGATACATAGAGACACGCAACTCTTGCTGCAGAACAGGCAGGCATCTTCGCGGCTCTAGGGCCAGGCTCTCTCTTTCAAGAGAGCCCTTTGAATCACTTTGAGGATCAGAAACTCTGCTTTGGAGAAATCTTATCAGAAAGTGGAACACGTCACCCAGATAAAATCAGAACCCCTACTTAGATGAGCCCCAGTTCAGGGGCACAAGGGTGCCTTCCCCGGATTCCCAGGAGCTCCTAAGCGCAGAGGGAAACTTGCTGCTCTAGAATTCCTGCATTCAAACGTAGTAATAACAATGGCACTCTTTCTCTTGTTATTGGCCATGAAAAATCATTAGTACCATGGCCACGCTTATTGTTACGCTAACTCCACAAAGACACAGAACTTCCTCCTGCCCACTCCTTCCTTACAGGAGGAGGAAAGGGTTGGCATCAGTTGGTGTGACTCGAAGCCCAGGAGAAACTTACATGTTCTGCTTAGTCCTCCAGATCACTCAGGGGGCATATGTTGGTGTCTGGGCATTTAAATTACAGTCCGTGATTCTGTAACCTAGCGCACAGGCCACAGCCAACCCACGTGGCTTGTGTTTAAACTTACTCTTTGGCTCTCTCCCCACTTTCTCACTCTACAAATTGCAGTGTGATACAGAGCTGGGTAAGGACTGTGGGGCCCTGGGGAGCTTTGAGAGCCTGTTGGTTCCAGCTACTTTGACCACCCCCTTAGAGAGGGCCTGTGTGCTGTTCCACATGCTGTTCCACACATCAGGTACATGCTGTTCCATGCACTGCCTATATGCTCTTCCATGCACTGGGTATTAAGCAGTGAAACTACTGGGTATAACCCTGCTCTCAAAGACACTGCCTTGAAGTGAGTGGAGTGGGAATGCAGGGAGAGGGGGGTCAGAAAATGCCTCTCAGAAAAGAAGACCTTGTACCAGATCCAAGGATGTGATGGAGGTGCCCAGCCAGCAGACAATGGGGTGCGACTGTTCCCAGGGCAGGACATGGCAAGGACAAAGACCGGGAGGCAGAAGCATGCCTGACAGAGAGGCCAGCGTGGCTGCAGCTGGTGGGAGAGGGGAGAGGGCCAGAGCCAAGGTCAGGGCCTCGGTATGGAGACGGACCACATGGGGTTTAAGGATGACAGGAGGGACGGTGGGACAGATGCTCAGTAAGCTGTGAAGCCTTTGGAGGCTCTGAGCAGAGGAGCGACATGCTCGGCTTACTTTTCCTTTGACGCTAGGTACCCTGTCTAGGTTTCTGAAGATTGTGAGCTTCCCTCGGAAGAGCTCCGTCCTGCGCACCGAGTCCGCATTTCACATGGCACAGTACTTAGGACCAACTGGTGCTCAAAGCTCCCCAGGACCCCAAAGCACCCCAGCGGCCCCATGTCACTTCGGACACCCCATGCCTGGCCCCGGAGGGCATCTGAGGCTGAGAGCCCAGCCATGAGCGTGGCCAGTCTGAGCCTCTGCAGGGACAGCTACTCACGGCGGCCGTGGGGAGCCTCTGCGTGCAAGCCACCGGGAGCCGCAGCTTCCAGTCTGTCTCCCCGTCCAGCTGGTCCGTCCGCAGGAAGCAAGACCCTGTGGAAGGAAGTCGGGGGCCATCTACTCGCTGGCAGCTCAAGAAGCCTTCCCTTGGCGGCTCTGGGCAGCCCCAGCTCCGGGGCCTTGTAAAAACAGCCAACACATGGCCAACCACCAAAAGGGAAAGGACATATGTACCCCATTTCCCACTTCCTCCAAAAGCTCTAGGCTCAGAAAGATCTGGATTCAAATCCTCGCTCCCCAACTCACTCACAGTGGGAGCCGGGGCTAGCTCCTTGACCTTGTGAACCCTCAGGGACTCCTCTGCAAAATGGAGAGAGACGCAGACCTCACAAGCTTGCTGTTAAAATTCAGCAGGTGACGGGACCCCCCAGCACGGTGGCTGGCGTGGGATAACCAGCAATCAAACCCATGCTGGGCAGGCGTCAGGAGCACCTTCTCGGGAACCAGACCTCCTGGGTTCAAGTCTGGGCCCCAGCATTTACTGCTAGCTGCCCGCCCTCTCTGAGCCTCAGTTTCCTCGAGGGTAACAACAGGAGATAACAGCACCGGCCTCATGTTGCGAGAACTAAAGAGCGGATCCGTGCAACCTACAGAGTACGAGGGAAGTCTGCTGTTCTTTACCAGATTGCACGCTGCATGGGCACGTGTTTGGGGCCGATGTGCAAGTCGGAGCCACTGGTCAGCTTATTATTTCATCAGACAGAGAATGTACTGACTCCACCGGCGCCGCAGTGAAAAGACTTCTGAGGACCCTTCAGGAAGAACACGTCTAATATTTGGGGGCTTTGTTTTTTTTTTGGAAGGGAGAGAATTTCAGGGACCCTAATCCACAGCACTCCACTTTCATGGACCAGAACACAAGAACCCACCAGAGGACAAAGCTGCAGTTTTCCAAAGACTCCTTTCATCTAATGCCTTCCAGCCCCCTCTCTGCGTCACTCCACGAATTATTAGTATAACATTTCATCCATACTTTTATTCAATTTGTAATAAAATAGGCTGCAGGATCCTCAAAGGAATATAAATGTGCATTTTTCAGGGGTTCAAAGATCTCTGATTGTGCCTGATAGGCAAGAGAAAAACAGCCTTGTTTCCTCAGCGCGGCTTAAATAACAAAAAATAAAAAGAAAGGCGAGGTGAGCCAACTGTTGGGGTGGGCAGGCTGTGGTGGGGGGAGGAGGGCCTGCAGGGAGAAGGATCTTGTAAAGACATGAGCCGGACCCAAGCCCCCACGGGCTGTGACAGTAAACAGACCGATGGGCCAGGGTGGGCACGGCCCCGCTGCTCAGGATCTGCGGGCTCAAAGGGCCGCTCAGCTCTTGGCCGTGGTTCTCTGCGGCCCCGTCTCAGCACCCCATCTCCGGGCGCTGTCTTGGAGGAGTGAGGGTTTCCGCACGCCTCTGTCAGCCAGACGTGCTCCCACGGCCCGCCAGCTCCTGAGGCGGGGCTGAACGCAGCCCCAAGAGGCAAAGCACGGCCCCGTGCGTGTGTGTGCCTTCACCCACTGGGACTCAGTGGGGGCCCAGCTCACTGTACCCTTGGAATGATCCAAATCTACTGACCGGCGAGCATTGGAAAACATTTTTTTTTTTTGAAGATTGCTCTGCTGAAAGGGCTGTTTGGATTCGCCTCTGTGGCTCCAAAATGGTCATCTACTTCTGTTACATTTTCAAATGATTATTTTGCCAAATTACCACTGAAAGGTTAATGGTTATTTTCAAAATTGGTCCCAGATGTTTACCGTTTTTTTCTGATGTCCTCAGGAAGATCATGTCAGCAGGCACCCGCTGGTTCTGCGTTAGGGAGAGAAAGGCTGTTACTGTGAATGCCCGTGTGGGGGGTTTCCGTCCCCTGGCCCCCCAGCCCCTTTGGCGGGGAGGGGGCCGCTGAAACCCACAGCCTCCTTTCCGCATCTGCCTTTGTCGAAGACAGATCGGAGGATTTATTCTGTCTTGAATCTGAAAAAATCTTGCACGCTGCTGTTCCGTTTCTAATCCCCTATTGAAACCTTGTCTCGGAAAGAGAACTTCTAGTTTTCTGGTGGATCCGACCATTCCCTCCCGAAATTCCAGCCAGGGAACCCAGGGCCTAACACCAGCTCCCCCCGCCGGCTTCAGTCCAGGCTGTCAGCTGAAATGAAACACACACATGCCCTGCTCACGCTTCTGCTTCTCCCAATTTTCCAGCTGGATGTTTGGCTTCCAGTGGGGTTTTAATAGTAGTCAAGTCGCGAGAAGCAACAGAAACCATTCTCGGAAAGAGAGAGAGAGAGAGAAGCCCACGCAGCCCGCATTTAATTGTGAACAGAAAGAACTATGTGCAAACACAAGGGAGCATGTTCTTCTGCGCTGCCACCCAAGAGAGCTCGCTTTGCTGCAAATCGACTTTGAGTTCTGGGATTTAATCCTTTTAAAATAGCAGAGTTCACTTCCTACAGAAACCAGTTAAGACACAGTCCTTTTCTAATCAAATATTATTCCAACACTTCCCAGGACCACCCCCAAAATCCAATACCTTCCAAAAACACACAGCAAAAAGAGATGTTAAGCTTCCTGAAGTAACGAGCAAATTAGCGGTGCTATTTTTAAAGATGCATTTTTGGCCTTTTTACTGTTCTCCTAGTCACTGCTACTCCCCATCAAAATGATTAAAAAGCACGATGCTTAAGTCAAAAAATGCAAGCTAAAAATGCTCAAAAGGTAAGTGGCAAACATTTTTACATGCTCATGTAGTTAACAGGCTTCTAGGAAAGACTTTATATGTTAATTTTAAAAAGCACCCCAAAACAACCACCAACACACCCAGCGAGAACTCAAAACTTGTGTCTGTCAGCAGAACTTCCGGCGAACCGGCACACATAAACTTGAAAAAATATTTTGCGCGCATGTCTCATGGGAAACTGCAAGCCTTTTCTCCCCAGGCAGATCTGCAAACAGCATACAGCCCGTTAGTGCATCAGATCCCCAAATTACACGTGAGGAGCCGTGACGTGGCGACAGGGACCTCCCATGCACACCCACACGGCAATGAGACATACTCACCTTTTCAACGATGATAAGATCTCCGACTTGGATGTTGGCACTCTTCACCTTCATGGTCCCTGCAAAGGGACAGGTCCCAGATACATCATATCTGAATTCATTTCAATTCCACATATCTTTATAGAGTGTCTGCCAGCCTTCAAAGCCCACGCAGTACACCAGGGGTAGGTGCCCCACCCCCAGCATCATCACCTCTCGCCCCTCTGAGAAGAGGTGCACCTGTGGCAGAGTTGGCTGCAGACGCTAAGCCCCCTGGGTAGAGCTCTGGGGAGTGTTCACTCCCCCGCAGTGAGATTTTCTGTCTTAACGGTGCGTTAGAAACTCTAAGTCCATACCATATGAGATTCATTCAGCCTCAAACATACACACATACACACGCACACACATGCAGAAATGGGCAAGAAAATCAAGAGCTAGATCCCTGGACAGAAGGGCAATTCTTAATTTTCAATACCACCGAAAAGAAAGAAGCTTCTCCAAAATGACTGGGTTCCTTTTTTAACTTTTATTAGTATTTATTTTATGCTGAATTTACTCCCAGGCCATGAGTTTCTTCAGTTTCTTCTGGGGTATCTTTTTCTTCTGTGCAACTTCATCCTCTGGTTTTGGGAACGATCTGCTTTTGTCTCAGGAAGGATCATCTACCTCCGTGTGGTGGGCAGAGGTGAGGTACAGGTGAATCCACCCAGGGACTCTGTTCTGTGCCGCATCTTGGTAGCTTTGTTCCCCTGGATGTGCTCAGTGACCAGAGACTCTATATCTAAACCCTTCAGCTTAGTATTACTCTCTGCATTTTTAAGCACATGCAGCAAAAATTCAGCACTTGTTTTTTTCATAATTTATTTGTTTGTTTATTTACTTATTTATTTTTAGAGAGAGGGGAAAGGAGAAAAAGAGGGAGAGAAACATCACTGTGTGGTTGCCTCTCACTTGCACCCCCAAATGGGGACCTGACGTGCAACCTAGCAATGTGCCCTGACTGGGAATCAAACCAGTGACACTTGGTTTGCAGGCCGACGCTCAATCCATTGAGCCACAGCAGCCAGGGAAAAATTTAGCACTTTTTTTGCGCCACCAACCCTGTGCCCAGCCCTGTTTGGTCTGGGCACACCTACCAGCTCCACCACTGTAACTAACAACGGAATGGCATACGTTGCTTCTGTAAAGGGACAGCCTTAGGTGCTTGGTGGCTTTTCAGATGTGCGTACCCTTGATGGCCTGGACAGTTGCACCAGTGTTCTTAAAGTGAACACAAAGATTTGAACCTCCTGATTTGCATCATTTTGTGAGGTTTTCTGGGTCCAGTGAATAATGAACCATTTTCAGAGGTCACCTCTGGCAGCATTTTTTTTTTTTTACATTTGTAACTGCTAGATAGTTTGGTTTATACGATTATGGTCAGATTACTTTTGCTGCATGTCTACCTGGACAAAAAATAACAGCTGACATTAAGCGCTAATTCTGCGCTCAGCTCTGATATGGACGTGTGTATTGCTTCATTTACTGCTCATCAGAAGCAGGAATGATCACCTTGGCTTCAGACGAGAAGAGGCTCAGAGAGGCCCTATCTCAGCCTCCCAGTTACAACAGGTCGGTGCCAGGGATCAAAGCCACATCTGACTCCAGAGGAAGGAATAAAAACCAGGAAGTTCAGTTCAACTCAAACAACGTTACCAAGTGCTATGTCCCAGGAATTCAGGGATGAACCTCTCAGGCAGCAGTTGACCAACTTTGCTATAAGGCGCCCAGACAATAAACAGTTTGGGTTTTAGAGGCCAAGAGACAATGTCTGCAATTCTCTCAACCACTGCCTCCCTGCCAACGACAACCAGTCTTTGGTACATCTATACTGTATATTTTAAAAATGTAAAAAGCATCCTCAGCTCCCAGGCCATATAAAAATTTTTTTAAAGGTGGTGGGCTGACTTTGGCCCACCGGCTGTAGTGTGCAAACCCATGAGCTAGTGAGAAAGACAGCCAGACAGATGTTGTTAGTGCAAAAATGGTGTGCGAAATGATGGGCGTGAGTCCAGGGAACGAGGAGAGCAGAAAGAAAAGCCCCCGCCCACCCCGGAGGAGGACCAAGAACAGTACCCAGCACACGGAAGGCACCGGTAGTTCACTCAGCATCAAGAGTCACACACGGAGTGCCTGCGGGATGCCAGGCACAGCCTCTGGGCAGGGACCCACAGAACTCACCTCCGAGTGGAGGCAAGAATCAAATAAGGAGTGACTGGGGTGGGGGGGGCAGGGAGGTGTCAGTACATGCTTGACAGGAGTGGTGAGGCCAGAATGAGCCAGATGCAGGACACTGGTCACCAGGAATAGAAAAAAGGAATCTCGGAGGTGAGAAAACATGTGAGGCGTGCATGCATGTGTATGGCCGCAGGCTGGAACGCCTGTAGCAAGACTGAAAACCCTGCATGAAGGAAGGCAGGGAACAGTGGGAGGTGAGGGAGAAATTGGCTGGTCAGGGCCAGGTGCCCAACACCATACCCTGGAAAGGGTCAAATCCTCACACGAGGGAGCAATGCCATAAAACGGTTATGTCATTGGCGCCTTTTAATGCGCCCACTGAACACACACATGTTCAGCCAAGACAGGAGAGAAACAGTAACAATGATTCAATCGTTCACTCAACAAATACCCAACATTAACAACGAGGATTTCAAGCTTTTGTTTCTTCAGCGCTAAAAAGAACTTTCAAACACTAACGAAATCACCTGAGTCCTCGACTCTCGATTTTTACCATTTTTCACACGTTTCACATTAACGCCATGTGTCTCTTTAGTAATTCAGCGCCACTGACAGTGTTCAAAGCATTCCAATATTTCTATTGAACAGCTATAATCGGTTCCATTTGGGTTTGATTTTCACTAATTTTTGTCTTTCATTAAATTCTGTCATAATAAGTAGAACTGGCGCTAACAGAACTGCCCGCAAACACTACTGACGTCAAGCAAGCACGCAGCTTTCTCACTGGGCCAAGCCTCCGCTCCTCTCCAAGGATGAGCATCTCGCCCCACGAAGGGAGCATTTATTAAGCGTCTTGTTTTCACGAAACGCAGCGCTAGAATTCAGCCCGATGACTTGAGCCCTGACAGGAGAGACCCACGAGGCCCGAGTGTGCATTACGTCTCGGGCTCTGGTGAAGTCAGTCACCGAGGGAAGAAAGGACATCCACCACCGATCGGGTCAGATCATTAGAGAAATGGGCGGAGACAGGGTCCCGCGGGCGGAATTCTTTTCCTGCCCGAACAGTTCTTCTCGAACCGCCAGAGGGCGACAGGACGACCAGGCGTAGACACGCGGTTCTTTCTGGGGAGCTTCTCAAGGCGTCCCGGGTAGCGAGGTCGTAAATTCAACGGGGCCCCTGCGCCAATGAACTTTTCCTTCCCTGGAGCCGGGCCCAACTTTCCCAAACATAAATTGACACGTTGTCTTTAGTTTTATTGCTAAAATTTATGCTGCTGGCCTGACCCAAACTATCATGCTTGGCGTTTGATCTTGGAGACCCAGTTACATCTTCTTTTCCTCTCCAGCTGAAAGGGCTGCGTGTTTTATTCTGATCAAACAGTCATTGCATACGTATGCGTGTGTTTGTTAGCGGGACACGGGACCAAATCAAAGGCTCATACTGAAAGGTGTGAGCGCGATTCTTTCTGGGGACACAGGGATTTTCTCTTTTTTTGTGTGTCTGGCACACACACTTTCTAAATTCTTCACATTGATTTTTTTTTTTTTTAAATAAGCATGAGGTGCTTTTCGAAGAAGGCAAAAAATAATAAATTAAGTTAGCTCAAACGGTTCAGTGACCAGGCTCAGATTTTTCCCTTCTTACAAGAGCGTCCTGATTTATGATGGCTTCGTGCGAACCCTGCCTCTCTCTGTCCATCTGCTCTACCTCAACACAACGCCTTTAAGCCGCAGTTTGCAGAGCGGTTGGTGGCTCACCCCGCAGGCCGACTGGCACACAGGCACTGCTGCTGTAGGCCTGGCAGCCAGGCTCCCTCACAAGAGGGGTGCCCAGAGGCCACACCCCCAGGAGGGCGTCGCTGTTTCTTCAGCGAGGCCTCCGCACTAACATGCACTGGGGGGGGGGGGGGGGGCAGTGAACCTCAGTGTTGCAGCTTCAAAAAAGGGATACCCTTACTCGCTCCCACTCTACTGAGCTCACACGCGGTCCTGACCATAAATGTGGACTTCCTGTCCCTCATGGTCACTTTTTGGCCATCAAAAAACATGGGCAGTTCAGGCTGGTATGGGGGGGGGGGGGCGTGTTTAGTGTGTATCTGTGTATGTGTGTGTTTTGAATGAGAAAAGACACAAAAACTCAAAAGAAAGAAAAGGAGAAAAAACAGCAAGAAGAGGAGAGAAGGGGAAGCAGATACTGGTACTTGTATTCTAATGTTTACTGGGTTTTCTTCCAGCTCAGCTGAATAAAACGTCCCTCCCGAGGGCTCATGGGTTGGCCAAGGACGGCATAGCTGGGAGGAAGGAAGGAAAGGGGGGAAAGGACCCGTCAGATGGAGAGCTGAGCACTCATTCCGTGGCTGGGATTAACTTACAGAATGCAAACACTCTTTGCTTGTGGGAAGGACCCAGAACACATGAGTTTTAACCTTAATTTAACCACTGTTCTGAGTTTTCTGCCATCGTTCTTGCAAAAACAAGGAAGAACGAGATACAGATGCCCTCTGAGAGCTCCCTGTCTTCCTAACAAATGGGAGAAATAAAGACCAGCATGTTTACAGTGAATATACCGATCCCCCCAACACTCTCCCAACACCCCACTGAGAAGTGAGCAGGCACACCTCCCAAGCTTCATTTTTTTCCCTCACCCACCCCAGAGATCCTAAAACAGAAGTCCGACCACCCTTGGGCGAATGACTGTTGTCATCCTGCAATTCTTAGTAACTTCTGAACAAGGGGGTCCCACGTTTTCATTTGCACTGGGCCCCAAGAATGACATAGCTGTCCTGAACAGATGCAGAAACACCCAGTAACATCGCTTTTGTGAAGAGCCCGGGGAAGCATGGCCCGGTTCTGACCTGCAGCCACAGAGCTCTTCCCTTGTCCCCTTGGCTCCCTCTTCTCCTTTGCACCCTGTGACACCCCTCTGCAGTCTCTAGGCGCTGGGCGCTTTAAGTGCATTTGCAGAAACGCGACAGAAGTCGGTGAAGGCATTTTCACAAAGGTTAAGTGGACGATTCTCTGCCGGCCACATCCTCAATCATTAAACGCTCTCTATAAAATAAATGTATTCCTTTCAGCTTTTCGCCACTTCAACCAAGCTGCCTCTGCGCCGGGGTTTATAACAGGGAACAAACTTTCAATTACGAGGCCTGTTTATTTCTATAGAGATGGACCCCAAGCCTTTCATAAGCAAACCTATTGAGCTCAAACTCTGCTTTTCATGGATGACAGCTTCAGAATAAGAGCAGTCTGTCTACACTGGGGGCAGAAACCAGATGTTTCCCTCAAGTGGCAACAAGCAAATGACAATTCAGTCAAAATGCAGACCAGCCTGCCAAAAGGAAAAAAAAATTTTTTTTTTAAATAAATTCTGGGCGCTAGTATGTGTGGGCCTATTTTTCGACCCTGCGCCCTACCAGCTCTACTCCTATTCTGCGCTGTGCAAGCAGGACACAGATCGCTTTTGTAGATCTAAAGCAGCACTGTCCATGCCTGAACCCTGGTTAATGTTTTACTCTTTAAATCACACTCTAATCTGGCTATGACAGTGATGAGTTGTAAATTCTGCAGCGTGTGTACATTTCCTGGGCTTGACGGTAAAACGCCTCTGCAGCCCCGGCGGAGTGCCTCGGGCTTGAGGTCGGAAATTTCATATTCCGATAGAGTTGCCTGCCTGCCCCCAAAGCCTAAGAAAACACTGTCATTTGAAAGCAGGCAAAAGGGTCGAAAAGTATTACTTTGGAAACTCTATGGCCACTTCCTGGGGCTTTTGTTTAAAATAGTGGGAACTTAAAAAAGATGAGTTGGAGTTTCAATGTGACACGTTTATACCCAACAGAGGCTTTTAAAATATATAAATGGCCCTCCTTGCTTCTGGTGCTCAGTAATAATGAAATAGACCAACATCCACGGCAGGGGGGTGGAGAAATGCCTTCTGGGAAAGATAACATTACAATCTGCACGTTAGATTTTTTTTTTTTAATTAAACAATAGATCCGTTCACCAATATGTGTAATGAAATGAAATTGAGTACTTTGGAAGAAAAAAATACCTTAGCGGTCTAAATAATAACTTTGCATGTGTCAGAGAATGGATAAGAATGCGTTTGGCAGGATCTGTTTTAAATAAGACTCCTAAAAGCAGATGTTCTGAACCTTAACGAGAGAAACTCAGGAAGGAGAGTTCTTTGCTTCCTGAACTGCATTTGCGATGCTTAGTCAAGGACTTTTGCTGCAATAATATGAAAAAGACATCACTGCCGCTCCTCTCTAAAGAATGTACAAAGCATATCTTAGGGTTGGTTCTCCTGGGTCTGAACAGAGTTTATACTTTGAAAGTATAAATGGTGCTTGTGTTTAGGAATATAGTTTCCATTTAGTTAATTAACTAGTAGCTAAACTACTCCCCATTAATGAAGGCATCTTCCCTACACTAGCTTACCTTCTGATGAACGACAAAATACAATCTCCCAAAAGAAACACATACATATATCCTTTGACCCCAACATTTAGTCACATGACTTGCAATCCTAAATAACGGTCCAAAGTGGATTTTGAATTGAATTGAAGAGATATCATTCTCCGATTGAGGTGAGATCCTTGAGATTATTCCATAACTGAGGAACTATCAGGAAAGAATTGGGGAAGAGGAAAGGTTATCTCTGTTTTTTTACACCACATGTGTACTGAAAAGCTCAAATCTCCCTTTTGCCTAGACCTGTGGCTCATGACTTATGGTACCTGGTGTGCCCAGATGGCCCCAGCGGGAAAGACACCTCTGTGATTGTGTTAATTACGCTTCTGTTTGCCGTTTCTTTCAAGGCTAATGAGCCGCTTGCTTCATTCAGTCCTTGATCACAAGTCAGTCTGAGAAAACATTCCTGGTATGAAGATCCCGGAATTCATCCTGTGAAAATGCAGAGCCACTGGCACGCCCCGCCTGTGAGGATTAAACGTTCGATTGGGGGATGACAAGTATGAAGAGAAACCATTCCTTTACTGTCTTCTTTCCTGACTCAACGCCAAACCCTTCCAGTAACTAAACTAAGTTTCACCGGGTTTGCTCCAACTTCAAGATCCTCTCTTCGTTGCCTTTGGGATTTCCAACACCCCTGAATGCTATTAATTTGGGGAGCTTTATAATTAAAGCCATGAAACTCATCAAGGTCTAGGAACCTCTCTTAAGTCTCTGGTAATGCTGAAATGCGGATTTCCAGCAGGAGAAGAGGAGGCTTTCATTTATTGGAAAGCATTCTCCTCAAATGGCTTTCAACAGTTTCTCCACCTTAGAATGAGGAAGCTGGACTGATAGGATTCTCTGGACTCAGAAATGTGTTTTAAAATGATTTCAATCAGAAAAGTCCTGCCCTGGCTGGGTAGCTCGCTTGGTTGGAGCATCGTCCCGATACCTTAAGGTTCTGGGTTCGATCCCTGGTCAAGGTACATACAGGAATGAACCAATGAATGCATGGATGGGTGGAGCAACTGATCTCTCTCTCTTCCCCCTCTCCCCGCCCCCCCTTTTTCTTTCTCTCTAAAAATCAATAAATTCTTTAAAAAATTATTTAATCTTAAAAGCCTACCCTGGCTGGTATGGCTCAAGGGGTTGAGCACCAGCCTGTGAACCAAAAGGTCACGGGTTCAACTCCCAGTCAGGGCACATGCCCGGGGTGCAGGCAGGTCTCTGTTTGGGGCTGTGCTAGAGCAACACACTGATGTGTCTCTCACACATCCATGTTTCTCTCCCTCTCTTCCTCCCTTCCCCTCGCTCTGGAGTGAATAAATAAAATCTTTAAAAATAAAAATTATAAAAAAAAAAGTCTTGAAAACCCTTCTGCAGCACATGTAGTAAGGCTGAACACTACAGTAATTGCTGAGATAGTTTGTCCATGGCAAAGTGCTGGGCTCAGCTCCTAGCACAGGCAGGTACATCCAGACAAGCCAGGGTCCCAGTAACTAACAAGCTCCATCGCCTCAGATGGAGCACTTTCCCTCTCTGAGCCCCGGGTCCCTGAAAAAGCTCCCTCCACAGGGCTGTTTCAAAATGACAGAATAGACCTCCTCCAGCACCTGGCTGGCTTATGGTATAATCTTCATTTTTCTTTGCCCCCTGGCTGCCAATGTGGGCAGCACTTTTTAAAGGATTTTATTTATTTATTTTTAGAGAAAGGGGAAGGGAGGAAGAAAGAGAGGGAGAGAAATATCGATGCATGGCCGCCTCTCACATGCCCCCAACTGGGGACCTGTGCATGTACCCTGACTGGGAATCGAACCGGCGACCCTTCGGTTCCCAGGCTGGTGCTCAATCCACTGAGCCACACCAGCCAGGGCTGCACAGTATTTTTTTTCAAACAGCTCCAACATCATCTTCTCCCCGCAGCGTGCCTTGTGCACAGATTCCTGGATCACAAAGTCTCAGGTCCTCACTGGCCAACATGGTCTTGTCTTCTGTTTCCCCGGGAGGCAGAGGCTCAGGAAAGGCGACCTCATTGGGAAGAACAAGATGGAGCCAGAACCTGGGGTTCCGTTCCCGACATTCCTAGCCATCATGACCTGGGGCCTCCGGGGAACTCTTTTATCAGGGCCACTTCATGGGTGTGTGACCCAGTACTGAGCAGAAGGGTCCCTCACTTGGTTTAATGCCCTACTGTCACCATCTTGATAACTTTTGAACAAGGGCCCCACATGTTCATTTCACAATGGGCACCACCAATCATGTAGTCAGCCTTGCTCGCTTCCATCCTGTAAGATGCAGGATGAAGGTCATCTCTTCTGGGAAGACAGCATCAGCATCTCTCTGCTGGGCTCCCATAACCTCCTATAACCCCTGGCTAATACCTCTACTGATTCACCCACCAACAGCTAATGAACCCCTGCTATAACACACGCTACCACTATTGCCTTTCTTGAGCACACAGCAAATTGCAGACACAGCCTATGTCCTTCCCATGTAAGAGCGACATGTAAGCAACTCTCTTAGGCAGGTACAATCATAATCCCCAATTACTGACAGGTTACCGGATCTACCCACACAGCTGGGAGGACATAGGCACAGGAGTCTTACATCCAGGCATAGCACAGCTCCGAACCAGGAATGCGGTGGTCAAAAGAGGGGACATCCCCCAGAAGGGCCCCCCACTCACAACCATGAAGTGTATTTATTAGTTAAGTATTTAAAATTATCTACTTACATGTCCAGATACCTCAACAGACCATGAATTCCCTAAGCACAGCCCTTTGTGTTTCTCTCTTTAAAACAGAAAACTATCACCCTGGCTGGTGTGGCTCAGTTGATTGGAACATTGTCCTGTGAACCAAAAGGTCACAGGTTTGATTCCCAGTCAGGGCACATGCCTGGGTTGTGGGTTTGGTCCCAGGCTGGGGCACATACAAGAGGCAATCGATTGATGTTTCTCTCGCATGTGTCTGTCTGTCTGTCTGTCTCTCCCCCTCCTTCCCTCCCTCCCTCCTTCACCTCTCTCTAAAAATCAATAAGCAACTCCTCAGGTGAGGGTTTAAAAAAACAAAAAGAAAGAAAACAATCATAGATTTAGGACAAAATGAAATGGAGTCTCAAACATTCTCAAAAGAATGAATAAAAAGTCATTCCCATGTATATAGCTAATTATATTAATAAAACACTTCAAATCCTTACTAGACCATGACAATTAAATTAAAAATTAATTCAATTGGCCTGTCGTTTTAGATACATGTTGAATGAAATAAAATGATCTAAAATGTTAGAAGCAGCCTAAGATTTTTTCATATGTATATTCACCATCTGTGTTTCTTTTTCTTCTGTGAATTACCGTATACTTCAGGCACTGTCACTATCTTGTTATTGTTTTACAGAAATCAAAAAACATATTTATAATCTAAAAAAATAAATGTTGGAAGCAGCTATTAAAGAAACAAAGTAACTGTCATGTGTGTTTCCTCCCAATGGGCTTTTAGGTCAGCTGTTCACAATCAAATTCTTTCTTTCTTGAAGTTTGAAATGTTTTCAATTTGATTAACATAATGTCCCTGAAACTTTGGCAACATCCTGACAAAAATCTGTGCCTCTGACGTTCTTAAAACTATATTAATTTCGCTAAAAATGCAGCATGCCGTGCACCTAATGGTGAGACAGACAAACACACTGAGGGACAAGCTGCTAAGTAACTGGCCTACAACTGGCCTGTCCTTTCCAAAAATGTCAGCATCGTGACAGGGCAAACCCAGGAGCTATGCCAGGTTGGAGGGGGCAGAGGAGAAAGGACAGCTAACTGCAACTCACAAACCTGGACTGGTTCCTGGACTGGGGGGCGGGGGGCTACTTACTAAAGGACATGTTAGGGACAAATGCAAACTTTGAGTAAGGACCCTAGAGCAGATGAATAGTAATGCCTCAGTGGTAAATTTCCTGATTTGGCTAACTGTACTGTGTTACGTAAGAGAAATGCCCTCTTAGGAATTAAACATTGAAGTATTTGGGGGCAAAAAGGCAAACTGTCTGCATCCTAATCTTCTAATGGCTTAGAGAGAGACTAGAAAAGCCGAAGTGTAAAAATGTCAACAATCGAGGAAGCTGGCTGATTGGCATATGAGTTCTCTGCATGAGTTTTGCAGTTTTTTTGTTAGAAATTATTACCCCCCGCAAAAAAATTATTTTTAACTATGTTAGTACAAGTACTGTATTATTAATCAGGAGATGACGCAGAATGTAGATCAATCTCACGGCCTAGAGTCTAGTGGTCAAGGACTTGATATTCTGGTTTCTAAACATTTTTTAAATGCAAAAATAGTGTTGAAAAGGCCATTTTAAGATATCATGTGATCCAAAAAGGAAACAGTCCTGCACAGATATACAGACCCGTATTTGTTTCATTTTGCTTTTGAACTCCACTAAATGAAATTCTCGGTGAAATGCCTCTCTCAGGAAAATATGATTAAGTAATTAAATAGTAAAGTAAGGTCAAAAAAGGCTTCTTTCTCTTCCTCTCTCTGAAATCTTCCAGTTTGGGCTTCTTTCTCTGGCCCTTCCCCCCCTCAAAGTGTATCAAATAACTAAACTCACCCTGATCACTTTCCAAGCTGACAGTTTCTTTGGTGCCCTTTCTGGGGGCTTTCAAAACAAACCGCCAGGCTGGGGACCTGGGTTAATATTCAGCGGTCCGCTCTGTTGGCCCTACTGTCACATTGGCATGACAATGCAGACCAAGGCCCGCAAAAGGAGACCAACAAAGGGAGACACGATTTTACTGCGAGAGCCATCTGCCAATTCTCCTTAGGACCCTTTCAAGGACTGAGCGGAGTTCAAGCAGCAGCTGAGAAGGGGTCTGAGGGGGAGAGGAGCACAGAAATCATTCCTGGGTAAAAGCCACTGCGGTGTGAAAAGAACCAGAGGAGGGTGGGCGCCTGGATGCATGAATGGAGAGCATCCCGAGGACCCGCCCCTAAGCTCTAAACAGACCCACCAACCCTCTCCGGTGGGGCTTTTGTCGGTTGCCAAGCATTTTAAATGTTATAGTCAGGATATGTTATTAAGGGAGGATGTAATATCCGCGGACCACAGAGAAATGCCCTCCAGAGAGGTCTTCTGATTACTCACGTGGAAAGCCCAAGCCACTTGCCTTTGCAGAGGTTATTATACTGAGTTCTTATTCTTTAGTTCGCAAACTCTCCTAAAATACAGGGGTTTAGCAATAATAAAACATTTATTCCTATGCCAATTCTAAATCCCCCCTTCTCCCAGAGACTTGCAAATTTTTAAGACCACCAACTATGAAAATCTATTCAATGCACTCAAGACATTTTTATGCCCTTGAGGGATTTTGTTAAAAAAAAAATAAAAAATTTCTTTTGGAGGCCAAAACATATTCCTCTGACCTTTTTTCCAAAAGGAAAATTCTACTCAAAAGCCTAAAAGCTTGCAAGGCCAGCGTCCAGCAGTTGCGCCCTGGCTCAGGGACCAGCTCTCTCCGGCTTCTAGTTCATATTCCAGAACTCTCCATTTCCCACAGGCAGGGCACAGCTTTGATCCCTTACCTCTGCTAGAGCATTATTAAACCCTGCATGGGATCAGCAAGCCTTGGGAACTGCAGGTAACATTCCCTCCTTTCTGAATACAGCCTCACAGGAAGTCTACGATAGGACTGGACGTGGGAAACATCAGCCAGCCTCGGCTGGGTTGTTCTGTGGGGGTTGGGGTGGGTTTTTAAACTCCGCCATTGACTGTGTACGTGTCTCGCAAGGGGTTCGATGAGGAAAGGCCATCTGGTACCTTCCCTCTGGGTCACTCTGCAGATCTGAGGATTTACAAGAGGCTGGCACACACCATCTTCACAGATGCAGGACTGACGTACGTCTGGTGCCTTTTTGCACACTAACGTTACTAACATTGTACATCAACTGTAATTCAGTGTGAAAGTAGACAAATCGATGAATAGAAACTAATGTTGCAAAGCTGGAACATTAGATTTGTGATGTTGAAAGAACACCCTTTAAAGCTGTGCTCTCTGGGAAACGGACGTAGGACCGAGTGTGAGCCTCCTGCGTGAAGCGGGCCGGGCGCCCCCCACCACTGCCCCCACCCCACCCCCACCCCCCGGCAACCAGACCCAGGAAGGGCAAGGCCTCGGCGAGCAGAAAGTCCCAAAAGCACAGAATTCAATTCCAGGTTGATGAGGCATAAGTCAGCCGACAGGACCACTTCTCTGAGGGCCTGGCACGCTGGAGATGCAGCCCACAGCTCCCCAGCCCCGGGGTACACGGTGGCCTCCCGGCCCCAACAACTGAGTGACTGTCCACCACGCGGCGCCCACACACCCGCCGGCCCGAGGCCTTGAACTCTGCTCCCTGACTGTCAGCAGCCCATGATTGAGTTGCAACCCTGCACCCAGGCCGGGCGGCCGGAGGAGCCCCGCGGGGTCGGAGGCTGACCTCTCACTGTGAGCCGGCTGTAGACCTGGGAGTTGACCTCCTTGTCCCGCAGGTAACATCGGATCTCCTCCACGGCCTCTCGGATGATGGTGACGGCCAGCACAAAGCCCTGGGGAGAGAGGGGACAGCGGGGGTGAGAAGCCTGCTGAAACCCACCCTCCTCTCCTGGGGCCAGGGACAGAAAAGGCCAGAGGGCAGCAGAGCAGAACGCGCTAATTATCCCAAAGGCTCACCCGCAGCCAGCCTTCTTCATGTGTCTCCTCCACACACACCCCGGAGGGACACGCACTGACACACATGTACAAGGACACCCCCATTCACCACCTCCATGGGGCTTCTAAGAGTGAAGAACAGACACACGCAGGCTGCCCCTCCACTGACGATGGCTGAGGCATGGTGACCGCTAACATTTGCATCTCGTCCCATGCGCCTGTCACCCTCCGTCAGCCCAAGAGATCCGTCGTACGAGGCCCGTTCACTGAGATCGCTGTGCTACAGACAGGGGAAACTGAGGCACGGAGAGGCTGAGTAATAAAGCTCTTAGGTGGTAAACAGGGATTTTAAACTCAGGAGATCTGGCTCGAGAGTCCTGGCTTTTAAGAGTCACATCGTCCTGCATGTAGAGAAACTCGGGTGGGTGGGGCCAATCCCCAGCGGACAGCTAAAAAGGATGAGATGCATCCTGTTTGCAGGGCAGGGCCAAGCGGGGAAATGAACCTTTCCGAACACACAATGTAACACGGTTCATAGAAACAAAGATTGTGTACACTCAAAGGCTTCCCCACTTCCGTAACTACTGGTTAGATTCCTCTGCCAGGAAGGGACAAGGATGGGGCGGGCAGGGGTTGCAGGACACTTCCGATTCTCTGTAACGTCCGAAACTTGGACAAAGAAACCATTTATTGTAAACTAACAAAAAGAAAATTTAAAACGGCATCATCTTCCCGAGTCAGGTACCCCGACTCATAAACTCTTTCCACCTAGATGTTTCTCTTGCATCCGTAAAGGCGAGAACAGTCATTCCTTTTCCTTACAAAATGCCCTGGTCATCATCCCTCCTTCTAAAAACACAGAGGACACAATCCCCACCAAGGTTAGCAGCAGTGACTCTGCTGCCTTCATTGTCAGAGTGTTGACCGCCTGAAAGACACTGACTTTGATTCAAAGGACATGAAATCTCGTATGTAAATCGAACCAGAAGGTGCTGTTTTGGGAGACTCCTCCAAAGCCCGCACCCCATTGCAACCACAGGGCTGCTACCTGATGCTTCCAACGCGATGGGAAGGACCCACTTGCCGCGGAGGCAAAAACGGATCCGTTTCAGAGCAGAAGGGTAACCGGACCACGCACGTGTGGAGGAGAGAACGCCTGTCCCAGCAGTGCCCAGGCCCAGCGTGCAGACCCCGCCCCTCCTCCGCGCTGTTCTGTTCGGGCCAGAACCTGGGTTTTTGTTGTGGCTGCTGGTACTGTTTTTTCAAATGTTGTGGCTTCTCTTTCTCTCTGCCTGGGCCTGGCTGAGTCCCACTGACGTTAATGGAAAGTGTGTGCTCCGATCAAGACAGAAGCTGCGGACCTCCCTGCTGCCAATAGATACAGCCTCCTCCCTGCCTACCCGCCGGCCACGCAGCTCTCGTCAGCCCCAGAGGACATGCCGGCCCTTGGGCTAGAAACTGGTTTACAAAGAGAGGCAAATGGGGTCCAGAAACAAACCCCATCTGTCCAACCTGGGAGGTCCCTGACAGCCACAGAGATTCAGGAAGAGGCTCTGAAAGTGCAGGGCTGGGGTTGTCCACCCTCAAGGTGATGAGGGTGGACAGGTAACGCCAGCACGAATGTGCTAAGAAGCCTCCGTGGTAACGGGGTACGTCAAAGGGCAGCCAGGCCTGCACCTCCGCCCCGCGGCTCCGCGGCCCTCGCTCACCGCGGGATTTGAAATGGAAGAGCTTGCATGGGGGTCAGACACATTTCAGAATGTGTTCTAGCCGGGAACTGGGACTGCATTCCCCGCATAAACGTCTAGGGCGTGTCAGGGCAGTCCGCTGCGGTCGCCTAGAAAAAGATACCGTCTAGTTCACCTTTGGCGCCCAACTCCCTTCTCTGCGGTGCCTGGAAAGGACGCCAGAACTACCACAAGACAAGCATCCCCTCTGCGTCCTGAGCCATCCTGGGGGGAGGGCTGGCTATAAAGGGGGCCGGGATGCAGTGAGAAACCCAAGGGCTGGAGGCTGCCGTTCACCTGCAGGCTTCCATCCACGGCCACAGCCGCGGAAAAACCAGGCGAGTCAGCGGCGTACAGGGAACGCCAGGAATGGGGACGTGGTACAGGGTAAAGGGGTCCCAACATATGGTGACAGAAGGTGATTTGACTTTGGGTGCTGGGCACACGATGCAAACATACAGGTCATATATCATAGAAATGGACACCTGAAATGCATATAATCTTATTAACCAATGTCATCCCAATAAATTTAATTAAAAAAAAAAAAAAAAAAAGTCAGGCCTTCTGGCTTCTCCTGGAAAACCTGAGCAACATTTCAGGGAGGAAATGGGGCTGGAACTGGGTGGGTGCCCCCAGGTCACCGCAGCCCCCAGCGCTCTTCCAGCCTTTTGTGGCTGCCCTGGTGAGGCTGCCTCTCCACATCTCCCACCCCCACCTTCATCCTCTCAACGAACACCCAGTGCTCCTGGGATGCCCGTCAGTCCTGTGGCCTTTTTCTGTTACCTTCACAGCACTTCTCCCGGTCGCAAGCGGTTCTGTTAATCTGCTGAGGGATGGTTTATCCCCGCGGAAAATGAACATCAGGGCAGTACTTCGCTGCGCCTCCAGCACCCAGCACAGTGTGCGGCAAGTGCTCCATAACCGTTTGCCACAGGGACGGGAGGGAGAAAGGAAGCCAAGGGGAGGGACGGAGGGGCATGCTGGTCGGCCCTGTCGCGCTCGTGTGCGGGAGAGCACAGACCCGGTTGCGTCTGTACACCCTCCTGCTGAGTCCTCTAGGCAGAGCCCACAGAAAGCGGGACCTCAGCAAACAAGCGAAACAGCGCCCTCCAGCAAGACGGAGGCTCTTCCTCTTTTTGCCACTCTGTCCCCAAAGCCTAGAAATGGGTGACACGCGCTAAGCGAGCAACAAACATTGGCTGAGATAATGAATGACCGAGGAGCTGACTGACAGAAGGAATGAACAGCACAGGCTTTACCATCACGTGACCCCGCTGACATAGGAAATGGAGCTTCACCCTTAAAACCTGCGGACTCCCAAGGTGCTGGCTTTGAGGGTGTCCTCTCCCTTAAAAGGCTGCTCTCCCATCCCGCATGCTCAGGCGAGAGAGACAAAGAGCTGTCTGTCCCCAAACCTCTGAGGTCACTGAGCAAACAGGGCTGATGTACTCACCAGGGGAACCCAGTAGGTGTAGAGGGCACCAAGTCGCATTTCCGGCACAAACTGGGAGCAGGCGAGAAGTAAGAAATAGAGGTTGAAAAAGTACTTGAACTGGTTAAATAGCACCTGGAAGGTAAAGAGGAGAGAAAGGAGACGTTCAAATCCAAGGCTTGTCTGAATTTGGTGATGCAGGTTTGCAGCAGGTGAATAATGTTTAAAAGCTTTCCTACAAAAGAACACAACTTCACATGATACCTTTCACAGAAAGAGTTAACAGTCCTATATGTAATAAAAATATAATTTTAAAAGTACAAATGTAAATAATGATACATGTGGAAATCATAGACACCAAATTCAAGACAGTGGTTACCTCTGGGGCGGGTAGGGCACTTTGGGGGCTTCAACTGTATCTGTTATGTTTCATTTCTTAAACTATTTTGCAAGTATAGGTAGGGCACTCAAAATGTTGTTTTCAAGGATAAGTCTTAGTGGAAAATGCTTATGTTGTGAAATTGATCCAAAAAGCAAGATGCTAAAAAAAAACTTAAAAAAAAAATTTTTTATAGGAAGATAAAGTGTCATTTCCACAATATCATCCCAGGACCACAAAATACACACACACATTGAAGAATCCCACC